>NC_064638.1:1043879181-1044183420 GCF_023864345.2 Schistocerca serialis cubense | reverse complement strand
CGTTAAAGTTTATTCTTCTTCTGTCTGAATCTTCAATTATTTCCTAATTTCTCAAGGTTTTACTCCAGTTCCTGCTAATTGTGTACACTAAATAACGTCAGGAATAGGTTAATACTCCCTTCTCAACTATTGCTTCCCTTAAATGTATTCGATTCTTACAATTGCAACATGGGTTCCAGACATATTGTAAGTAACCTATCGCTCCCTGTATTTTAGCCCTGACACCTTCAGAATTTCAAAAAGAAGAGTCAGCACCGTGAAAATATTTCTCTTAAATCACAAACGCTATAAACGTAGGTTTGATGCCGTTTAACCGATCGTCAGGATACACTTAGAGGAGGTAGCGCCTTACGTATTCCTACATTTCAACGCAACCGGAAATAATCGTCTTCAAGGATGTCTTGAACCAGTTTTTCCATTCTTCTGTAAATAAGTCATGTCATTATTTTGCAAAAATGTTTGTTCGGTAATATTCACAATTTCCAGCAGCTACCTTCTTTGAAATAAGATAAATTACATTCTTTTTGCAGTCTGAGGGTATTTAACTTCTTTCGACTCAGGTTTTTCAATGCTCTATCAAATTCTTCTCTAAGTAGCCTATGACCCATCTCATTCTCACCTACTTTGTCTTCTCTTGCTGTAATGTTACCTTGAGTTTAGATTCCCTTGTATAGACCCTCTGTTTATTCCTTCCTTATCTCAGTCATCCCTTCTTTGTTTAATGTAGGCATACCGTCTAGGTGCTTCTCAAATGACCTCTTTCATTTTTCTATAGGTTGCACATATCAAGGCTTCTGCAGCCTTGTGTTTCACGTTTTGCCGTTTATGCATTTGCCATTTTGCACTTCTTGTGAATCTCGTCTTTGGGACGTCTGTCATCCCTTTAGCCTGCTTCATTTATCGAATTTTTATATTTTCTACTTTCGTCAGTTAGATTCAATATCTCGTGGCTTGCCCAAGGAATTCTACTCGGCCTTGTCTATTTTCCTATTTGATCCACAGCCGCCTTCACGGTTCTCTTTCAAACCTACCGTTTCTTGTTGTATTATTTTCGTTTACCATGTTTCAGTGCATCGTTCCCTAGCCCTACCTTTCAAACTTTCAGCAACGTGTGGTTCAATTTTTACAGTTCCCATCTCCTTAAATCCATACCGCTCTTTATTTTGATCAACTTTTATCAGCAACTCATAAACAATGAATTGTGCTGAGATTGCATATCTGCCCCATGATGTATTTATTTCTTACACTACTGGCCATTAAAATTGCTACACCAAGAACAAATGCAGATGATAAACGGGTATTCATTGGACAAATATATTATACTAGAACTGACATGTGATTACATTTTCACGCAATTTGGGTGCATAGATCCTGAGAAATCAGTACCCAGAACAACCACCTCCAGCCGTAATAACGGCCTTGATACACCTGGGCATTGAGACAAACAAAGCTTGGATGGCGTGTACACGTACAGCTGCCCATGCAGCTTCAACACGATACCACAGTTCATCAAGAGTAGTGACTGGCATATTGTGACGAGCCAGTTGCTCGTCCACCATTGACCAGACGTTTTCAATTGATGAGAGATCTGGAGAATGTGCTGGCCAGGGCAGCAGTCGAACATTTTCTGTATCCAGAAACGCCGTACAGGACCTGCAACATGCGATCGTGCGTTATCCTGCTGAAATGTAGGGTTTCGCAGGGATCTAATGAAGGGTAGAGCCACGGATCGTAACACATCTGAAATGTAACGTCCACTGTTCGAAGTGCCGTCAATACGAGCAAGAGGTGACCGAGACTTGTAACCAGTGGCACCCCATACCATCACGGCGGGTGATACGCCAGTATAGCGGTGACGAATACACGCTTCCAATGTGCATTCACCGCGATGTCGCCAAACACGCATACGACCAACATGGTGCTGTAACCAGAACCTGGATTGATCCGAAAAAATGACGTTTTGCCATTCGTGCACCCAGGTTTGTCGTTGAATACACCATCGCAGGCGCTTCTGTCTGTGATGCAGCGTCAACGGTAACCGCAGCCATGGTCTCCGAGCTGCTAGTCCATGCTGCAGCAAACGTCGTCGAACTGTTCGCGCAGATGGTTGTTGTCTATCAAACGTCTCCATCTGTTGACGCAGGGATCGAAACGTGGCTGCACGATCCGTTACAGCCATACGGAAAAGATGCCTGTCATCTCGACTGCTAGTGATACGAGGCCGTTGGGATCCGGCACGGCGTTCCGTATTACCCTCCTGAACCCACCGATTCCATATTCTGCTAACAGTCTTTGGATCTCGACCAACGCGAGCAGAAATGTCGTGATACGATAAACCGCAATCGCGACAGGCTACAATCGGACCTTTATCAAAGTCGGAAACGTGATGGTACGAATTTCTCATCCTTACATGAGGCATCACAACAACGTTTCACCAGGCAACGCCTGTCAACTGCTGTTTGTGCATGAGAAATCGGTTGGAAACGTTCCTCATGTGAGCACGTTGTAGGTGTCACCACCGGCGCCAACCTTTGTGAATGCTCTGAAAATCTAATCATTTGCATATCACAGCATCTTCTTCCTGAAGGTTAAATTTCGCGTCTGTAGCACGTCATCTTCGTGGTGTAGCAATTTTAATGGCCAGTATTGTAGTAAATGAAATAAGAACTGTAAATTGAAACAAAACATTAGCAGAGCTTGACTGCCGATGGCGTTGGATGTGGTTATGGCATGAGAGTTACATGTAATACCGATCGGAAACCATGGTTTTACCGGAATCGTCACCTTAGTGCGCGTGAGTAAAGAGTGGATGGGCAAATATCTATTAGGAAAATTACATATGTACATTGTGGACAGATGGGAATGTGGGTGTCACGGGAAGCGTGGAAGGCATAAGTCTCTGCAGTCGTGCTATTTATCTCTGTTCTCCGTGGCTCAGATGGATAGAGCGTCTGCCATGTAAGCAGGAGATGCCGGGTTCGATTCCCGGTCGGGGCACACATTTTCAGCTGTCCCCATAGAGGTATATCAACAACACCTGTCGACAGCTGAGAGTTTGAGTTAATTATCAGCCACAGTCTTGCAGATAGCTACGAAGGTACACGACATTATCTATGAAATGTAAGTGTTGTCAAATTCCTTAGTTAATAACTAAGTAATTTACTGACATTATAACTAATCAGCAGTTGATTTGTAACAGTGTAGTTAGCTATATACTAAATGCAAAAATGCAATGACTGAGGCAAAATAGAAGCGTTTCACCTACTTTCTTCCTTGTTCTCCTAATCCCAAGTCTTTGTGAAATACACTGTATCGAAAATCACACTAAAATTATTCTAGCAGAAAGAGTGACTCCATGCAGTGCTAAATCATTCACAGAAACAATTCAAACGTAAACATTTGTAATGTTTCTGTAGTGTTGGTTTCGATGCATTAGAAAATATTTTCTCATTACTCTTTCCACAAAAAGGAAGCAGATGACAAGTAGATAAAGTTTAATATTCACAGATGATTTCAGGAAACCAAACAATGTCATCCTGTTACCTACCATAGTTATAAAAGGAAGTGGCCTTATTCCGTATGAGTACACACCTACAGCAAGTTTCTTAAAGAAAACGTTTACCTGACTATTTTGGGATGGTTGTGTACAACTCTTCTTAGGGATCCCGTAAAAAGTTAATCCCCCCCCCACACACACATTGATTTGCGGAATATAGCGTGCTGTAAGCAGAACAATTTTTCTTAAGATATACTTTGCTAATACCTGTGAGGGCCAAATTAACTAATCACTAAATAACAAAGTAAAGTGTTTATTTCAAAATAAAAGAACGGCTTATATAGGAAAATGAATGTTTAAGAAATTTAAAATTTTAACTTCATCACATTCTCCATTTACGATTTTTAGGCTACTTTACATTACAGGTTAAAGATTCGTAGACGAGCTACTTATATTTCAAAAGCGGATAAGCGCTGTTGCAAATAATTACCAATTATGTTCGCTGCAACACTGTCATACTCTAGGTTGCTGAATTCCTTAAAAGATATCGGTATTGGAGAAAAAGTAATTCCCAACTAACGCAAAGGATACCTATCTTCAAAACTTTCCCCTCCTTTTGATGCCAGCACAAATTGGGAATGAGAGCTTAGCGTTATGCTTTTATTCGAGATTGAAATCGTAATGGAAAGAAATGTCGCAGGAAATTCCTTTTCCGATGCCAGAGGGTCTGGCAGGAGATTAGAGGTGCGACGGCAGAAAATGGCTTTGGCTCGGGAACGAGATGGAAATTAGCAGCTCTCCAGATACACTTCGGCCTCTGCCGGATTTCTGTCATGCCACTGCTGCTCATCAGGGGTTTATTACGTACGTTATTTGTTTAAATCGTACGACTCTTATTTCATTTTCCGAATTCGGCGCAGACTAATCCCTGCTGAGCGCGTTAGTAAGTTTGATATAAATTATTCTTCTGACAAGTTTACAAACGAATTGAGCTGTGCAGTTAATAGTTCTCATCGACAGGTGGCGCAATACATTTTCATCTATCTGCCGATCACTTTACAGTTCGTAGTAGCTGATCGAAAGTGACCCAGTGAAACCAGAGTTATATCTGGAGCTCCCCAAGGAAGCGATATAGGTCGTTTCCTGTTCGTAATATATGTGTACAATTCAGGAGAACTGAGCAGCCCTCTTAAGTCGTTTACATACAATGGCATCGTTTATGTTTAAGTAAAGTCATCAGAAAATCAAAACAAGTTACGTACAGATTTAGACAAGACAACTGAATGGAGCAATTAGTGGCTTTTGACCCTGAAAACAAAAAAATCCCCTAAAATTCGGTTACACGCTAAATAAAGCATATCTGAAGTTCGTCAATTCAGCTAAATACCAAGGGATTAAGTTTACGAATAAATTAAACTGGAAAAGGAAGGAAGAAGATTAGATCTTGACATCCCGTCGACATAGAGGTCGTCAAAGACGAATATCAAGCTTGGACTGTTTCGAGGATGGGGAAGGAAATCGGCCGTGCCCTTTCAAAGGAACTGTCCCGACATTTGCCTGGAGGGAAACCACGGAAAACCTGAATCTACATAGCCGCAGGCGCATTTGGGCCGTCGTCTTCTGGATGCGAGTCGAGTGTACACTTAAATTGGAACTGTCACATAGAGTATGTTGTAGGGAAAGAATTAGTTCAAAATAACAATACTTTTCTTTGCCAGAGGACTGAATGAAAATGAGAAAATCAACAACGATGAATAAGCCTACATTCACAGCAGTTTTAAGGGGAGTATCGATGACAATAATAATCGTAATACATTTGTATTACGTTTCCTTCCTAACTATCCTAGGTAATGAAACAAAACTTTGCCAGGATATAAAGTCATATCTTGCACAATCACTGATCTGCTGTCAAGTGTCTGTGTTAAGAATCAAAATATGAAATTCTTAATAAAGACCTTAAAAAGTTATGTAATTTTTAATTATCAAACTATGAGTGCTATCTCCACCAAGCTTCTTCTCGCAAGCACTTGGTTCTGAATAACTCTGTTTACTGTTGCTCGTCCTGACCTCACTCTCTGGATGTAAGCTCCCAGCAGGACGTGTTCAGTAGATTCTATTCCGCCTGTTTCCTCTGTTCTCAAGTATTCCCTTTGGTGGAGTGGCATTAAAGAGAGAATCACAACTCAGTTAGAAACAAGTCCAAACATATTCAACGAAATGCATAATGCGCCTTACAAAAGGTTAATGATAGCATGCACTATACAATAAATACATAAATAAGCTGTGATATCATAGCAAGCAATGTAGCTAACCTGTACAACATGACTAACATAAATCATCGCTTCTTTAAGCAAATTATTCCCAAGATATCTTGTCGTAACTGAAAAAGTGTTCACGTAACCTGCAGAAATTATTTGTGCAGTAAATTATTTCAGATAAATTAAAAACACTTACAGTCATCCAAAATCAACGCAACATATATCAAATTAAAGACAAAACAACAACTTTCCATAAAAAAATAGAAATCGACATTTTATATCCATACCACCTATTGTACTCCCCCTAATACCCAAAAATTAATTTACAGGAATCAAAATTTTCTAAACTGCCATAAAAAACTGGAATAACAAAGACAGTTTGTCACTGAGATGGATGCATGGGATGAGATTTCAAAAATTTTTCCGGACTATATACTTAGTTTCGAGGGGCTAATGGGGACTAGAAGCCAACGGCCTTGTCGCAGTGTAATACCGGTTCCCGTCAGATCACCGAAGTTAAGCGCTGTCGGGCTGGGCTAGCACTTGGATTGGTGACAATCCGGTCTGCCGAACGCTGTTGGCAAGCGGGGTGCACTCAGACCTAGTGAGGCAAACTGAGGAGCTACTTGATTGAGAAGTAGCGGCTCCGGTCTCGGAAACTGACATGCGGCCGGGAGAGCGGTGTGTTAATCACATGCCCCTCCATATCCGCATCCAGTGACGCATATGGTTGAGGATGACACGGCGGCTGGTCGGTACCGTTGGGCCTTCATGGTCTGTTCGGGAGGAGTTTAGTTCTTTTAGCCTTTTAAATGGGGACTAGAAGAGACGAGGGTGACTTGTGCAAAGTCTAGCAACCATGGGTGTCTGTCCTCGGTAGCTGATTGGTCAGCACGACAGAATGTCAGTCCTACGGGCCCGGGTTCCATTGCCGGCTGGGTCGGAGATTTTCTCCGCTCAGGGACTGGGTGTTGTGTTGTCCTAATCATCATCTTTTCATCCCCGTCGACGCGCAAGTCGCCGAAGTGGCGTCAAATCGAAAGACTTGCACCCGGCGAACGCCTACACGACGGGAGACCCTAGTCACACGACATTTACATTTTTTTTAACAACCATGGGTCAAAGTTGACTTTATCACTCCATAATACCGCTCCTTGCACAGGAGAAATACCGTATGAAATCACTATCATAACGTCACCAATACATTAAACGTACTTCAAAAGCTTTGCATTACAGCTGAGCGCCCACTCTGTTCATGTAACTATGCTGAATGAGGATGAGGTCACGTTGTTTAAGAATAGAATGTTATGAGATGATTTTATTTGCCGTTTGGACAAGTGAATTAATACTAGAAGCATTCTAAGCACCACCCCTAAAAACGTCACGATATGAAAGGTGTTTACTTTAATACAAATGTGAGCGTAGAAGTGTATCGTTGAGTATCGATGGTCGCCTCTCTGGCGAGCGCAAAGCAACACTGGGGAGTCGTGGCGCAGCTTTCGTGGAGCGTGGGCGGAGTATTGTGTTGATGCCGTGGCTTGCAGTACGTTTCTTACAAGTTATGGTACAGTAATTGAAAATGTTTGCCACACAAGTTTTGCGTTTAGTTTCAGTGCTCACGACGCATTATCAATGTTTATCCAAAAGGTGATGTTTCTCACTTTCGTATGTCGTATCGGCAGAACGACAATCAACCGCGTCGTGGCGGTTACGGAAAAATAAGGTGGACTGGTATGATCCTAGTTGCAAGTTCTAAGTGAAAGAAACACATATCGTTTCGACTGGCTGAATATCACGAGCGCACGTACTTTCTCGTTCGTACATCGTACCCGAAAATTTATGAAGCATACGCGTCGCGATTCGGTCACACGCAAGCTCATGTTACAAGCTATTGAATTGTTTAGTCCTGTTGGAAGAACTGTGCATATCGTCGACTGATGAAATCTCCGTTGAACAGTGTTTATTTTGTGTTCTATGCACAGTGTTTTTGCATTTGATGCCATCATTTAGACACCAACCTTATATGTCACAACGGACACCTGTGTGAAGTACATATACTGATCACGCCCGTTGTGGAATAATGTAAATTGTGAACAGTGCAACCCCATCCTGAGCGAGTGTTTAATAGAATATTGTGAACTCTACCAGATCAGCGTGGTATTGTTGGTGTGAGTGGCTCCTCTCCCTGCTAGACAATAGTCATTACATGACACATCATAGCAGGCAGTGCAGAGAGCATCAGATCAACCAGCACGGGAAGGACCAGGTACGTGACTTTAGGCACACAGTTGTTAAATATCCAGATCTGTTCCTGTGTCTAGGGAGTGTTGTACAGTCTCGAGCGCTAAAGTCTAGCCCTTTCCTGACATGCGTATTACATGGCGACGTGCGTTTCCAAGTCTTGTAATTTTCGGTGATGAGGTGCCGCTTTATTCGAAAACGGAAACAGTGAATAACGTATAGGAACAGTGAGCGTATTTTGGATTGTTGTATGACGTCAGACAGACTGTGTGCTCTGCAGACCAAAGAGCTGCAGTTACAGTGATCCTACTCGTCTGTTACAGAGTGCAGTGGAAAGGACCTGTGTTGGAGAGTAATTATACTATTACACGCTACATCAGCTGTGACATGGGTGGCACGTATGATCAAAGCGAAGAACTACAACCACAACATCACTGTATTATGCCGACTGGACAGCGGGTGGCGGTGCTGATCGACACAGCGACTCCTGGAGGTGGTGCGAAGTCAGGGCAGCGCACGTCGGTGGGCAATCGACAACGCAAGTCTTCCGCAGCGCTGCGATTCCACGCGCATTTGAAGAATACCGTAAGTAACTGACTGGCAATGCAGACTTTGTCTAGAGGATTTCGTGCAAATAGTGTTAAATGATTACAGTGGAAGCAACTGGTAAAACTGACACGATAATCTGTTAATGGGTACTAGATCACCATGCAAATTTATTTAGATAATCTCAGGGAATGCAGCCAGTGTTGATATAATACAGTGGAAGCAACTTACCACATTGGCATTACACGTTGACACTGGTCAATTAGTGCAGTAAAGTTGAATGTTATTTCCCAGTCCTGCTGTAGTAGTCCATGCATTATCCTAATGTAATGCTATTGCATCAGTGAATCTTTTGTGTAAATATAAGTGTATTTTTGTGACATTGATTCTATGTGTGTCTTGTGTGCTTCTTAACAGGAAACAGGGCGCTGAACAGATACGGCGTTGCCAATTGACTTATTGTTTTGTTTGTGTGCTGTGCAGGAGGGTGACAGTGATTTAGTCTTTTTCTTTTCCCTCTTTTTCCGTTTTTTTGGTTTGTATGACGTAAGTACACTACTGGCCATTCAAATTCCTACACCACGGAGATGAGGTGCTACAGACGCGAAATTTAACCGACAACAAGAAGATGCTGTGATATGCAAATGATTAGCTTTTCAGAGCATTCACGTAAGGTTGGCACCGGTGGCGACACCTACAACGTGCTCACATGAGGAAAGTTTCCAACCGATTTCTCACACACAAACAGCAGTTGACCGGCGTTGCCTGGTGAAACGTTGTTGTGATGCCTCATGTGAGGAGGAGAAATTCGTACCATCACGTTTACGACTTTGATAAAGGTCCGATTGTAGCCTGTCGCGATTGCGGTTTATCGTATCACGACATTGCTGCCCGCGTTGGTCGAGGTCCAATGACTGTTAGCAGAATATGGAATCGCTGGATTCAGGAGAGTAATACGGAACGCCGTGCTGGATCCCAACGGCATCGTATCTCTAGCAGTCGAGATGACTGGCATCTTATCCCCATGGCTGTAACGGATCGCGCAGCCACGTCTCGATCCCTGAGTCAACAGATGGAGACGTTTGCAAGACAACAACCATCTGCACGAACAGTTCGACGACGTTGGCAGCAGCATGGACTATCAGCTCGGAGACCATGGCTGCGGTCACCGTTGACGCTGCATCACAGACAGGAGCGCCTGCGATGGTGTATTCAACGACGAACCTGGGTGCACGAATGGCAAAACGTCATTTTTTCGGATCAATCCAGGTTTTGGTGACAGCACCATGTTGGTCGTATGCGTGTAAGGCGACATCGCGGTGAATGCTCATTGGAAGCATGTACTCGTCATCGCTATAGCGGCGTATCACCCGGCGTGATGGTATGGGGTGCCATTTGTTACACGTCTCGGTCATCTCTTGTTCGCATTGACGGCAATTTGAACAGTGGACGTTACATTTCATATGTGTTACGATTCATGGCTCTACCCTTCATTCGATCCCTGCGAAACCCCACATTTCAGCAGGATAATGCACGACCGCATGTTGCAGGTCCTGTACGGGCCTTTCTGGATACAGAAAATGTTCGACTGCTGCCCTGGCCTGCACATTCTTCAGATCTCTCACCAACTGAAAACGTCTGGTAAATTATGGCCGAGCAATTGGCTCGTCACAATACGCCAGTCACTACTCTTGATAAACTCTGGTATCTTGTTGAAGCTGCATGGGCAGCTATACCTGCACACGCCATCCCAGTTCTGTTTGACTCAATGCCAAGGCGTATGAAGGCCGTTTTTAGGGCCAGAGGTGGTTGTTCTGGGTACTGATTTCTCAAGATCTATGCACCCACATTACGTGAAAATGTAATCACGTGTCAGTTCTAGCATAATACAGGGCTATTACAAATGATTGAAGCGATTTCATAAATTCACTGTAGCTCCATTCATTGACATATGGTCACGACACACTACAGATACGTAGAAAAACTCATAAAGTTTTGTTCGGCTGAAGCCGCACTTCAGGTTTCTGCCGCCAGAGCGCTCGAGAGCGCAGTGAGACAAAATGGCGACAGGAGCCGAGAAAGCGTATGTCGTGCTTGAAATGCACTCACATCAGTCAGTCATAACAGTGCAACGACACTTCAGGACGAAGTTCAACAAAGATCCACCGACTGCTAACTTCATTCGGCGATGGTATGCGCAGTTTAAAGCTTCTGGATGCCTCTCTCTGTAAGGGGAAATCAACGGGTCGGCCTGCAGTGAGCGAAGAAACGGTTGAACGCGTGTGGGCAAGTTTCACGCGTAGCCCGCGGAAGTCGACGAATAAAGCAAGCAGGGAGCTAAACGTACCACAGCCGACGGTTTGGAAAATCTTATGAAAAAGGCTAAAGCAGAAGCCTTACCGTTTACAATTGCTACAAGCCCTGACACCCGATGACAAAGTCAAACGCTTTGAATTTTCGGCGCGGTTGCAACAGCTCATGGAAGAGCATGCGTTCAGTGCGAAACTTGTTTTCAGTGATGAAGATACATATTTTCTTAATGGTGAAGTGAACAGACACAATGTGCGAATGTGGGCGGTAGAGAATCCTCACGCATTCGTGCAGCAAATTCTCAATTCACCAAAAGTTAACGTGTTTTGTGCAATCTCACGGTTTAGAGTTTACGGCCCCTTTTTCTTCTGCGAAAAAAACGTTACAGGACACGTGTATCTGGACATGCTGGAAAATTGGTTCATGCCACAACTGGAGACCGACAGCGCCGACTTCATCTTTCAACAGGACGGTGCTCCACCGCACTTCCATCATGATGTTCGGCATTTCTTAAACAGGAGATTGGAAAACCGATGGATCGGCCGCGGTGGAGATCATGATCAGCAATTCATGTCATGGCCTCCACGCTCTCCCGACTTAACCCCATGCGATTTCTTTCTGTGGGGTTATGTGAAGGATTCAGTGTTTAACCCTCCTCTACCAAGAAACGTGCCAGAACTGCGAGCTCGCATCAACGATGCTTTCGAACTCATTGATGGGGACATGCTGCGCCGAGTGTGGGAGGAACTTGATTATCGGCTTGATGTCTGCCGAATCACTAAAGGGGCACATATCGAACATTTGTGAATGCCTAAAAAACTTTTTGAGTTTTTGTATGTGTGTGCAAAGCATTGTGAAAATATCTCAAATGATAAAGTTATTGTAGAGCTGTGAAATCGCTTCAATCATTTGTAATAACCCTGTACATTTGTCCAATGAATACCCGTTTATCATCTGCATTTCTTCTTAGTGTAGCAGTTTTAATGGCCAGTAGTGTATTATTCCCCAGTGCTGCTGTAATAGCCTATGCAATAAGGTAATATAATGCTATTGCATCAGTGAGCCTTATGTGTAAATATAAGTGTACTTTTGTGACATTGCTTCTATGTGTTTCTGGTGTGCTTCTTAGCAAGAAACAGGGCTCTGAAGAGATACGGTGTTGCCAGTTCACTTGTTTGTGTACTGTGCAGGAAGGGTACTGTGATTTAGTCTTTTCTTTTCCCTTCATTCTATTTTTTGCACAAGGTGCAAGCTGTTGTGCTGAATCACGATGCCTACGTACACCATATAGAGCAGGCGTGCAATGAGGTATCAAAAACACAGTTACTTGTGGGTCAACAGGTTAAAAATTAAGTAAAATCGTTATTTTGCAATGGAGATGGAACAGGATGCAGCATTATTGGTGTACAAAATAACGAGGTCTTTCCTAGTGTTGGGAAATTTAGGAATTTTGATCCAAACGGGAAATGGCATCTGAGAGAATATTTAGACCAGTTTAAGGGTGCGCTACCTTAACTATGGAATCAACAGCGGAAAGTACGCTTTCTTGTATCGAGAATGGAAGACGGAGCTGGCTCTTGGAGAATGAGAATAGGACAAATATGCGAAACATATGTGAGGTTTAATAGGGTGTTTTTAAAACAACTTTGGTCTCTGCAAAAGCAGAATGATGTGCGAAACAGCTAATACGAAGGCATAAGGTTTGACAGAGGTCGCGATCGGAACCTGAAGAAGTTTTTCCAACATTATTATGAAAGAAACCTGTATTTTAGATGAGTCAATCAAGACGTGGTGTCCTTGATAATACGCAAACTATCAGTAACAGTTCAAGAGAAGTTTCTGGCTATTCCTAAGGACGACGTAGAGACGATTAAGTAAGCTGTGGGACAGCTAGATGTATTGTATGAACAACGGGGAACTGAAGAAGGTGGACACAATAGAGGTGTGCCAAGGAACAGTGAGAGGAATGCTGGTACGCGATCGCATAATGATAGAGGGTATAGTGGTCAGCACTGGAATCAAGAGGATGACAGATGACAGAAGATTTGAACGTAGTTTTAGAGGTCGTGGAGGTTACTGAGCACAACGCGGTGGGTACGGACACCATCACAACACAGAGCGAGCGTCAACTCAGGAAGTTGAGTCAGCTGATAGGAGGTGGAATGTGGACAACGACCATGACATCTTATGGCGTGATAGGAGTGCGGAAAACTAGATGAAGTTCCTGATGCGGCCCAGTCAGGGACAAATCACATAGGGCCAACAATTATATCGATATGCAAGGTAAGAGATACAACTGGTGTGACCGATGACTTGATGGAGGAAAATGGCGAAGAACTTAGTGAGATAGTACAGCCTGTAGTAGAAGCGGATATTTTTAGAACACAAGGTGTGTTCAAGTGTGTGTGAAATCTTATGGGACTTAACTGCTAAGGTCATCAGTCCCTAAGCTTACACACTACTTAACCTAAATTATCCTAAGGACAAACACACACACCCATGCCCGAGGGAGGACTCGAACCTCCGCCGAGACCAGCCGCACAGTCCATGACTGTAGCGCCTAAGACCGCTCGGTTTTAGAACACAAATAGATGTTTTAGTTGACTCAGGTATCCAAGTTAATGCTGTGTGCCAAAAGCTTTACACTAAGTGGTTAGAACAGGGAAGAAACATACCAAACATTCCAGTTTATCTTCAGTCTGGAACCGCGCGACCGCTATGATCGGAGGTTCGAATCCTGCCTCGGGCATGGACGTGTGTGATGTCCTTAGGTTAGTTAGGTTTAAGTAGCTCTAAGTTCTAGAGGACTGATGACCTCAGATGTTAAGTCCTATAGTGCTCAGAGCCATTTGAACCATTCCAGTTTATGGTATATGTCGGTGTGAGAAACGAAGTAATTAAGGAGTAAATCTTAATCACGACGAGGCTCAATGGTAAGGATAATGATCTAGCAGATCTTGGTGGCAGGGTTAGCATTAGCCGTAATTTTGGGTGTTGAATGGTTAACGGAGAAGAAGGCTGGTCTGAATTTTGGGACAGGTTGTGATGAAGTGCAAAGGAAAGGAAACGAAGCTGTCATTGACTTTAAAGGGAGGATCAATGTAAGGGAAGTGGTAGAAATGACTGAGTTAAGCTGTGTAAGTGATTTGCAATCAACACCACAGAGTAGTACAAGGGGAGACTCAGCAGTATTATGCTAGAAGCAGTGGAGATGGGAAGGCAAGGCAGACACATAAGATCTTGAATAATTATTTTTTTTTATTTTTTTTTAGCAGGAACTCCAGTCCCTAAAACGACAAAACCAGGTGGAAATGGAAGGTCTGATAGAGGCACTGAAGAGGCACAAGCAAGTTTTTTTCGAATGAGCCAGGGGTGATAAGGCGGCAGAATGTAAACTCCAGGTAAGGAAACAAGAGCCATTTTTTGTACGACCATACGCGATTCCACAGTCAAAACGCGAGGCAGTGGAGGAGGAGATTCAGAAGATGCTAAGATGAAGGTTGTCGAACGGTCGACCGGTCAGTATAATAATCCGCTATTTGTGGTAGAGAAACGTAATGGTGATGCCAGAATTGTACTGCACGCACGTCCAGTAAACGAGATAATAATTCCACTACGGGATAGACCCGAGAACTAAGGTGATTTACTCCAAAGATTTCATGGGGCAAATGTGTTTGGTAATACTGACCTGAGATCGGCGTATTGGCAGATCCCCTACACAAGGACTCTGGGAAATACACCACATTCCTGTATGGAGGAAGGAGCTACCAATACCGTGGGCTATCGTTTGGTCTGAATATTTCTACCTTCGATTTTGTGAGATTACTGGACAAGGTTCTTGCACATTATCAGTGCGCAAGGAATCAAGTCTGATGACGCAAAATTACAAGTAGCAGAAGATTTTTCCAGCCCCACATTGTAAAAAACAGCTAAGAGGATTTCTTGAATTATGCGGTTGGTATAGGAAGTTCGTTAGTGGGCATGGAAATCAGGATTATCTTCCGATCGCTGTCCTCTCAGCGCGTCGAGTCTCACTCAGACGACAACATCTACGGAGCTAACTCGTCTGTACTGAGACACAGAACTGCTGAGAGCTCGTGAGCAGTAACGTATGAAATGAAGTACCCTATCTAAGGAACTGTCATTGGAAGTAACCTTTGCAGGGGAGTCTCGCACAGAGAAATATGTGGATGCCCTGGAAAGCCCAAAGTTGCAGAGCCGCAACCTGACTAGTATGATGTTCTCCACAGGAAGAAAGACAGAAGTGCAATCTCAGCGTCATAACTGAACGCCTGCAACTGTAACGCGCTGCACTTGACAGCAAGCAGCATGCCGGCTGGCCTGGATTAGTCTGCCGCCGAAGGCGTTGTTCCTTCCGCCATTCGTGTTTACGCCGGATTGTCGTCAGCGTGCATGCTGGCCTCCGCCCATTGGTCGCTGCCACCGTGTAATACTTGCATTAGCACAGCTTTCAGGTTGCTGCGCTTGTCGCGGTGCTGTCTTGCAGAATTCGCACAACGCTAGAGGTATGCGTTCAGATTCTGGACAACAGCACGACACACACACACACACAAATCACTATTGCTAATACTACAGCAACGTTCTTAACTAAGACCTGTACATGTCCACACAGTCAACACTTGCACATCTTTAGGATACTTAAGGAAACTGTGAGACTATGTATTTGCCAGTGAAATTAAAATTATAAGTTGGTACTGTAAATGAAAGTTATGTGGTTAAAGATAGGAAAATGCACATCTTCTTCTTCGATCTTGTTGGTGCATTTTCTTAGGTTCAGACGCTGTTGAGCAGAAATCTGTTTGAAACGTACTTTGGGAACAATATTATAAAATGCTTAATCTAATCTGCTGTGCCCAAGGGTGATTTGCTCTGGAATGTAAGCAGATGCGTAAGTCAGTGCCTTTTTTCTTGCGCAAGGTCGCATCCTCTTACATACTACGCTGCATGCTCTGTTCATTTACAAGAAAAAGAAACTTCATTATTTATATGTGACAAGTGCCGATGCTCTCTGGTATCACATTAGAACACAAAACCTAAATCTCCACTCTCTAAATATGGATCCATACAACGGTGGCGTGGATTTGCCCCAAATCAAATCGGCTTCCTGAGAACGGGCAACTTGCGAAGACGACTACAATAAATAAGAACAATAAACAAACAAAAACTTCTGATAATGAAACCTGTTAACCACAAAATTCACCAATACTTATGCAGTATTCCACCGGAATCAGATAGTTCACCCCTCCGTCTCAGCCGCCTCAATGTACATGTTTCACAACAGCCAAACTGCAGACGACAGCCAGCACTTCTACTCGTTGTCAAAATTCTATTACGTTCTGTCGTGATCTGGCACGTAGATGGATTAAGCACCCACATGTTATTTATTTTGCCATTGCCACACAATTTTATTCACACGGATTGTCTAACAATAATCCACTAGCGCGAAGCTATATTCAACAAAGAAACACTAAACGGTTCAAATGGCTCTGAGCACTATGGGACTTAACGTCTGAGGTCATCAGTCCCCTAGAACTTAGAACTACTTAAACCTAACTAACCTAAGGACATCACACACATCCATGCACGAGGCAGGATTGGAATCGGTTCCAGACTGAAGCGCCTAGAACAGCTGGGCCATACCGTCCGGCAGAAACACTAAATTAACTACTTATTCTAAATACGATAAACCATATATTCTTACATTCTAATACTACATCTTGCTTGACGAACTGTTTCCGGTGGCTGCTGTGCTGAACTGCATTTTCCAGTCTTGAGTGTCTCCAATTTCTGCACATTCAGATGTGCAACCCGTCTGACACATAAAGGACCACTGTACGCTGAGACAAATTTGTGGCAAACACGTTTTCGTCGGCTGTAAATGTAGAAGGATTTCATCAGTACTTTCTCCCACACCTAATACTGCCGAATCCTTGCCTTTTTGTCAACACGCTCCTTTCTTTTGAGAGCCACTTCCCAGATTCTGCACAACGCTCAGTCCACTGCCTCGGTAAGGGTGGATAATCAATAACATCTCTCAGTTTGTCATGTGTTTGTTGGTTCTTGTGCACAGTGTTGGGCGGCAACAATGCCCTGCAGTGTGGTGACTCGTTCAGCACATCTTGGAAGTCCTTAAGGAAAACGTCCCGAGAAGTGTGCTGTTTCGCATATTAGAGCCAGTATAGGTTACCTAATTCCTTCATAATCCGTCCAGAACAATTTTACGATCGATTGTAAGCTGATATGAAGACTGGTTAGATTTTTCGGACTCTCAAGGTCTCCAAGGTTGTGAACCATTGTCGAATAAGGGTTTGTCGACGTGGCCGCCTTACGTAATGGTGTCAGTTTTTCTGTCTTGGGAGACAGCCGAGGAATTCTACTGCGGATGTTTCGCGTTATGGTTTCTCCACGTTGGCAGTAACACCATGGGTCCTTAACGTGGAGAGTAGTTCATTCACTTTGTTATGTACTTCCCAAGAGCTTTCTGCAACCAAAATGTCGTCCACGAAGATTGTAATTCTCTTTTTCAGTGGGTGACTAGAGATCCCATCAAGTCTTCGTATGAAAACGAAGAAATGTTCAGACCAAAGAGCAAAAACTTGATCTTATAGCAGCGGTCGAAAACAAGGTATGCCTTGTACTGCCTACGTGCAGGATGCAAATTCATCTTTCAAAACTTGTGCGGAAGCCAGTGGAAGAGAATACTTTCACACCATATAATTTTCGCAGTAACTCTCCGAGTTTCTCTGGTCGATCTGTCTCTGGCGTTATAATCGTATTGATTTGCCGCGAATTGAGTACCAGTCCTATCGATCCGTCTTTCTGCTCGACTACACGAAGGGAGCTGTTATATGTTGACAGACTCTGTTTAATAACTCCGCCAATGAGCATCCGTTGTATTTCGAATGCCACTTTATTCTTATACACCAGCGGTATCGGGCATGATGGCACAAAGAGCTTGTATTGTTCGTTAACCTTAAATGCTTATTGTAAATCGTCGCGCGGGGTAGCTGTGCGGTCTAGAGCGCCTCGCCACCGTTCGCGCGGCTCCCCCCGTCGGAGATTCGAGTCCTCCCTTGGGCATGGGCGTGTGTGTTGTCCTTAGCGTAAGTTAGTTTAAGTTAGATTAAGTAGTGTGTAAGCCTAGGGACCGATGAACTCAGCAGTTTGGTCCCATAGAACTTACCATAAATTTCCAATTTCCTATTGTAAATCCTTAACTATCCCACTTTCGGTGCAAGTACCTCGATGTTGGAGTATAGTATGTCATGGTGGTGGACATGGTTTATGTGCTCGATTGTTTTTGTCAACTTTACTGACAGTCTCCTGTGTACTCTCGTCTTCCTATGCTTGTTGGCGACGGGAATAATGAATGTCCTCTCTCTTATTTTTACAGAGTGTTCCTGCACATAGCCAAGTTTCAGGAAATTTTCAGGGATCTGAGTACGAACAGCATGGTCATCGAAACACAAGTGCATCTCTTGCCCTTTTTTTAGTGTCGCGACACCTGTCTCGAGATCGAATATGGTGTTGCTCTTTTAAAAAACCTAGCCCGATGACGAAGTCAATTACCAATTTTGGCATCACCAAGAAGTTCACGGTTAATAAGTGTCCCCGACATGTGAAAACTAACCTTATCTTTTGTTACTTTGCCTACAGTGCCCCATTTACTTTTGCTCTGTTCAGCGAGACGACCGGTCATTTGGATTGGGAAGCACGCATTTCAAAGACCGTGTCGGTGATAGCCGAAGTTTCAGTTCCGCTGTCCAGAATCCCTTTCAGTTCTGTGTTGCCTATCAGTAATGATTGGGTACAGTTCCTGTTACACTACCATGTCCTTTTCCTGTAATAGAAGTCCAACATGTCATTATGATACCGTTATCATTGCTGCTCAGGCCTTCCTTATTGATTATTGCTATTAGCATTTGATGGGCACAGTTTAACGACCTGTCCTTTTATTCTATATTGCTCCGGAATATACCTATTTTGTCCGAACTGTCTTCCATTGTCATTACGGCGGCAGTGCTGCTTACTCCAGCCTCCTGTTTGGTGGGGATCGTTGCGGTTGTGTCCGCTGTCGCTTGAAGTGTCTATCACCGTTTGCATTCCCTTCTTCGTAATAGTTACCTTCCTGATGGTTGTTGCCTCTACGCCCACGTCCACGTTTCCTCCCGCTTTGTTCATCCAGTGTGAATTCCAGTTTACCGAATGATTCGATATCGTTCCAACACTTGCCAATCAATATTTGTTGGAGGTGTGGTGGGAGCTTCATACAGCAGAGGTGAATTATTTCAGCAACGCTACATAGCTCATCGAGGAACTGGTTCTTCTTGACTAGCCCCTCGAAGAATTTCACAGGGCTCTTAAAGCCTGAGGTGAGCAGGTCCTTGCTAAATATGATTTCATGTTTAATGCGTTCCTATGTATTGGTAGACAAACAGTTCGCCATGAACGCATCCCTAAAGTCCTTGTACGACGAGCATGTTGCCGCGTTTGTATGCATTCTTAATGCGACAATTTCCTCGAGGTGCCGACATACAAAATCTAATTTGCACTCGAGTGGCCACTGTGGAGGTGGTGAGAGGTCAAAATGAAAGTCCTCGGGTTGCGGGTATTCCTGTTGTCTCTGTAGTTCTAGAATTTTCTGAAGGACACAAATTGTTTAGAATCGAACGTTTCATCCGTAGATTAGCGTAAAGATTCCACAATCTCATTCTGGAAACATCCCCCAGGCTGTGGCTAAGCCATGTCTCCGCAATATCCTTTCTTCCAGGAGTGCTAGTTCTGCAAGGTTCGCAGAAGAGCTTCTGTGAAGTCTGGAAAGTAGGAGACGAGGTTCTGGCAGAATTGAAGCTGTGAGGACGGGTCGTCAGCCGTGCTTGGGTAGCTCAGAGCGAAAGGCAAAGGTCCCACGTTCGGGTCTCGGTCCGGCACACAGTTTTAATCTGCCGGAAAGTTTCGTAGCGTAATGCTCTTCATGACAGACTGTCTGGTACTGACTCTGCACTCATAATACCTGCGTCGCTTACTACGGGATTCGCGACACTGCTGTTGTGCTCGTCAATTCTGCTTAGTGATATGCAGCTATTTATACCACTTGCCATTCTATCGTCTTGTGATATTTGTTCTATGCGCTCCAGCAATTTAGTAAAATTATTCACATTTTCCGCACAACGGGCGATGAATTTTGTGTTCGACTTTTCTGTGCCTTGCTTTATCTCACAGCCTTGCTCTTTTAACGTCTTTATCGCCTTGTGACCCTTCTTCGCCTCTCTGACCGTTGTTGTTGCTAGCTATTTAGCTTCTTGTGCCTCCTTCAAGGGACATACAGCTAGTGTTCGGATCTTTTTGCCTTCCACTTCCACTTCCGATTTAATCTTCTCGATCACTACTTGTGCCCTCTGTTCTTCTCTCTTCACTGCCTTGTCTTCCGCTTCTTTTTTCCTTTGCATTGCCCTTGCTTCGGTTTCTTTTTCCCTCTGTTTTGCCCTTTCGTCTGCATCTTTTATCTCGTTTTCTGGTGTTTTCTTGAATTTTTTTTGCCTCTCTGCTGCCTTTGATTCCATTTTCTTTAAGAACGTGAACAAATTGTGCCCGCTCTGTACGATTGACACCCTACTGTTGCGTGAATTTGGCTGTGATGCGGCCTCATCATCGTCCTGGTCTAGGCCATGACCACATGATGGACATCGGTCTCAAATTGGGATCTGATTCCACTCAGGAACGTGATCGACTCCTCATCTGCGACTGGCTGAACCGCAGGAAAGACCGCCCGATTTTTCCCCGTGTTGGCAACACTGTCAGCCTGACTGTCCTCTATATTTGCCATTGCGTCAGTTTGTATTACAGTAATTTGTTCCAGTGCCTTACTACGTGTAATAATGCGCACGTAGTACTAATGTATACGTTTACCAAAACGCACGGCATAACACAATTGAACAGACTAATAAATGATGCCCTGAAAGATACCTAATAACGAAAATATCACGATCTCAGTAGCCTTCACACTCACACAACGCCGGTGTCAGCGCCGTCAAATGATACAGCCAGCGATGGGTGAATCAGAACGTTGTTTAACAGTTCCGAATCTCCAGAGGCCAAAGCAACGTGATTTGCCCTCTGCGAGGTCCCTGTTCTCGCCGTGGTCTACCCCAACATTCCAAGAGTTGCACTTTTCCGCCACGAGGCGGATAGCGACTATTCATCTCCTTACCACAATCCTCACCTACCCGTTCCATTTCATATTGTTTTGCAATGTTACGATCAGATATTTAAGCGACTTCACTGTATCAAGGAGAACACTAATGATGCTGTATCCAAACATTACGGTTTTGTTTTTCCTACTCATCCGCACTAACTTACATCTCTCTACAATTAGAACTAGCTGCCATTCACACCAATTAAAATTCTATCTAAATTACCTTGTTTCCTGCTACAATCACTCAACTTCCTGTACGCCACAGCGTAATCAGCGAAGAACCGCAGACTGCTACCCATCCTGTCCTCCAATTCATGTATGTATACAGAAAAATCGTGTACATAGAACGTTCATTGGAATATGAATCTTTTGTACGTAAAGTCAATGTTAAATACACTGTAAATAATGTAGCTAAATCCGGATATTAAAACTGTTAGTCGATGTTGTTTTAGTTTGTAAACTGAATTTGATACTCCTCAACTGTAAGATTTCAATTTGAATTTTATCACATCACTGTTCTTAACTGTAGCTGCTGTTTTAATTTTTTCGTTTTATGAGCCGTATCGTCAGCAAATTGTAGCGATGACTTACAAAAGACATTTATCCATCCCTGACAGTTACAATCAGTTGACTGTAATGCTAAAATAGCCTACACAACTCATATTTTTGAATGTGATAAAATGCTTAGACCGTATTTGGTTTTCACAAATACTACAAAACGTATCTAACCCTAAAACAAAGAAATTGAAAATCAAACGGGAAAATATTACGGTGGTGGAAAGATTTATTGCATTACCTCCTACAATTAACAATTTTTGTTACAGCCATTGACTAACTGAGCTAAATTTGCCTCATTTTTCTTTATTTCTCTCAGAAATGAATGTACACAGTAATTTTTGTCAATTTGTTTTTATTCCTAATTTTTGTTTCTATAATTTTTTTTTATTTCAACACTTTCTTGAAAAATGAGTGTAAGTTGATATGTCAGCTATTCTGTCTGCTATTCTGAAATTTGAATACTAATGTTGAAAGAAACACTACATATTAATGTTGTAACGTAACACTGATGAATTTTAGTGTTTGTATTGCCTCGTATGAACACACTGTTGCATTTAATACTTTGTTGCTCCACCATGTGCCTTAATCACAGCGTGGCATTGTGAAGGCATTGAAAGAATTAACTTTTTAATGTACTCCTAACTCAGTTCTTGAAACCACACACGCACATGGGTCTCCAACAGCTCCCGTTTATTCCGTGGCTTCTTTTTGGTGATAGCATTTCCCATAACCTTCCAACAGTTCACAATAGGATTGAGATCAGGGCTGTTTCCAGGCCACTCTAATACTCGAACCCCATTTTGTCGAAGGAAAGATTTTATCTGAAATGTAGAAGTACATCATAATTAACCAAGGAAGTAATCTGCTTCCTGTTTGGTATAAATATTAGTCATACGACTCACTATCAAATCTCTATGGCTAGGAGCGGAGTCATCCTGAAAAATGCAATTGGAAACATCTCCAAACTGGTCTCTAATGGTTGGCAGAAGCTTCCTGTCATGGATGCTTATGTAGACATCTGCGTTGACAGTGCCATTTATGAAGTCCAGACGACCTACTCCGTGACTGGAAATGCACCCCAGACCATCTGTCGTTGTGAGTGTTTCACTGTATGTCTTATGCATGATGGCAAAAATTCTTCACCTTTTCTTCGGCGCACGAACACTTTTCCATCTGAGCCATGCAGATTAAATTGGGACTCGTCTGAAAAGATTACTTTGTTCCACATCTCTGGTGTCCATGTCGCATGTGCCTTTGCTCATTTTATTCACCGTTGTCGCATTATCTTGGTCAATAAAGGCTTCCTTCTAGGACGACGGGCTGAGAGTCCAGCCTCCAGTAGTCTATTTCTTACAGTTCTGCTGGTTACTGAGATGTCGGACATTTATTACCAGTCTCGCTTTAGTTCCGTTGATGACAAGCGACGATCACTGAGCGGAAGCCTTTTCAATACCCTGTCCTGTTTGGCAGTAGACGCCCTTTTCCGACCTCTTCCTTCCTCACAATCAACATTTGCTTTTTCCCTGTATTTTTTCAGTAACCTCGAAATCGTAGACATCAAATCCTGCCGGCCGGTGTGGCCGTGCGGCTCTAGGCGCTTCAGTCTGGAACCGCGTGACCGCTACGGTCGCAGGTTCGAATCCTGCCTCGGGCATGGATATGTGTGATGTCTTTAGGTTAGTTGGGTTTAAGTAGTTCTAAGTTCTAGGGGACTGATGACCACAGATGTTAAGTCCCATAGTGCTCAGAGCCATTTTTTTTATGTTTATTCGAATGACCGGTTTCAATATTACTGACAAGAGTCTTCGGAACCATGTCTGAATGCGAATATTAGATTGTTAGATGAAGAAGTGCGATTCGTAGTAATCATACATGGATCCGAAAATGACCTGTCATTAAGGTCGAAACTTGTTATCGGAATACCCATAGAAAGCGGCCCATACCCGATGCCCTCACAAGTTTCGACCTTAATGACAGGTCATTTTCGGATCCATGTATGATTACTACGAATCGCACTTCTTCAACTAACAATCTAATATTCGCATTCAGACATGGTTCCGAAGACTCTTGTCAGTAATATTGAAACCGGTCATTCGAATAAACATAAAAAAATGGCTCTGAGCACTATGGGACTTAACTTCTAAGGTCATCAGTCCCCTAGAACTTAGAACTACTTAAACCTAACCAACCTAAGGACATCACACACATCCATGCCCGAGGCAGCATTCGAACCTGCGACCGTAGCGGTCGCGCGGTTCCAGACTGTAGCGCCTAGAACCGCTTAGCCACCCCGGGCAGCTAAACATAAAAAGTCATCTAGACAGATTTTATATTTCTTCATCTCTGCCTGATGTTGGAGGGTAATTTAGATACCCTCCTACCCCTGTCCCATTCTTTTTGCTGCTGTTGTAAAACGCTATCTCCTGTAAATTTTTTTCATATTTCCTTCGTAGATCTGTTTGATCGGCTTCATTAACCAATAAAGGGCTCCTCTTTTCCGGATTTTGAAGTCCGACGGATATATTCATACGATTACCAACAATGCAACATTCAATGGTATACAGTAGGCGCCTATTAATCTCAGAAACACAGTTTGTTGCTCTCTTCTGAGTGCTGGCTTCACAAGCTGTAACCTTTGAGCCGATGCACTCGTACTATATCACACAACTAACGCTAAAATTAGAGGTTAGCCATCAGCGTTGTTAATGTAGTCTACAAGGTCTATTTTTGATGTTTATAATTTTGTGCGCCATGTTTGAAGCTTTCCTGTCTGTCCACTCTATATGGCTGGTGAAATTACGTGAGGTACGAGCATATACGATTTAGAGGTTAATAACTATGTCACACAAATAAAATGGTTGTGAATGAAGCAGAGGTCACCGACAAATGAATAGGAGGAAAAAAAAATTCTGCGTGACAGAGTCAAATTCTCGTCAGATGTGCCTGATGTGTCACTCATTAAACCTGCAAATACATTTTTACTTTTATGGAAGTACACGGCCAATTAATTCCCATTTCACACTTGGTGTCAGTAATCGTCACGACCTTGTAAAATATATAGTGTAATATTCGATTCGCTTCCCTTACGGTGAAATGTTTTTAATTGGCTGAACGGAAGGACTGCAAATATAAACAACTTTTGTTGGCAATGTATTTTCTTGCCTGGCAACGAAATAACGCTAGCGATGAAAGTATGCATCTTGTGTTTCATACTTTTCGCGAATCGCAAGAGAGCTAATACCGCATGGGAATAAAAAACACTAACACTCTGAGTCAACAGCCGAACAAGAAGCCTTGTTCAGATTATACACATGTTTCTCGCGGTATTTGATCATGGTCTGAGTGTCACACACAAATTTAGGTGAATTATCTTGGGCAAAAAGTTCGGCATCTTGTAGAGCCTCTTACAATAATAACAAAGTCCTGCAACCGTTGAGACACTCATAACGGTGTCAAGTGTCATCTTTGAAAGGATAAATGTACGCAAAGAACACATTTCCATGTTCTACAATAGCTCAAAGGAAGATAGGCGTGATGGCTGCAGTACCACGACCGCAGATAAAATGTATTGGCTCGATGATGTTTTGGTTGTCTCCAGCACTATTAATTACTCTCTGACTCGTATACTACACCAGATTCTGGTGGCCGTTGTCTCCGGTGGGGCCACTCACATAACACCACGATGTCTTACAGGGTAATGGGTGGGACACATAGTGGCGTCATCCATCAGATTATCGACTGCTCTTTACTAGGGAACTCTTGTGGACGGAAGGTGTGTGCCCCGCTAAACTCCAGCAGCTCTGCACGTGATGTACATGGCAGAGCGGAATTATAGCATTGCCTCTCCACCAAATGTAGGTCATGGACGCTGGAGTCTGCTCACAGGGGCAAGTCTGGAGCAACAACTCTTGGCGCACCTCTCAGATATGGCGACAGGTTGATAGTGCGCCAAACATCATCAGTTTGGCTCTCAGCAGGCCGGAGGTAGAATTCTCGAAGACTTCACATCAACAGACGAGGTGGTGCCAGCTCACAGCATCAGGTTCGGTAGATCAATTGGGCAGCAATCTCAAAGATAGAAGTCATTTGTAAAATGAATGCCAACACGTCACAGGGGCTGCAACGCAACTGGTAGCCTGAAACTGAATAGCAAGTTGGTGTGGAAGCCAGAGCATTTGTTGTTGCCTCTCTGAGTCACTAACTTAATGTCTTGCTGAAGATGATTACACGGGTCCTCATTTTCTGGGCTCATTAGCGTTCTTTATCACACATTGGTGCCACGACAGTGGATTTCAGCGCTTCAGCTTCGTGCTTTTCCGCCATATCAGTGGGCTGATAGGTGTTATTGTGAAACATTTACTCGTTCTTGCAGCATCGTGCTGTGCTCTCAGAATGACGTTATGATCCCTCCTCAGTGGGATCGTGTTGCTGTATTAACAATTCAGTCTTCTTGCTCGAGCAAGGTGAAGTAATAGCTTCCAGGGTGTGGCATATTGTTTACAGTATCGACTCTCAACCTGTTTGTCATTCTGATCGCTAAGTGGCGCGCTGCCCCGGTTTGACTTCGCTTAACCCTGCCTGGAGAAAACATTAAAAAAAGTTTGCGTTTGTGCATGATACCTTTCTGCGGAGCAAGATACATACAAATTTAATCGTGTACACTTCGTACTGTATTGGGTACACGCGCTCAGTAGAATTTAGTTATCTGCGATTCTTGATATTGCTGTTTTGGTGGCGAGTTGTTTAGAGCCGGAAAATTGTTCAAAAATGGTTCCAATGGCTCTGAGCTCTATGGGACTTAACTTCTGAGGTCATCAGTCCCCTACAACTTAGA
The DNA here is from genome assembly GCF_023864345.2 of Schistocerca serialis cubense. NCBI lineage: Eukaryota > Metazoa > Arthropoda > Insecta > Orthoptera > Acrididae > Schistocerca > Schistocerca serialis. The sequence goes on along the minus strand of NC_064638.1, from coordinate 1,044,156,961 downwards.
ACTACTTAAACCTAACTAACCTAAGGACATCACACACATCCATGCCCGATGCAGGATTCGAATCTACGACCGTAGCGGTCGCGCTGTTCCAGACTGTAGCGCCTAGAACCGCTCGGCCTCTCCGGCCGGCCAGAAAATTGTAATTTGACGAACTGATATACCAGCTGGTTATAATTGAACTCCCCCGATTTAGTACATTCTGACACGGAAACTTGGTAGCATTAATGTCAAGGACACGGGGAAGAGAAATAATGCAGAATCAATACAACTGAAACACTTTTAACATGCTGCTACGGTACATCATACCATTACATACCGCTACAAAAGGGGCTCAATATGGCGCCCATCAGTGTCCAGATGAGTCTGAAAATGCAGGTTTGCAGGTCGGTTTGTATGCTGGCTACCCCTCTTTATATGCTGCACTTCGTATCAGCACATTTGTCAATGTTGGCCTGGTAAAATCTTTCCTTCAAGTAGCCGCACAACCAGAGATCGCAGGGAGTGAGATCAAGTGATCGTGTCTGCCAAGCGTTTGGAAACGCTCGGCTGATAATTCCATCGTTTCCAAATGTGTTTCGGAGAAGCAGGTGAACTTCAGGAGCGATGTGCAGTGGGGCCCCATCTTCCATGAAAACAATTGGGTTCAATGTGTCTCTCTCCTGTAGGGCGAGTGTGACATGCTGGAGAAGTAAATCTCAGTAACACTGGCCAATCATGCTGCCCGTATTTGGTCCTTGAGAGCCAACCTGATCAAAAAAGAGTGGGACGATGATGAACGTAGCCGTGGAACCACACTATACAGTGACACGTTCACAATACAGGGGAACTTCATGCACAGTGGCAATTCTGTGTGTTCACCTTACCCGACAGAGAAAAATGAGCTTTCACTGTCCATAGGATGATCCTGGCCAGCCCTCGTCAGCTTCAGTCGTTGTGAGAAAGTGGAGAGCGTCATGTGGTGCAAGCTGCTGTACGATATGGATCTTGTACGGATACCATCTGATAATGGCTTGAAGCACCATCCGTACAGTGGACCACGGGATGTTCAACTGTCGTGACACAGCACGCGCACTATCTGACGATCGGGAATGTCTGCAACAGCAACAGCGATTGTATCAACCACCTGTGGTACAACCGGTTGTCGACCTCCTCCCAGAGCGATGCCTAGTTCTCCAGTTGATCTAACTTCTTCATCATGCTCCGCACAGCAGGTGGAGAAAGAGGACTCTTCCGTAAATAGTCGGCTGCTGTGGCCATGCGGTTCTAGGTGCTTCAGTCCGGATCCGTGCGACTGCTACGATCGCAGGTTCGAATCCTGCCTCGGGCATGGATGTGTGTGATGTACTTAGGTTTAAGTAGTTCTAAGTTATAGGGGACTGATGAACTCAGATGTTAAGTCCTGTAGTGCTCAGAGCCATTTGAACCTTCCGTAATCCCTTCAGCCGGAGATGTTCTCGAAGTGCAGCTGCAGCATTACTGACGTTTTCATAAAAGAACTTCACCAATAATGCCTTGGTCCTTTTTTGTCCAAGGTCATGTAGACACGTCAACAAGTGCCCGCGACTGGTCACGAGTGTGAGACTATGAATGACGATGACTGATCACGGCACCTAGTGGCCATAGTTGGAACTGGACAGTGGCGCTGTGACGCATGTAAATCATGCACCCCACACTCTGGACATAAATGGTACCAAGTTTGGTGCCAGTACAGTAATTAATTTCCGTGTTGTAACGTGTTAAATAGGAAAAGTTTAATTGTAACCACCTGGTAGCACTAAAATACTGAGGTGTTGTTGGGAGAGCTCAGTATGTGTAACATAACTGACTTAGAAAATTTATCATAGGTGTATTTTCAAGGAAATGGCGTGGCTTAGGAAAGAGTTAAGAAATATGAGTCGCAGTAGAAAACTGAGCTGTGATTCAGAAAGCTAAATCTGTGTACTACAATTTGCTTATAAGTCCTCTGATTGGCCTATGAAATGTGGCTTAAAAAGGTGCGAGAGGTGGGGAGGGGAAGGGGCATGGGTTAGAAATGGAGGAGGGAGGAGTTAAGGGAGTGGAGGGGTAAGGAATGGAAGGGGAGCAAGTAGGTACGAGGGTCACTCCAAAAGAAATGCACACTATTTTTGGAAAAATACAGTTTTAATTCTACATGTGTGAAAGTTTTACAGTGCGTAGATACATCCTTCCCGCTTGTTCTAAAACTTAGTTCAACCTGTTCCCGTGAGTAGCGCCGTCACAGCATGTCTTCAAGATGGCTGCTACACTTGACGTTCGTCAGAAGCAACGTGCTGTCATAGAATTCCTCTGCTGTGAAAACGAGACAGTGGGAAACATCCACAAGAGGTTGAAAAAGGTGTATGGGGATGCTGCTGTTGATCGCAGTACAGTTAGTCGGTGTGCAAGTAGGTTACGTGATGAAAGCGGCCACGCCAATATTGATGATTGTCCTCGCAGCGGCAGGCCTCGTACTGCACACACTCCAGACAATGTGCAGAGAGTTAACGAATTGGTGACTGCTGACAGACGCATCACAGTGAACGAATTGTCACGCTGCGTTGGGATAGGGGAAGTGTTTGCAGAATACTGAAAGTGTTGTCGTTAAATAAGTTTTGTGCCAGGTGGGTTCCCAGGATGTTGACAGTAACTCACAAAGAAACAAGAAAAACGGTATGCAGCAAACTTTTGGAACAGTACGAGAATGGTGGAGACGAATTTCTTGTAAGAATTGTGACAGGTGATGAAACATGGTTCCATCATTTTGCATTAGAGACGAAGAGGCAATCAATCGAGTGGCATCACGCAAATTCACCCAAGAAAAAAAAAAAATTCAAAACCACACCTTCTGCTGGAAAAGTTATGGCTACGGTGTTTTTCGATTCCGAAGGACTCTTGCTTGTGGACATCATGCCCAGTGGAACGACCATTTATTCCGATGCATGTGTGACGACACTGAAGAAACTTCAAGCTCGACTGAGTCGTGTTCGACCACATCGGCAGAAGCAGGATGTTTTGCTGTTGCTCGACAATGCACGGCCACGTGTCAGTCAAAAAAACCATGGAAGCGATCACAAAACTCGGATGGACAACACTGAAACACCCGCCTTACAGTCCTGACCTGTCTCCATGTGACTATCATCTCTTTGGGAAACTGAAAGACTCTCTTCGTGGAACAAGGTTTGAAGATGATGACTCCCTTGTGCACGCTGCCAAACAGTGGCTCCAGCAGGTTGGTCCAGAATTTTACGGTGCGGGTATACAGGCGCTGGTTCCAAGATGGCGTAAGGCAGTTGAGGGGGATGAAATTATGTGGAGAAATAAAAATATTGTTCCTAAAGGATGTATCTACACACTGTAAAACTTTCAAACATGTAGAATAAAAGGTGGATTTAAAAAAAATAGTGTGCATTTCTTTTGGAGTGAACCTCGTATGTCTAAGGGCGGTGGGGAGGAGAAAGGAAAAGTGAAAGTAAGTCGTCAAATTTTGCCCGAAATTACTGTTTCATTCTTATTTAAAATCATTCAATTGTGTTTCGGCCCCATGTACATGAATTATCATGGGCGATTAATCGACAGCTACGTCGAAAGCACGAGTGAGTCCTCTGTACACCTCTATAAATTTGAGGCACCTGTCTCCCTCAGATAGGGTGCTATGTTTCTGAATTGTATATTCCAGCCGGAATTTTTAACTAAAGAACTCACATTATAGATAGGGAGGTACGATGCGAAGATAGTACGGTGATAACTGTACCAAGAACAACCTCCTCCCTGAGACTTGGAAAGCTAAACAGGATTTGTATCAGCCATGTATATTTTGCGTGACACCCGAGCTCATGATTATACTGGCGAATATCGCGTAGATAATTACTTTCGGGATGAAGTTGTGATGAGAACGCAGCCGTTCGATAAGCCAACACGTTATCGTTTCGGAGAGGGGGAAGCCTATGTAAGCACCCTATAACCCAGGCGCGAACCATGCGCTCCAGATTATTTGCACCCTACTCGAGAGTTTCCGATATAAATTACCCTAGATTACAGAGGGCTGGTTTTAAATCCACGTCAAGCCACTAACTTGGATTTTTGCGTCGTTTCCCTAAATTAAATAGGGCCAGTGTCGGAGGATCGCTTCGAAACGGACACGGCCTCTTACTATGTGCGTTCTTGTCCAATCTGAGCTTGTGATCCGTCTTCAACACCCACACTGTCGGCGGGAAGTTAAAATCCTTCTTTTGGAGTGTAAATTAGCAATGTGAATGTATTTGTCGACAACACTGGTTCTTAAAGTAGTTAATGTACTGAACAAAAGTATATCGTAGAAGTGGATCAAGCAGGTAAAATGGTTCAAATGGCTCTGTGCACTAAGGTCATCAGTCCCCTAGACTTAGAACTACTTAAACCTAACTAACCTAAGGACATCACACACATCCATGCCCGAGGCAGGATTCGAACCTGCGACCGTAGTAGCAGCGCGATTCCGGACTGAAGCGCCTAAAAACGCTCGGTCACAGCGGCCGGCTAAGCAGATAAAATACGGGTATTATACATTCATTTTTTAGACAATCCCGATTATAAGGCCAGCAGAGATGAATGGGAAATCATAATAGCGAGATCAGGGGCAGCGAATGAGAAGATCCACTGATTCTTGTGACTTGTCTGATACCTTTCGCCATGGATTCCTGTCCTGTGCCAACCACTTCATCTCAGAGTAGTACTTGTAACGTACGTCCTTAATTACTTGCTGGATGTATTCCACTCTCTATTTTCCTGTACCGTTTTTACCCTCTACAGCTCTTTCTAGTACCCTGAAAGTTATTCCGTGATGTCTTTAACAGATGTCCTACCATCTTGTTGGTGTTTTCCCCTACATTGCCTTCCTCACAGAGTCTCCGGAGAACCTACTCATCCCTTACCTTACCAGTCTACATACTTCTATAACACCACATCTCAAATGCTTCGAGTCTCTTCTTTTCCGTTTTTCCCACATTCCATGTTTCACTACCATACAATGCTGTCTTCCAAACGTACAGTCTCAGAAATTTCTTCCTCAAATTAAGGCCTATGTTTGATACTAGTAGCCGGCCGCGGTGGCCGAGCGGTTCTAGGCGCTTCAGTCCGGAACCGCGCGACTGCTACGGTCGCAGGTTAGATTTTATCCTCGGGCATGGATGTGTGTGATACCCTTAGGTTAGTTAGGTTTAAGTAGTTCTAAGTTCTTGGGGACTGATGACCTCAGATATTAAGTCCCACACTGCTCAGAGCCATTTGAACCATTTTTGATACTAGTAGATCTCTTGTGGCCAGGGATGCCCTTTTTGCTAGTGCTAGGCTGCTTTTAATGTCCTTCTTGCTCGTTCGTAATAGGTTACTTTAGGTAGCAGAATTCATTAAGTTCGTCTACTTTGTGATCACCAATTCCGATGTTAAATTTCTCGGTATTGTCAGGAACAGCATGACTCTCAGTACATATTCTGTACTAGTCAGATTGTTCGTTCCTTTGAACAAATCCTGTAACTCTTCTTCATCTTCACTGAGGATAGCAATGTCATCAGCGAATTTTGTCGTTGATATCCTTTCACCGTCGATATTAACTCCACTCTTGAACTTTTCTTTTATCCCCGTCATTGCATCGTTGATGTATGGACCTAATAGTAGGGGCGACAGACTATATCCATATCTTACAGCCTTTTCAATCTGATCACTTCGTTCTCGGTTTTCCAGTCTCATTGTTGCCTTTTGGCTCTTGTACATATTGGATATTAGCCTTTTTTTTCTATAGCTTATCCCTATTTTCCTCAGAATTTCGAACATCTTACACCAGTTGACGCTGTCGAAAGTTTCTTCCAGGTCGACACATCATACGACCCTGGCTTGAGTTTTCTTTAGTCGTGCTGCCATTATTAACCACAACGTCAGAATTGCCTCTCTAATGCCTTTACCTTTCCTAAAGCCAAACTGATTATCATCTAACACATTCTCAATTTTCTTTTCTATTCTTCTGCATATTACTCTTGTAACTACTTGGATGCATGAGGTCTTAAGCTGATACAAGCAGATTTCGTTAATCGAAGGCTGTTACGACCCGGCACCTGGGAACGAGCACCTCAGAAACAGCGAGGAGGATCGATTCTTTGTGTGCGCCGTGGGTGTCTGTGGAAAATGATTGAAGGACTAGAAATCATAGATAATCGACAGGGTGTTGGACGTCCACAGAACGTGGAGTTCAGACACTTCCTTGATATGTAAAAAAGGATAAACGATAGTCTGTGGCAATATCAAAGCAGGTGCAGAGACATGTGTTTCGGAACACACCGATGAGACTCGATAGCAGACGACCGCTATATTTCCCATATACACTCATTGACATAGGAAATTACGACGGCAGTGGGATCGGATTCATCGAGATTCGTCCTTGCGTAGAAGAAACGTGTCGTCTGGTCCGGTGAATCACGTTTCTGGTTGCACCAGACTGAAGCCCCTTGTCCGTAGAATCAAGAAATAGTAGGATTACAATATTACGTGACTTTGTCATTAGAGACGGAATTCAACCGTGTATGGGACGGAGATGACGTGAAAAATTAGCCAAGACCTTTCGAAAGGAACTGCTGAGGAATTCTCTAAAATTGTAAACCTAGGAGTCCAAACATGAATATGATCCCCTTTCAGTCCTTTAGCCTAAGAGCCAGATCGCTCGGTGTTGTTTAAAATTTCGTATTTCCCTAGGAAGGCAACAGTAATAATACACGTATCAAAAATAGTTTTGCATCACCTCGGTTACGAGAGTTCCGGAACCTGTACAGAAAATTGGAATAGGGAGCAACATCATTTACGCCGTTATTGCTCATGAAAACACACATTGCATGTTATACCACCATACAGCGAGACCTTGAGAGGTGGTGGTCCAGATTGCTGTACACACCGGTACCTTTAATACTCAGTAGCACGTCCTCTTGGATTGATGCATGCCTGTATTCGTCGTGGCATACTATCCACAAGTTCATCAAGGCACTGTTGGTCCAGATTGTCCCAATCCTCAACGGCGATTCGGCGTAGATCCCTCAAAGTGGTTGATGAGTCACGTCGTCCGTAAACAGACATTTTCAATCTATACCAGGCATGTTCGATAGGGTTCATGTCTGGAGAACATGCTGGCCACTCTAAACGAGCGATGTCGTTATCCTGAAGGAAGTCACTCACAAAATGTGCACTATGGGGGCGCGAATTGTCGTCCATGAAGACGAATGCCTCGCCAATACGCTGCCGGTAGGGTTGCACTATCGGTCGGAGGATGACATTCATGTATCGTACATCTTGCTGCACTCGCTGGAAAATTGGTCTAAGGCATTCAGCCTGACTGGGTTGCCTCCAAACACGTCTCCGACGGTTATCTGGTTGAAGGCATGTGCGACACTCATTGGTGAAGAAAACCTAATGCCAATCCTGAGCGGTCCATTCGGCACGTTGTTAGGGCCATCTGTACCACGCTGCATGGTGTCGTGCGTGCAAAGATGGACCTCGCCATGGACGTCGGGACTGAAGTTGCGCATCATGCAGACTATTGCGCACAATTTTAGTCGTAACACGACGTCCTGTGGCTGCACGAAAAGCATTATTCAACATGGTGGCATTGCTTTCAGGTTTCCTCCGAGCCATAACCTGTAGGTAGCGGTCATCCACTGCAGTAGCAGCCCTTGGGTGACCTGAGCCAGGCATGTCATCGACAGTTCCTTTCTCTCTCTATCTCCTCCATGTCCGAACTTCATCGCTTTGGTTCACTCCGAGACGCCTGGACTCTTCCCTTGTTGAGAGCCCTTCCTGACACAAAGTAACAAGGCGGACCCAATCGAACTGCGGTATTGACCGTCTAGGCATGGCTGAACTACAGACAACACGAGCCGTGTACCTCCTTCCTGGTGGAATGACTGGGACTGGTCGTCTGTCGGAACCCCTCCGTCTAATAGGCACTGCTCATTCTTGGTTGTTTACATCTTTGGGTGCGTTTAGCGACATCTCTGAACAGCCAAAGGGACTGTCTCTGTGATAGAATACCCACAGTCAACGTCTATCTTCAGGAGTTCTGGGAACCGGGGTGATGCAAACCTTTTTTTGATGTGTGTATAAAATTCACGATGAGACAAGAAAAATATGTACAGGTAACTTAGTCCAAGTGCTAGTTAAGAGAAGAAAGGGCGTATTCCTAGGTTAGTGTGTGTACGGAAAACCCACGTATACACTCTCCACGCCTCGTGACACGAACAAAACCCCTGCTACATGCATAGACCAGAGAAGTCGGACGCTGTCACACAAGTAGGACCTCGCGAAAGAATTACGTTTACTGAGGAGGTTCCGAAAGACTGCGGCTCAGATCGAGAACCTGAGAGGGCGTTGCCGTCAGAATCAAGAAGCTTGAAAAAGTGGATAGAGACATAGAAAATCAAGAATAATTCATCTGTCTTATGCTACCTTGTCTCTGGAAGGAAAAGTACGCTCCTGCAGATACATGGCGTCCATTGCATTTCTGTCCAGTCAAAAAGGCACAAATTACTCTTTTGTGATGTTACGTATGATTTAGGTCTTAGAAAGGCGGGAGTGTGCTGCATTCCATGCAAATGTGCTGTGTCTTACGTGTGGCAGACTACGAGGATCGTGGTAAAATTTAAATTATCACCTCGAATAAACAATATGACGTGTTTAACTAGTTTAGTCGTTTACAGGTGCGTATCTGCAGTCCTGGTACAAACTAAAATCCACGCGCCATATTTCGAAGCGAAGATCGAATGCCCAGCGGGTTGATAAACTGGAGTATCGAGCGATATTTTTCATCAGTAGTGATAATGTTGCTGTAGGGGAATTACCGTACAGTATTCTACAGTAGGAATGAGTTGTCCGCCTTATCGTGTCTCCCTTAGTGCTAGGCGACACTACAGGCAGCACAGTGGCACTGATATTTATATGTATATCATAGCTGATTAAAGGTGCATAGCTTTCTTTTCTCGATGTGACGACTGCCTTACGACTAATTCTATTGTTAGCACATTCGAAGAAAAGAGCAAGGAACTTCGACACTCCCGTATAAAACAACCAATCATATCAGCTGTCACAGATCTCTGCCTCGAGCATAATCATAAAATTAAATACGAGTCTAGTATCGTGACGAAGGTATCGAGTTTCAGGGACAGCATAATTAAGAAGTCAGTCGAAATAAAGATGCCAGGAGCGGATTTCAGTGTAAGCGCGGCATGAGACCCAGCGCTCAGTTTATTAAGATCCCATCATCCAGAGCTGTAAAACCTGGACATAATGTCTTTTCACAGAATAATAATGCAGGCAGCGGAAAAAAACTGAGGACTGAAATGCGTAGTGGGAACTTGGAGTCGAACTCTGTTGTAAATAGCGGCGCGAAACAGTACACCACAGTCTGTTTGGAGTCCAGGTATGATTACGCCTGGTATTTGAGACCGCAGCACCTGATGAAGACGTGTTGGTTCGTCGTCGAAATATCGAACAGAAAACTGGAATCAACAGTTGGGCTGAGACATCTAAAAGCTCTCCATTACTCAATCACACCACGAATTCGTTAGAGTTCACAGTAAATGGCTTAACTCAAACTCGCACTTCTAATGCGCTGCCCATTAAATTGTTTTGAACAACGCGTATTCCTTTATGCAGAATTGGCTCAACGACAATATGTGTTGCATCCATTTGTTTCACGAAATGACCACTGCCAGACGCTGAGACCCACCCCTACCAATTTTGGCAGGACCTGGATTACAACTACCAGCAAATGCTACCGCTGCGCCGTTTTTTGTGTTAATAGTAGTGTATCTGGTCTGCAGTATCTCAGCGCTAAATAATCTGTATGACGTCCCTTATCTAATTTTCAACAACCTTCCTTTCACGTTTCTCGTTCTATTTCTACAAAACATTTCTCACTGACGTTAGTGAGTTTCCAAGTTCAACTGTAAAACAACTGCTCTTGTAAACCGTGCCACTACCGCTTTTCCCTTCGCAGAGCACTTCGTCATTGCGCGAAGACACGCGGTAGCGCATTATCTGTGTGAGCAATGAATATTCATTTAGTGCACCATGCTATGTAGCACTTCTCTGGTTTCATTAAAATTTATGATGGCCGGTGCAGTAAAGTCTTTCTGGCAGGCGAAGTGTAGCCTCTAGTGTCTGATTCACCAGCTGCCGCATTTACATCAGATCATAATATAACTTCGAGATGTCTGATGACTATGAAAATGAATTGTGCCATAAATAATCTTTGCCTTGTAATAACGTCTCGTACTCATAAATTTCAGTTAATGTTTATCTAAACACCACGATCAGGGAACGCAGCAGTATCATGTGGCAGCTGTGACAATCATCAAACGTGTACAAGTCTCTCTGCAATACCACTTCCTGTAAGACGGAGGATGTCGATAGTGAGCAGTAACAAGGCCTCCTTCAGTTCTACATAAGAAAGATGCTACAGTGCAATATTCTATATTTAACTTTTGTAACCCTGTGGCAATGTGGCGCACATGTAGGTACAGGCTGTCTATCTTCTCAGTTCTCTAACTTTCTACCTTATTACTCTGTCCTCTAATGTTGTGATGAAATAAGATAACCTTGCTTTTCTATGCACGCTTCAGCTTCTTTGGGGCTCTTCTGTTACTGCTTTAATAACAGGGTGTCTGAACCCTGATTCTAACCTAAAAAAGGTCCCCCAGTGACAGCAGTAACCACAGTGATATTGCGTTGTGTGTCGGTAGACAGCCGTACATTTTCTGTAGTACACTTAGCCAACCTACCTTTCCGCTCTTATTCAAGTGTAAGGCGCGACTACTAAATCCCCATCTCGCAAGCGTAGCAACAGGCATTGCACTCATATAAGATTTCGTTTTCATCAGCAGAAGCCTGCTCAACCGTGTTCAAAAGACTCACAGCTGTGTTAATCCCTGGCTGGTCATGGCACTGTAGAACCTCCGCAAAACTCTCACCTGTGTGTTTAGTTTCTTCTCATATATCAACCAGTTCACCCCTGATACTGTAATTTCTGTCTTCAGCATGACTGTCAGCTGCTCCGTCTACTATGATAACCTGATCAGTTTCTTAAAAAAATGTTTACAGCTTGTTTTAAGAAAACAAGAAAGTAAAAAAGTTTTCCAGACACAAAAAAATATTAATACGGAGAATTCTGAGAGAAAAAGAATGTATCTTCGTATACAGTGTCCAACTAGAATACAAATCATTGTCGGAAGGATGCTGGTACGCCATCCAAATGGTTAGGGGCAAGCAGGATAAAAGCAGAGCGAACGAAATAAACGTTCGCACAACTGTTGCACATAGTTCACACGTTAACTCCAGAGGGATTACGAGTGCTTCTGGGAAAAACGGACCAAGCTTTGAGCTCATTTTACGTAGAAACGGCTTCCAACCGTATCACGTTGTAGGGAAGCAGCCTACTCACGCTGTAGTAAATTCACATCAGTTTCTATTGTGTGCCAGCCAGTCTGCTGTAACTAGCTCTGACGTCATAAATGTTGCGCAATACTTTAAAAATCAAGCAAATAACCTCAAACTTTTCTGGCATGTCAGGAATAATACTAAATTAATGTGTGTTAAATATCAGTTCGATAACTTAAGCCATTTTCGAAATTTGGACGTTTTTCTAAAAAAATCATTGGCGCAACAGAAAAGAGCTAGAGACTTCCAAATTTATATTTAGATTCATCTTTCATAATGATTTAATAAAAACAGTACTTTGGATTTCACAAATTAAGACTTTAGTGGAAATTCATGATTTTCTGGTTTTCGTCTCAAAACTGAAGGAAGCAAGATAGATTAAGTAGGCTAATAAATAAGGCTAGGATGTTTAGATTTAAATAGGTTGGAGGTCTGCTATGACTATGAAGATGTGAAAAGTTTCTTTTGAATACCTATAAAATTATAGCGATAGCGGATCTCAAAAGGGCCAGTTCAGAGCTCATCTACTGCGTGCAGTGTAATTAAATTAATTCTCTCGCCCAAAATATTTAACTTAGCCACGTCAAAAATTTATTATCAATACTTACCTGAGTGCTGAATGCACGTTTAAATTCAGAGCTTCATCAGCCATCAGCAAAAGAAGCTATAAATTATTATGTAACTTGAAGTGGTGCGTTACGAGCCCAGCGGCTAGTCGGGAGAGCCGATTTGATCAGGCGTTCCCTTAGCCGTCCGCACCGCGGCTTTATATATAAGAACGTTGCGCGAGGAAGCAAGGCCCCACTTCTCTCCAGACGCTGAATGACACGCCATCTGTGTCGGGAGTCGAGTCGCATCGGTATCACTGCTACAAACAGCCTCGGGGTGCCGTATTAAGTTACTAGAGATACGCGGAACCATGAAAACATTTCAAGTGAAGTGTTAATTCTGGGATGATTTTTATTAACTAGCTTCAGTTTGCGTATTATCGTATTTTCACGTGCCGTCGCGGGACGGACATTCTACCAATTATTTAGCGTGGCGTTTGATGAAATATTCTCATCAAATTATGGTGAGCATTCTTTTTAACATTTAATTTGGACATTTATAGTTGCATCAGCGCATTAGACTCTGAACTGCTCTGTTAGTTAGGTTGTAGGGATACTTGTGTTTTTTATCAGTGAATTTCAGAATATACTCAACTATTTTGGAAAACCGTTTTTTATTATTGATCCTGGACAATCTCCTAATTCCTCAGAGCTATAAGCTGCAGCTATAATGGTATTCTCAGATGAAGTGGGCACTAGGATCTCTAATTACTGGTTCCACGTTTTGTTAAATCACTTTCTGGGTGCTAAAAAGTAAATAGAGAGCCAGTGTTGAGAACGGCGAAAGACAGCATTAACAACATTCTAAAAGCCAGAAACTGATTCAACATGCAAGCATTTAAACAGCAATTAGATTTTTTACAAATTACTCGCCGCCCCACAACGTACCATCTCACCAGCAGGTTAACCACTACGACCTCTATCACTAGGTTCAGGTGCGTAATGAAGTCACCAAATTTTCAGTGCAAAGAATTCTTATTACTACAAAGTGATTATGATTCGAAACTGTGGGCTACATTTCAAAGCTGTTCGGACTACGGTCTTATAAGGGATTATCTTTGCAAATGCATAGCAGTGCTCTGAGACTCCTTGCCGCAAATCTGAATCATCCACTCGCTTCCCTCTTGTTCTTCAGATTTGATAAGGCCCCTGAAATTTACCCGTAAATGTTTACGCAGCGTGAATGATGTGTCCCAGATGTTCCATTCTTATCTCTTAATTGTTCATTTTCGGGTGTTTCTCTTATCTTGCATCCTCCATATTTAAAAAGATGTGTCATTCAAGTGGGAATTCTGTCCATGACTTTCTGCGCATCCATACAACCGTACAACGACGATACTTCATTGCAGACAACAGAATTGTGAGGGATCGATCTGAGAGTGCCGCTGATCCTCCCTGCTAAATTGTTTGTTTATACTGAGAGGATCTGAGGTCCTATTACTTTCCGTTGTTGATGTTAAATATTCGTCATCTAGCATAACGTACAGAATTATATTAGTAAAACGTTTATCTAGCCATTCGCGCAATTGTCGAGATAATTCGTACGACTGTATCGTGATTACTATGCAGTGATTTGATACCGTGTGAATACCTTTCGGAACCCTAGGAAGACGAATGTAACAGTTCACTTGAATTTAATGTTTGCACGGTATTGTGTGTGAATAAAAGCAAGCTATGAATGCTGGCCTCTGGGCGAATATTAATGATGAGTACCTCTCAGAATATCCGCAAAGTAAACTTCGCGACGCTTAATAACACTTCGGCTAGTTCACGTTGCTAATACAGCGAGAAGTTCTAACGGCGTGCACCAGCCGACGACAACAGTAATGACCGTCTTCCTGTTTTAACTTTTATATCTCACGATGGCATAATTCGGACGACACAGATTGTTAGAATTAAACAAAAATGTAAGCTAAACTGTTTTGTACAGGAAACTTCCTGGCAGATTAAAACTATGTGTATGACCGAGACTCGAACTCGGGACCTTAGCCTTTCGCGGGCAAGTGCTCTATCAACTGAGCTACCCAAGCACGACTTACGACCCGTCCTCAGAGCTTTAATTCCAGCTTTAATTCATATCAGCGCACAATCCGCTCAGAGTGAAAATTTCATTCTGGAAGCTTCCCCTAGGCTGTGGTTAAGCTATGTCTCCGCAATATCCTTTCTTCCACGAGTGCTAGTTCTTCCAGGTTTGCAGGAGGGTTTCTGCGAAGTTTGGAAGACAGACGAGTTACTGGCGGAATTAAAGCTGTGAGGACGGGTCGTGAGTCGTCCTTGGGTAGCTCTGTTAGTCGACAATATCGTATGCCATCGCTGTCGAGCCGCTGCTCTGCGGGCTCCGGAATCGACTCCAAGGAATGACCATAATGCACAACAAGGTTATATGCAGAACATACGCGGATGACCTCGTGTTTTCAGCACGGTTAGGCGACGAGGCAAGAGCGGCCTTGCATTGGATTAATTTGTATTGTATGGCTACGGTAAGTCGCCTGAATGTGGCAAAGTCGGGAGCGATGAACATCGGGAGAGGACTCCCGACAGGTAGTGTGCACCATTACAGCCGATCAACAAGATGAAATGCCTAGGAATTATCTTCACTACAGACATTGGACACACGGCGGCACTGAGCTGCAGACATCTTCTTCTGATGCCCGCATCTCGTGGTCGTGCGGTAGCGTTCTCGCTTCCCACGCCCGGGTTCCCGGGTTCGATTCCCGGCGGGGTCAGGGATTTTCTCTGCCTCATGATGGCTGGGTGTTGTGTGATGTCCTTAGGTTAGTTAGGTTTAAGTAGTTCTAAGTTCTAGGGGACTGATGACCATAGATGTTAAGTCCCATAGTGCTCAGAGCCATTTGAACCATTTTTTGAACATCTTCTGCAAACAATTCGTGCGAGTGTCCGAAGTCACAGGTTAAGGGCACTAGATATGATACAACGGGTCACCTTTGCCAACACTTATCTAGCTTCTCGCATCCTCCACCTGGCACAAGTTCTTCCTATGCCGGTGGTGTTGGTGCGCCGAATCCTGGCGGCATTAGGACATTTTGTGAGCACAGGTCTGCCTTTTAAGGTCGGATACTAAAACCCTCACCTTTCCTCGTAGTCGTGGAGGTCTTGGACTAGTCCACGTACGCGACCGAGCAGTGGCTATTTATGTAAGCACGATGATAAAGATGTGGACACGACACCGGACAAGTCTGACGGGCACCTTGATAGACGAACTCGCTCTACCTTCTCATTCGGCTCCGGTAGCGGGGTCTCACATAGACTCAACGACGGCCGAATAATGCTGTCGAGCGCTGCCAACCAACAGTTACGTGGTCAGTGGTATGGCTTACAGTGCACCATCCACACCTTGATACGGGAACGCGCGCACTGTGGTATCAGGTGGTAAATGAGAAATACGTGACTCGTTCCAGGTTGCATACAATTCATAAGGAGGGCGAGCTACTGTGTCCTCTGTGCAATGTTATAGACACAGAGGAACATTGCCTGATATGCGGACCTTCGGCGGTGTTTGGTCCAAAAAATGATCGCCTTCCTCCTTCGGGTGGTGCCGCAAGCAGAACCACGGATACTACTTCTCCCAGATATGACATGTTATCCCCGAACAAAGACGAAAGCAGTGACTTGGATTCGAGGTTTGACTGTGTGTTATCTTTTCGGAGACGGCAGTAAGAATGTACTCGACTTTTGGGTCTTACTACAAGAACATCACTCACAACTTATGAGACATCCGAGATATCAAACATATCACGCTAATTTTTTAGGGAGTGCCTTGCTTAATCCCCCACCCAGTTGGGGTGTCCCGGGTAGGAGAATGTAATTATTGCGTATAAGTACAGAACAAGAAAGGACCAGAACAGTGGAGAGGATCCACCACCACACGTGAAGACGTACCCAACACCAACTAGAGGTATAACGGGATTAGCGAGGTACGCGCCCAAGAATAGGAACGTGGTCCGTTATTATTTCGTACTGACAGAAGCAGGATATTTTTTACATTATTATGTAAAAAACTCCACTTATTTACGTTTCCCAGAAATATTTTATTTTGTAAAGGTCATCGTCTTATTAAAAAAAAAAAAAGGTTGGTACAGCATTTGACTGCGAAAGGCAAAGGTCCCGAGTTCGAGTCTCGGTCCGGCACACTGTTTTAATCTGCCAGGAAGTTTCATATCAGCGCACACTCCGCCCAGAGTGAAAATTTCATTGTGTTTTGTACATGATTATGAAACAAGAACGTTGTATAGTGATCAGTGAGAGCATTATGACCACTGATCTACTATCGATATAAACCCTTTCAGGCGACAGAAGCGTCACCTAAGGAGAAACGACAGATAGTCAGACACATGCACGGTGCAAGTAGTACCAGTCAGCGTGCTGCCCGCGTACAGAATGGGGAAGGCACGTGATCAATCTGATATTGCCTGAGGAACGATCGTGCTGGCCCGGAGGCATGCACCACATGTCGGGTGTTCCGGGACTGCTGTGATGAGTGTCTTCAACAGGTGGCGAAACGAAGATGAAACCACGCCCATGCGTCCAGTCTCATTGCAGATGTCGGAAGTCAAGAGCTGGACAGACAGGTAAAACAGGACAGGCGGCGAAGTGTGGAGGAACTAACATCTGATTTTAATGCTGGGCAGAGTGGGGTTGGGCGTCCACCCCTCATTACAGATGTCGGATGTCGTAGGCTGGGCAGACTAAAACGGGACAGGTAGCGAACTGTGATGGAACTAACATCAGACTTTAATGCTGGGGAGAGTACCCAGTGCATCGAACACTTTGCGTCGAACACTTCTACGGTCGGCCTCCACAGGCAACGACCTGTGCATGTGCCAATGTTAACACCACGATATCGGCAAATACGACTGACTCTACATGCTCCAACGGCGGGGTAAGGAGGTGTCCTTCTGCTGGGTGCCTGGTCATTTAGGAATCTGGGGCAATGAACAGGCCGATCGGGCTGCCAAGCAGGCCTTCAGAGAGCAGGATGTGGTCAAATGTCCTATTCCCTTGCAGTCTGTCATTTCTGCTCTCCACAAGAAGTGCATGGAGTTGTCGGAGGAAGAATGGCTGGCGGTGACGGCCAATAAACTGCGGTTGGTGAAGTCAACAACTCGGCCGTGGCGTTCCTCCTGCCGGTTGCTCAGGCGGGAAGAAGTGACCCTCACGCCTCTTCGGCTTGGGCTCTGTCCTCTCACACATAGCTTTCTATTACGGCGAAAGGATCCCCCGTTTTGCGACGCTTGTGGTGTGCACATCTCTGTCCGGCACATTTTAACAGACTGCATTTTATACCGTGATGCAAAGGCAGAAGCACAAGTTGATGGGGATCTGCCTTGTGTTTTAGCTAACGATGAGACGTGTGTGTCTAGGGTTTTAAAGTTTTGTGATGTGTCTGGACTCTAGCCTAAACTTTTAGGCAGGAGGTTTTAGTGTGTTGCAGAGCGGCTGGCTCCTCCCTTTTTCCTTGCGGTCAGCCAGGCACTTCCATATGCTATATTGTTTTAGCTCCCTCAACCTCTATCTTCATGTGTTGACCATGTTTTACTGCTGACGACATGCCTCGTCCCACGCTTCGGTGTGGGTAGGCACATACTTTTCAAACCTTGTTACCTGCGTTTTACGTTCTGTTTTACCTTACTGTTCTATTTTCTTGACACCCATCTCAATCTGTTACTGAGCGGTCGCTGAAGACCTTGCTGTCGTGCGCCCAAAGAACCCTCTACTACTACTACTACGACTCAAATGGGCACGTGGCTATCACCGCTGGACGTTGGCGCAGTGTTAGAGCTTTGCATAATCCGAGGAATACCCATAACTTTTTCACAATGACGAAGGGAGGCCGAGAATCCTCCATCTTCCAGGGGAACACCTCCTTGACACCTGTACTGCGAGACGGAGACAAGCTGGCGGCGGCTGCAAGTAAGCTCTGGAGAACATAGACGTGGGCATCCTTGGGTCCCATGGAGCTCATGCAATGCACCAAAACGCCCAAGGGATGTCGTACACTGGTTGCAGACCACGTACACCCCTTCGTGACGATCATGTCAACAGCATTGGCATTTTTCAACAAGATAATGCGCCATGTTACAAGGCCATGAGTGTGATGGCGTGGTTTGGGGAACACGGTGGCATCGAACCCTCCTCCGAATTTAGGGGAATTAATGGGTCAGATGTTACGCCAGCTCCCCCTTGAGACGTAACAAAGCCTTACTGCTTCCATGCCACGACGCGTTGCCGCTGTTACCTGGGCCAAAGCTATTAGGTAGATGGTCATAGGGCATGGTGTTCTGTTCGCTTGCACAAATCTCTCGCTCCCTCTTCCTCTCTCTTTTTTCAACACGAGGGATATTTATTCAGTATCTCTCATATGTGAGCGAGCGTGTGGAACGGTTAAACATTAATATGGTAGTGCCCGAATATTTAGATATGGAAATTAATATTCCGACTTTCTTCCTGCTGTGTACAGTTCCAACATCAGACTCATCGACGAGGGACTGTATGGGAGGTTTGGACCTGTTCATTTAATATGTACATGAAAAAAGATTCTCTTGCGTTTTCTGATAAATATTTTGACAGAATCTATTAGAGTTATTGTAGGCTTAAAACCTAGAACGAATTTCTGTTCTGTTAAGTCTATCGCTGTCATTAAATTCTCCTTTTTGGTGGGAACGTATTAGTCTCTGAATGCTATCATTAAACAGACGTATATCTTTACCATACTTTATTAGTATCTTTGTTTCGTATTTGTCGACACCACAAATGCTGATGTCTCTGAGTTTCAACCGTAATTTCCAGAGATAATTTTCACTTTGCAGCCTAGTGTGCGCTGATTTGAACTTTCTGAGAGATTAAAACATTGTTTCTGTCTTATTTATAAAACATCAAATTAAAAGTTTATATTTTCGTGTATCGATTTTTCGCTGTTGCTCTTCTATCAATTTGTGCAGCAAATTTTCAATACAATATTTCACTGGTCAAAACAGTTGTAAACACCACATAAATTCAACTTCAATTGTAACGTAAAAGGTTATTTCATTCTTAGTTGCAATTTTCTTTAGAATGTGACTAGTTTTGAACTTTTTTACAGTCCATGGCAGTATGAAAGAGTGAACAGTGAATACAAAATGAATATATGAATGAGCAAACCCGAATCTTCTATGTTATTTGTTCTCCAATGACACGTTCCGCCTTATACAAGATACCTTCAGATTTCCTGGCGAAATATGTATCAACCATATAGGATTCCAAGCATACAAATGTCCCAGCAGAAAACCGCCATGGTCAGAATTAAAAAAAAAAGAAAGAAACATTGTGCGGTGTTGAGTATAGGAGATGTTAAGTACATGGGAAACAGTGCCTAAAACACATGAAAGCCTCAGCAAGTATATCCCCATTCCAATTTTTTTAAGGCCTCGCGCGGGGCTGTCCACATCCACTAAAATGGGACCAGGCCCACATTGATGGTACAGTTGTTCACGATCGCGGTTATGCACATAGTGCTTCTGGCCAAACTACATGATTATAGGACAATGGGAAGTACTCCATAGGTTTTATTGAGAAAGTTTGCGAATATTAAAATGTATGACATAAATGGCCGTATCTTTTGATTGCACTGATTTGGAAGCTTAAAGCTTTTTACACCGCCAAGGGAAAATACGCTTTAGGAGTAACATAAATTACAATTTGTTACTTCTACCTGTTTCTGAGAAAAATGGTTTTAACAGACGGTTGGACGGACAGTCAAATAGCAAATGAAAAAAAATATTTTTTCGTTTCAGGTAATTACAAATTAACAATTTTCAGAGTTATTCCCTGCACTTATCCTGTAAAATCTTTCTTCTTGGCAAAATTCATGATTCTAGGCCACAGGGAAGTACTATATAGGTTTTGTTGAGTGAGTGTGCAAGTATCAAAATATGTGACAGATATGGAAGCATTTTTTATTGCATTGACTTAGAACCTAACAACTGTTACATCACCAAAGTGCCACAGATCTCAGTGAGTGGCACAAATTTCAACTGGGTATGTAAACCTGTTACTGAGAAAAAGGGTTTTTAGCAGACAGACCATCAACCAGACGGACAACAAAGTGATCCTGTAGAGGTTCTGTTCTTTCTGTTTGAGGCACGGAACCCTAAAAATGTGCAACTGAGTCGGAAAAATAAACGAATAAACCTGTTTCAACATCAAAACAGTTACTGAATCCTCTCGTAACGAATAAGTCGGCTCTAGTGGAGCAAGTGTGCACTTGTGAGTGAAAAATTAAACATTTCATGCTACAGAAACGCGGAAAGAAGTTGTGTCGTTACAAATTTTCATGAAGTACACTACGCTGTGATGTGATTCTTCGATGGCTGAGGACCAAATTGCGGATATTTGAAATTAATGTAAAATCTGTGCTCCTTTGTGGATGTGAAATATGGAAAGTGAAAAGACAGTTAATCTACAAACTGCAGACATTCAACAACATATCCCTGAGGAACATCCTGGGGACACGGTGGCCAAATGTCATCTCTAAGGAAACTCTTTGGGAAAGAACAAACCAGACGCCAATTGACGTGCAAATCAGAAGCAAGAAGTGGAGATGGTTACTCTTAGAAGACCAAATGCGAGAGAAGCACTTGACTGGATCCCGCAAGGACGACGGAGACGAGGCAGGCCCAAAATGACATGGAGACGGTCATTTGAAGCAGAAGGCCATCAGGAATAGGATGGGAAGAAATGAAGGTACTAGCAGAAGACAGAACAAGATGGCGATCCTTTGTTGCAGCCCTACGCTCCACATAAGGTGTTAATAAATAAAATAGTGGAGTGTAATGATTATGGATGTATATCTGTAAAATTTTGAAAATAGGAACTTGTTTAGAGGTTGTTCCAGCTACAGGAAAGCACAAGTAAATCATTTTCGAGAAAACGCGAGTGATTCTTTTCATTTACTAGACAAAGGCAAGAAGAAAAATGAAAACGTTCATGTACGTATTTATTCAAATGCTCGCTATTTATCGAAACATATAAAATAATGGCTACACGTCCATCACACAATGATTTTCCACAGCACTTAAGGCCTGCTTCTCCCTGAAATATGGGCTCTATCGGGGGCAGTCAGTGGCGTCATACCTAACTACACCAGCTCAGTCCGCCGCTTTCTCCTCTATCGCATAGTGGTCCACCATTGAGACTGCGTGAACAAGCCCATGTACGTACACAGCCAGCGATAAAGTCCTGTTTTCCGTTGTTTACCAACACAGAATTCCTTGGGAGGATTTCCTGTTAAAAACATTTTCAAATGATTCAAACGGCTCTGAGCACTATGGGACTTAACATCTGTGGTCATCAGTCCCCTATAACTTATAACTACCTAAACCTAACTAACCTAAGGACATAACACACATCCATGCCCGAGGCAGGATTTGAACTTGCGACCGTAGTGGTAGCGTGGTTCCAGACTGAAGCGCCTAGCACCGCTCGGCCACACCGGCAGGCCTAAAAGCATTTTCAAGGGTTTAGAGGTTTACAACTACTGTTGCACATCATGCTCTAAATATTGTACCTAGATTGCTGGCCGGAGTGGCCGTGCGGTTCTGGGCGCTACAGTCTGGAACCAAGCGACCGCTACGGTCGCAGGTTCGAATCCTGCCTCGGGCATGGATGTGTGTGATGTCCTTAGGTTAGTTAGGTTTAATTAGTTCTAAGTTCTAGGCGACTGATGACCTCAGAAGTTAAGTCGCATAGTGCTCAGAGCCATTTGAACCATTTGAACCTAGACTGACCATTGCGATTGAAAATACGGATTTCCTCATTTTTTACAGTTTTAAAAAAAGCACATTTAAAACTATACATATGACTAACGATTATTTACGCCACTCACAGTTAATATCAGCTTATATTGTACGTAGCTTCTTTGCAGGTGTGCACTTGTGAGTGAAAAATTGAACATTTCGTGTCACCGAAACTCGGAAACAAGTTCTGTCCTTACAAATGAAGTACACTATGCTGTAATGTGATTCTTCAATGGCTGCTGCGAGGGTAAACAGCAGTTAGGAGGAATTTGCCAGCCTACACCTCTAAAAAATGGTTCAAATGGCTCTGAGCACTATGGGACTCAACTTCTTAGGTCGTAAGTCCCCTAGAACTTAGAACTACTTAAACCTAACTAACCTAAGGACATCACACACACCCATGCCCGAGGCAGGATTCGAACCTGCGACCGTAGCAGTCCCGCGGTTCCAGACTGCAGCGCCAGAACCGCACGGCCACCGCGGCCGGCCCTATACCTCTGAGTCCACACAAGACATCGGGTTAGTCGGAAACACACTGGTATTTCGTTGTCATTATTTTAATCGTCTCAACGCCAAACGTTTAAGCACCAGACGACCTTTCTCAGTTACCTCTAATCTTTTAACGATCCTCCAGTACAGCTCGTCTGACAAGTCATGTAATTGGAACCCTTGTCTATGAGAAAAACTGCATTACAAAGGGATCATCGTGGTTGGCACAAATGCTGAAATCGCTACGATGCGATGCCGCTCGTACCCACTTGGAACTCTATGAATGCGAAGGAGAGGCTTTTGTACACCATATACACTGGCGGAAAATAATAGCTACGCCAAAAAATAATTAATGTACGAAATTTCGGGAATGCATATGCCTAGGGAACATATTTAAGTGATTCACGTTGCAAGATCACTGGTTAATGTAAGCGCTTTTTAAGGAATTGGAAATGTGAAATTCTGGTACAGTAATAACCAGTGTGACGGCCAGAATGTTGAATGAAAACACGTAAACGTATATGCACGTATTGTACAGGTGCTGAATGTCAATTGGTGGGCTGGTGTTCCATGTCTGTTGCACTTGGTCGGTACAGTGACGGTTAGCGATGTTTGTTGATGACGCTGGAGTTGTTGTCCGATGATGCTCCATATATATTCCATTGGAGACCGATATTGTGATTAAGCAAGCCAAGGCGACATGTCGACACTTTGTATAGCATGTTGGGTTACCACAATGGCATGTGGGCGAGCGTTATCCTGCTGGAAAACACCCCGTGGAAGTGGTTCATGAATGGCAGCACGAGAGGTCGAGTCACCAGACTGACGTACAAATTTGCAGTCAGGGTGCGTGGAATAACCACTAGAGTGCTCCCGTTGTCATACGAAATCGCACCCCAGACCAGCCGTGCAGGATTAGCCGAGCGGTCTAATGCGCTGCAGTCATGGACTGTGCGGCTGATCCCGCCGGAGGTTCGAGTCCTCCCTCGGGCATGGGTGTATTTGTCCTTAGGATAATTTAGGTTAAGTAGTGTGTAAGCTTATGCACTGATGACCTTAGCAGTTAAGTCCCATAAGATTTCACACACATTTGACCACAGACCACAGCTCCAGGTGTAAATCAAGTGTGTCTAGAACGCAGACAAGTTGGTTGTAGATCATCTAGAGGCGTCCTTCCAACTAACTCACGGTCGTCACTAGCACCGAGGCAGAGCCATCTTTCACCAGATAATACAACAGACCTCCACGTTGCCCTCCAATGAGCTCTCGCTTGACACAAATGAAGTCGCAAATGGCGGCGCTTTGGAGTAAGTGGAATGCACGCTATAGGGCGTCTGACTTGGAGCTATCCTTGAAGTAAACGGCTGGTAACAGTTCGTTTGTCAGCGTGGTTCCCACTGCTGTTCAGATTGCTGCTGCGGATGCAGTACGATGGGCCAGAGCCATACACCGAACACGATGGTCTTCCTCGTGGCCGTCAGAAGCCGGTTTTATTTCGACCGTACATTTTGGAGACCACCGCTGCCAGCGATCATGTACAGCAGCTACATTCTTGCCAAGTGTTTCTCGTGGGCGCTATTACACGATCTGGTTCAAAATCAGTGAGGTGCTAATAATAGCGTCTTTGTGTCCTTAAAGGCATTCCTTACTAACATCAATTCAACACGTCCGATCTCGAAGGTAACTAACGGTAACGACCACTCTTATGCGAGTGGTGCGAAATTATGTAGTAACACCTACGACCTTTCGTTTATGTCACCCAACTCCTTCTTGGTGTTGTGATTTTTTTGCGTTAGTGTATTACCAACTAGCGACTTGCTCAGGCTTCGCACGGGTGGCACTAAGTGTCTATGGCCGGAATACTTGTTTGTAATATGTAGCGAGTAGTGAAATATGGCATGATGTTCTCGACGAGAATCACGTCACGCCTCGCTATCAAAGGAGTTTCCAAAGAGAGAGTTAAGGCCTGATGTTCTCGAGCTGCAGCAAGTCTCATCTTACGATTTTCGTTGGATTCCTAAGACAGCATAGTCCTGTCGTTTAGCCTTTCTAGTGTATTTGATGTGTTGGCAAATGTGCCAACACTTTGTAGATATAGGAGGCCGAAATGCACGCTATCTAACGCAGACGGGCGTGAATTCTGGAACAGGATAAGTAGTGAATTCTAATAAGAAAAGTATGCAGCTCCTCAAATACTTAACTTTTATTTATCCTGGTGGTACATCGCTCTTGATAATACAAATAAGACTATCTTCAGATACGGTTAATGGCGCCTTGCTAGGTCGTAGTCATGGACTTTGCTGAAGGCTATTCTAACTGTCTCTCGGCAAATGAGAGAAGGCTTCGTCAGTGTAGTCGCTAGCAAAGTCGTCGTACAACTGGGGCGAGTCCTATTCCGTATCTCGAGACCTGCCTTGTGGTGGCGCTCGGTCTGCGATCACACAGTGGCGACACGCGGGTCCGACATGTACTAAATGGACCGCGGCCGATTTAAGCTACCACCTAGCAAGCGTGGTGTCTGGCGGTGACACCACATTATTGAGAAAGACTCAGCCATTTTCTAAGCATTTTCGTTAGCAAAGAAAAACGAAATCAAAATACAGTACGTAGACATTGAAATCACAAAGTACACTCAATGAATTCTACTTTCCTTGCGAAAAAGTCAAATGTAAATAAAATCTAACGAAAGAAGCAAAGTTAAGTTTTTAATACACAAAGCGAAATCAGTAAGTTCATATATCAAAATGGTTCAAATGGCTCTGAGCACTATGGGACTTAACATCTGAGGTCATCATTCCTCTAGAACTTAGAACTACTGAAACCTAACTAACCTAAGGACAACACACACATCCATGCCTGAAGCAGGATTCGAACCCGCGACCGTAGCGGTCTCACGGTTCCAGACTGAAGCTCCTAGAACCGCTCGGCCACAGCGGCCGGCAATTCAAATATCCTAACAAAATAAATTCAATGTTAGTTCGTATTCGTAAAAACAGATTCTGAGGCTCGATTCTGTCACTCACGTAAACTTCCGTAAATGCTTCTGTCATTGAGGTAAAAACAGCGCTGTCTACTGGTTCTTTGGTGTACTATGCCGTAGTGATCATGTTACCGAGATAAACATACGAACTACCAAACCGAGCAGACTTCTAAAACTGATTCAAGAAAGATTATATATTTCCACAAGCTACACTCAAATTACGTACGAAAACCTCACGAAAATTCGTCTTGTAGTTTTGGAGATTAGCCTTTTCAAACAGATAAACAGACAAACGAAGTTTTTAAAAAATAGTCATGTTGTATTCTTTTTCCCTATATCAGATAAATGAGATTAAGGCAAATGTTTTCAGTCTACAGACACGACGATTTTACAGTTTTGTTATTAGTACAGACAGAGATGAGCTGCATCTGACGAGCCATTCGATCGGATGGCGTTCTTACATCTCTCCATGACGTCAGAACCCCATCAACGTGAAACGCGTGTGGTGATTCTCGTGCACGCATGTGACGGTGTAATCCAGACGTACATTCTACCCCAGCGACAGACCGTCAGAGCACAGTGTAACCCCAGCCCGCAACCACCTTTGGCAAAGAAGTTGCGACGTTAACTGAAGAACCCATTCATTATATTGTAGGACAGTTGTCGGGCTCATATAGTGCAAGCTGTGACTGATTTTTTCTAATGGTGGGGCTGGCAAGTGCTAGACTATTACCAGACTCCCCGGACTTAAGCCCTTGTGACTTCGACATGATCACTGAACGGAAGTTCCGTTTCAGAACTGTTACAGGATTCGTCGTCGGGCAATAGAACCGCACTATTCGATCAACCTAGCGTGCTGCTAGAAGTGTCCTACGACTTACACAGTAGTGCTGATGCCGAGACAGTGAAGCGCCTTAAAACTTTCAAACATACATGTGTTGTAAATAAATTGTTGACACGCACCAAGTGTGACAAAGTACAATAAGAAACGAAGCTAGTTAACATAACTTACCTACAAAAACAGGTCAAATTACAAGTACAAGTCTTTATCATATATAATGTACCAGAGCTGCGACTGCCCTAGTCGAGCTCATTGCAAAGATCTGTAAATCTCGCGATTTTAACTTTTCGATGTGAATACGTTTACCAGTCAGTAAACATCAAAAATAACATTGGTAATTACTACACAAACAGCTCTGTCCATGACCATGCAACAAGAGATAGACTCAACTTACATTTACCAAGAAAAAATAAACATAAAATTCAAAGAGCATTTTCTATCAAGGAATAAAACTGTTCAATAAACTACCAAACGAGATTAAAGAAATTGCAAAAATACACTTACTTAAAAAGGCAGCTAAAAAGTACCTGTTATGCAATGCATTTTGTACATTGAAGGGTTTCTTAGCTAAAACAGAATAGGGGTTTGATAAAAAATGTTATACAGAGAAATAATGAGAATAAAGATTATAAAATATCCAACATTCCGCGTAACACCTTCACTTTATGTTTTTTTCCTTCTTTTTTCCATTCTAGAAATACTTACCCCCAAGCTATGAACAGCACAATACTAACACCTCTTTCTCTTTCTGAGCTCAACATCTCACTCACTATGGAGGGATGCTGATTCAGTTTTTCAGGATAGCAAATGGGAAGTTGCGGTACAGAAATTGGCCCAGAGATCACCAGTGTGTGTGTGTGTGTGTGTGTGTGTGTGTGTGTGTGTAGTGAGTGAAGTGTTATGAAACAATGTGAGTGTAGAGAGTGCCGTGACTGATAGTGAGATACGAGTGAACAATGTGGCATTACATTATTTAATAAGTTATTTGTAAAAAAAAGTATTGTATAAAAGGAGTAAATCTAATGATTGTCTCTAACTAGAAGTATATAAATACACTCCTGGAAATTGAAATAAGAACACCGTGAATTCATTGTCCCAGGAAGGGGAAACTTTATTGACACATTCCTGGGGTCAGATACATCACATGATCACACTGACAGAACCACAGGCACATAGACACAGGCAACAGAGCATGCACAATGTCGGCGCTAGTACAGTGTATATCCACCTTTCGCAGCAATGCAGGCTGCTAGTCTCCCATGGAGACGATCGTAGAGATGCTGGATGTAGTCCTGTGGAACGGCTTGCCATGCCATTTCCACCTGGCGCCTCAGTTGGACCAGCGTTCGTGCTGGACGTGCAGACCGCGTGAAACGACGCTTCATCCAGTCCCAAACATGCTCAATGGGGGACAGATCCGGAGATCTTGCTGGCCAGGGTAGTTGACTTACACCTTCTAGAGCACGTTGGGTGGCACGGGATACATGCGGACGTGCATTGTCCTGTTGGAACAGCAAGTTCCCTTGCCGGTCTAGGAATGGTAGAACGATGGGTTCGATGACGGTTTGGATGTACCGTGCACTATTCAGTGTCCCCTCGACGATCACCAGTGGTGTACGGCCAGTGTAGGAGATCGCTCCCCACACCATGATGACGGGTGTTGGCCCTGTGTGCCTCGGTCGTATGCAGTCCTGATTGTGGCGCTCACCTGCACGGCGCCAAACACGCATACGACCGTCATAGGCACCAAGGTAGAAGCGACTCTCATCGCTGAAGACGACACGTCTCCATTCGTCCCTCCATTCACGCCTGTCGCGACACCACTGGAGGCGGGCTGCACGATGTTGGGGCTTGAGCGGAAGACGGCCTAACGGTGTGCGGGACCGTAGCCCAGCTTCATGGAGACGGTTGCGAATGGTCCTCGCCGATACCCCAGGAGCAACAGTGTCCCTAATTTGCTGGGAAGTGGCGGTGCGGTCCCCTACGGCACTGCGTAGGATCCTACGGTCTTGGCGTGCATCCGTGCGTCGCTGCGGTCCGGTCCCAGGTCGACGGGCACGTGCACCTTCCGCCGACCACTGGCGACAACATCGATGTACTGTGGAGACCTCACGCCCCACGTGTTGAGCAATTCGGCGGTACGTCCACCCGGCCTCCCGCATGCCCACTATACGCCCTCGCTCAAAGTCCGTCAACTGCACATACGGTTCACGTCCACGCTGTCGCGGCATGCTACCAGTGTTAAAGACTGCGATGGAGCTCCGTATGCCACGGAAAACTGGCTGACACTGACGGCGGCGGTGCACAAATGCTGCGCAGCTGGCGCCATTCGACGGCCAACACCGCGGTTCCTGGTGTGTCCGCTGTGCCGTGCGTGTGATCATTGCTTGTACAGCCCTCTCGCAGTGTCCGTAGCAAGTATGGTGGGTCTGACACACCGGTGTCAATGTGTTCTTTTTTCCATTTCCAGGAGTGTATATGTGTATACGACTTAGCTTATTTTAAATTGATCTAAATTTGTAAATACTTTGGCATGCCCTATATCCTTGTATAAAGAGATCTACGGATGAATAAAGCTACCACCACCACTACTACTACTACTACTACTACTACTACTACAAACGAGACGAGTGACGTGTTGCGGTGGCTCTAGTAACCTGTATTTAGTAGAGCGGCTAATAGAACGGACGGCGCAAACTGCTCCATCAGCTGTGCAAACCGAGCGTCGCATTTGTGTTTGGGTCTGATACATATTCCACCGCTTTGAGATTCGTTCATTGGACAGCAAGCCACACAAGTTCTGGTTCATTCCAACGCGCGCGAGCGCTCACACACACAGACATACATACATACACACCCATGCACCCACATACAAACTGAGCATAAGGCAGTGCAGCATATTACTATACATAGCTTCTCAGAGCTTCAGAAAAACAATTTTACTATCATTACTACAGCACTGCTGCATAACAGTCTCATAAACAATGGCAGTTCCGTACTTGCGAAATGTGCATATTTGTCGTAGGTATCATTTCTTAAACTTGCCATAAATATCCAAAAGAAAAGTTTTCACACGTGTAAATCTCAATATAACGACGCTCCTCACCAATCTCTCGTATTAAGTGGTCCGGTCATGCGTATAGTTGTTTGTAATGACAACTATGTGAAAGAAACGAGCAACGCCTTACGTCTTTCCCAGCAGTCGCCACTACGCTGACACAGTGGGAGGCTAATCAGTTAATGGGCAAGCTTGTTAATTATTACGTAACCATGTTGACCTAAACTATACGCTCGCAGTCCTATACTAATACACTGAATCTCGCTAATTCTAGCTTCATCTACTGAGAACAGGAATCGTCGAAGAGGATAAATTATGTGCCATTATTGTCAGTTTCAGTTCTCTAGACAAATCTCAAAACGAAGCAAAGAAATATGGAAGTGCAGCACGACTGCAATTTACCCTGCGATACATTGCACTGGTAAGAGGCCGTGTTGCAGCTTCCTGGACAGACAGACTTGCTTTCCATGTGCAGTGTTCTCACCGAATGAGTTATCGAGGTGTTTACCACAAGCAGCCCGAATCTGGAAGCAGTTCTACCGTAATCTCTCTACAAAGGAATTTTTCTTACAAAACAAATGGTTCAAATGGCTCTGAGCACTATGGGACTAGAAAAAAATGGTTCAAATGGCTCTGAGCACTATGGGACTCAACTGCTGTGGTCATCAGTCCCCTAGAACTTAGAACTACTTAAACCTAACTAACCTAAGGACATCACACACATCCATGCCCGAGGCAGGATTCGAACCTGCGACCGTAGCAGTCGCACGGTTCCGGACTGCGCGCCTAGAACCGCGAGACCACCGCGGCCGGCACTATGGGACTAGAACTTAGAACTACTTAAACCTATCTAACCTATTGACATCACACGCATCCATGCCCGATGCAGGATTCGAACCTGCGACCATAGCAGTCGCGCGGTTCCTGACTGAAGCGCGTAGAACCGCTCGGCTACAGCGGCCGGCGCTTACAAAACACTCCTGCGACGCATTCTGTAATATTTCTCAGGTGGGTAGGAATCTCACCAAAGTCAGGAAATATTGAATGTATGCAAAGAAGAACAGAGTGTATGGTCACAGAGTCTTTTGACTCGCCACACCACTACGGAGCTAAAGAGAAAGCTGAACAGGCGGACTCTTACAGAATCTTTTTTTTACTCATCAGGCTTCTGACTGTTTTGATGCGGCCCAGCGCGTGTTACTCTCCTGTCGCAACCTTTTTATCTCAGATTAGCAACTGCGATCTACGTCCTCAAATATTTACGGCATGTATTCCAATCTATGTCCTCCCCTACAGTTTTCATTTTAAAGATAGACGCCAAATATACCTCGAAAGTCTACCAGTGTTGAGTAAAGAATCTTGAAAAACACTGCAATTCCCTATATATCGATCCCGTAAGACAAGTTTAGAGTAATTACAACGGGCGGAGACGCATTTAAGATGTCACTGTTCCCAAGCTCTATGGGAGAATGGTGTGAGTCATACATCGGGAAGTAGCTTCTGCCGGACACTGTTTACCTATGACCCTCCCCAGCTACCAACATTATGGTGTTCTTCTGGTATCACTATAATTATCCACCTTTTATGCTTCATTCGCGGATATACGATTTAAATGATAAATTTTAACAAGCATCAGAAATAATTCTTTTATTTACAGACAACCACCTTCATATAGGAACTGTAGTATCCTGCCCACTCGTCAGTGCCAGAACTGTACATGACGTTCAAAGTCGTTGCCATGCAATTCCTGATGCACAGAAATATGGTACAGGTGCAATCGATGTTGATGTAGCATTCTCAACATCGATGTTTTGAGATTCCCGATTCTCGCGCAATTTGTCTGCTACTGATGTGCGGATTAGCCGCGACAGCAGCTAAAACATCTACTTGGGCATCGTCATTAGTTGCAGGTAGTGGTTGACGTTTCACATGTGGCTGAACACTTCCTGTAACAATGCGGCGAATGGTCCGGACACTTGGATGATGTCGTCCAGGATACCGCGCAGCATACATAGCACACGCCCGTTGGGCATTTTGATCACAATAGCCATACATCAACACGATATCGACCTTTTTCGCAATTGGTAAACGATCCATTTTAAAACGGGTAATGTATCACGAAGCAAATACCGTCCGCACTGGCGGAATGTTAAGTGATACCTTGTACTTATACGTTTGTGACTATTACAGCGCCATTTATCACAAAGCGAAAAAAGTCGTCCAACTAAAACATTTATTTCTCTAAGTAGTACACGAATATGTAATAAAAATGGGGGTTCCTATTTTAAAAAAACGCAGTTGATATCCGTTTGACCTATGGGAGCGCCATCTAGTAGGCCAACCATTGCGCCATTTGGTTTCCCCCTTCAAGCTAGACGAGTTTCATTTTTTGTGGTTTTTTAGTTTGATGCTTATTTCGTGAGATTTTGACAGAGGAGACAGGAGGCATCTTTGTACTATGTAAAATTACATGTACACAATGATAAAATGCCACTACAAAGATTTCAGGCAAATCACCAGCACCCAAGGGAGTAGACGCGCTTCCTGACAACTTCAGTGTCATCGAAAAATAAAGGAGTATACAAGGAATAAAATGCATGAAAATTCGATTGTGCTAATATTAGTAAAGGCATAGGGTAGTACAATAAGGTAGTGTTTAGTGTTGGGAGAAGTCTTCACGTTTGGAGGAGGTATAGAGGGAACGCCAGCGTAAATTTAGTGTGAAAGACAGGAGTAGAACTAGGCAAAAACTAACAAAAACACGCGCACACTCAAACAAAGATGCCTCACACCACATAATTTACGTCCATACAACGTAAACAGGGCCCTGCAGTTATTAAATTTATTTTTGGATTTGCGTCCTTAATAATAAGATAAATGAAAAAATAAATACATTAAGTAAAAAATATTGTACTCACTATTTTTTTCTATGAATTGATTATATCGTTGTAATGACATTTGTGAGAGAATATGGCACTTGACCACACTTGATGATTGTGCAGACTCTGGAACCAAAATGGCAGACTGGACGTCACGGCCCACGCCAGCCAGCGAAAGACGAGTGGAGCTGGCTGCAGTAATGTAATGTAACAGCCCAGGTGCGGTGGACCGCCTGCTGTGATGGAAACAGCCTGCCAGCTGACGCAACTACGTCATGGAGCCCCAGTGGAGGTGGCACATCTCAAGCCAGTGCAGACAGCGGGACGGCACGACGTACCGACAGCAACCCCTCAGCGGTCAGCGACTTGCCACGGACAAGCGAGTCACGTGGCACCACAGTCAACGCACACCAAGCCTAACCGGCTCAGCAGGATGCCAAGAGTGACGTCTCCCAGCTACAAATCCGATGTCCTGTGCTGGCAGGCGCCCGTTCCGATGCAGAGGAAAATGTGGTGAGCAGGGCTGCCCCACGTCCCACTAACGCTGAATGGATCGCTACGACAGGGGGAGGGTTGCATGTCAAGTGGAATGCTGTCATGCCAGTACCTGACTGGGGAGCCTGTGGTGAAGTTCTTACATTACCGACTGTGGGACTTCAAATATCTCGGACTGTTCGTTTGCTGAGGGCATACTTATTCATTCTTGGTTTACCAGTCTTTACATCTGGTATCCTTGTGCGCTCTGTCATATAAGTGAGCCAAATTGGTCCTTGGTACGACCAGCGAACGGGTATGTCGTACACTGAAATTTACCATGATTTCAAGGCTCTGGCAGAGAGTAAATTGCGCTCTGTCTGCCTGATCGCTAGACCGTGAGATTTTCGCATTTCGCCGACCCCTGTGGCCGAGCAGTTTTAGGCGCTTCAGTCTGGAACAGCGCGACCGCTACGGTCGCAGGTTCGAATCCTGCCACGGGCATGGATGTGTGTGATGTCCTTAACTTAGGTTAGTTAGGTTTAAGTAATTCTAAGATCGAGGGGACTGATGACCTCAGATGTTAAGTCTCATAGTGCTCAGAGCCATTTGAACCTTTTTTTTTTTCCGCGATCGATTCACAGGTGCCGCCTCCACGACTCTTCTCCGCCGCTTACATCTCGCCAGCTGCAATTTACATCGCCGCATAAAGCAATCAGGGTAACATCAGGGAGTACAGATCTCAATCGCCACTTGATCTCAGCTGCACCTATGTGGAGAAATTTCAGCAGATTTGATTAATCAAAGTCTGCTCAGCGTCAGGTCAATTCAGATTGCGTTATCCACATTTTTAGGGCCAGAGTTAAGCCGTCTTTGCCAATCAAGGATCCCTGTCCAGTGTGTTTACGGTATTCAATGAAGAACTTGTTTAGCATAATTTATGCCCTATTTTACAATAAAAAAATGTTGTTTGAACATTAAAATTATGCCAATACAATCAATGATCAAAACAGTCACCACCATAGTTAACTTTTGTTGTGGGATGGGTTTTCACTGGTTGGCACGACTTTCGAGTTGCTCAAAAAAAACGCCCTTGAAGGCCGCTTTTGTAGGGTTTCTTTGAATAATTCTAAAACTATGGCCTCCTCTGGAGAAGTGAATCCCAGTACAGAATTTAACTACTTTAAATTTACTACTAAGAGGTCTTTTTCATACTTTCTTTAATACTAACAGCATAGCGAGTGAAAGATTATGAAAATCTTATACATGTGTTGCCTGTTCTTTGAGGCATATCCGAAGGAAAAGGCACCGTTTTGACTCTGCAGCCACTCTGAATCAAGACACAAAGGACAGATTAGCTGACTGTGGGAGCTGATTTATATCAATGGGGCTACTTAAAAATTTGTGCCTGGCCCAGGATTCGAACTTGAGTCTCCTGGTTATTAAGCAGATGCTCTCACCACTATGCGATCTGGACACAGGTATCACCAACCCGCGTGGAAGATCCAAGCACACCTCTTGCCAGACCCAAATTCTCATCTTATACCACACACTACTGATGTAGTGCCCCTGCTCATTACTCGCAGCATCTTGTCGATTCCTGCAAGAGCTTGGAGTGCATCTGCACTGAAGGGATCTTTGGTTGCTGTTGCCTTAATTTCATATGTGGTTTCTGTTCTTTCAGTCATGTCCGAAAGAGCAGACGCCAATTTGATATTACAGCCACTATAAATCAACCAACATACTAAGGAGTTAAAAACATTAGCTGCCCATGGAAACTGAATTCGAATCCTGATTCAGCTTGCACCATTGACATGTCGAAAAGAACAGGTACGAAAGAACATACACCACGTATATAAATACGGCGATCATGGCTAATGGTCGCTTCAGTGCAAATGTAGACCAAGCTTGGACTCTTACTGGAATAGGTCAGACGCAGTGAATAATGAGTCGGATTAGGAGGCCCACTACACCAGTAGTGTATGGCATAAGCTGAGAAAATAGGTTGGATGGGAGGTGTCTGTGAGGCTGTGTTGGACAGTGTGTCCAGATAACGTAGTGATACGCGCATCTGCCAAGTAAGCAGGAGACCCAAGTTCGAGTCCCAGTTTCGCACAAATTTTCAGCTTTCTCTCAATGCCTAATGGCAGCTAATGTCTTTAATTTCTTTGTGTCTCGATATCAAAGTCCTCCATGTGATATTTAAAGGCGCTGCGTAAAACCCATTTGTAGGGCAGCTAAATCACCCTGTTTTTGGAAAGAAGTGTGATACTGCTCTAAACATTCTGCGTGGTGTCTGTTTGTTCTATATCGTGTCTCCCTACCACTTTCGCGCAACGACGCTCTGAGAGTGTTTTTTAGGGAATTGACTAGTTTGAACCTGGGACCTGTTGCTGGTAAGGAGACGCCAGACCACACATGACATGTAGAATTCAGAAGAGTTCAGTGAGACTAGCGATGACATAACCAAATACTTAATGACTTCAGCGTCAGCTCCACTGCACTCCCTGTAAAAGAATCTTAATACTAACTAAATTTAGTGGAAGGGGTTCAAGGCTTTCCTATTTTTAGTTAGCTGGTAAAATAACGTCGAAAAAGCAGTTAAGTTTACCATTGGAAATTTTATTCTACTGACAAAACATTGTTTATAAATTGCACTATTGATAAAAGGAAATGTTTTAATACAGGATGGTAAAAACCTTCTGCGTTCAACAAAAATGTGAACGAATATTCCCTGAATGGGTTTCCAAGTTCTACAATGGATCGAAGGATGACCTATGCCATATCACATCTATAATCTAGGTTTAAATTAAGTTTCACAAAAGAGAAAACTATCAAAATGGTCTACAGTGACCCTCAATTATCTTTAATTACTTATCTAACTTGTCGTAAATTACTGTGACTGATGTGGCTTCTCAATAACTATATAACAGAAAAATCATCGAGTTTCAGATTTTTACTTCAAGTGGCAAATGTGAACACCATGAGCTTTAATTGACGATCGACACTGGTATTACGAAAAGCGGATGTAACAGATGAGACTTCTGCAGTTCTGAGTGAAGCCTTATGTGCTCCAAAATGCGGCATCGCGTGTGTTCATTACCTTGTCGGTGTTCGTCAGGGGGCGGCGGCCGGCGCAGCTCCATCCAGCTCGCCCTCTCAGAAGCAACTCTCTCCTAACTTCTCCTTACTACAATTTTCCAAAGTTGGTTTAAAAAAAACAAACTATCTGGCTGTGTTTTCGTCTGACGAATCAGGGTCTCAATGTTAACAAAAGCTCCAAGCTCCACCTACAAAAATTCTGTCTATCCAATGAGAAACGTTATACTTTTCGTGGTGGGGCAATGTTTTTAAAGTTTGCAACGTAACAGAGACGTGAAAAAGTCTCACGCTTAAACTTGCAGCTGGTGTGGTCCTTTTAGCGTTATCGTAAGATCTATACTGTTCTTCTGGAGGGCTCTATCTTTTAACATGGGCTGGAGGGTGGTCCTGATGTACCAGAGACGCGAAAAAGTCTCACGGTAAAGAACTTGTGGGTGGTGTGGTCGTAGCGGTTAGCTGGCGACATGGGTGTCCGTCTCTTATCGTAGGGCCTTCTCGCTTAACACAGTTCTGCTCTTGGCTTCTGCTCTCGTTTCTCCCCTCGGAACTGCGTCTGTCTCACGGTGGGAAGGTATGACATGCATTTAGGCATTCTTGTGTTAGTCTGTGGTATTCCATTTGCTCACTTGTTACTCGTATTACTTTGGTTAATGTAATGTCACGATTTATTCAGAGCTATGAAACATACTACTGGATTTGCTTATCATGTCAGGGTTTTCATGGAAGGTGTTGGATTTGCCTGACACCTTATATATCACCACCCTTCGAACTTAATTTTTGCACTTAAGTTAGGCAATGATTGAATCGTTGTCTAAGTCAGTCAAAAATTATTGCTTTATCTAAATTTTGTTGCCTACTGTGCAGCCACGTTATTCTGGTTCTATGCTAGTTTGTGTTACTTATTTATATTTTTATATTCCTCCGCATTATTCTTAAAAATGACAAGAGAATATTTTTATGCTATTATTAGTTTTTTATTATTTTCTTTCATTATTTAAGTGTGAAGTTTGTTTTTTAAGAAGTTTGTTATCGAAAGTGAGGAGTCTTTCACATCGATTTTCTTAGAAATATTGTTTTTATAAATGTAGTAATTAAGTAAAATCTATTCCAAACACATTTTATAAATATCATGTACAAGTAAAATATTTTTGTTTCTAGACACTCATTTCAACATTGTTACACTAACAAATAAGAATTATTTCCAAGAATTGCTTTGACAAAGAAATATACATACACAAGTATTGAGATATTATCCTAACAAATGGTACAAATGTTAAAAAAAGGGAAAACATGCAACAAGATAATTTTTTTCTTTGTTTTTATAAGGAGAAAATAAGTAAAATATAGTTATTCTTTTATTTTTATGAGGAGAAAATAAGTGGCATATAGTTTTAGTGTTTATTATGCCTTACTTTTGTTCTTTATATACTGTCCATTTCAGAACTAATGACTTATTTTTATCGATAGTCTATTTTTTATTTAAGTCCATAGTCAGTGACTGTTATTTTGTAGTTTATTAGCTGTCTGGTGTGCTTAACTTATTTAGTTTTTCACACGTTTCTTTTGCACAATTCCTACATCACATAATTTGATTTCACACATTCACACAATCCTATGAATGTTTAAGCATGAGGTTGGCGAATGTTTTTGCACGGAGGTGATGGACTTGAGCGAGATGGATGTGGGCAAGTATTTGATATACAGCTTCGTTCGTCGTTCCTTGTTAGCTTTGCAAGTGTGTGTTGCTGTTGTGGAGGTCCCATAATGGAATGGAGCTGTGAGTGCAGAATCTCGTGGTTTACTGGCTTTGTATGCGTAAAAGTCATCGTTATGTGTCGCTGAAAGCGGTCGTTTTTCGTTGTAATACTTCGCAGACGACTAGTTTACAATAGGATAGGGATTTGGAAAGGTATGTCATCTATTCTTCACCCATCTCCTTTCTTGGTCCCTATCTTGCGAATCTTCAACTTCTGTTCTTCCTGCTTTTTCTCTGCTTCTTACTTGCTTCTTGGTTCTTCTCTGGGCAGCATATGGAAATATTTATTGATAGCTGGTCGCCTTGAAGTTCTCCTCCTAGTAGCAGTTTGATAAATGGTTTGGACACGTCATTTCTACTTTGTGTACGTTTTCGTCAATTTCGTGCATCAGCGTGCTGTTTAATAGCGGTAGTGTGACTTTTACACATATATATATATATATATGTTTTTGCCAGTGGTGGCTTGCCCAAGCGGTCTTCTCGTCGGGCCGTTTCTTGCTCGCTCCGCCTAGTGGGGGCGCTCGGAGACCCATTCGGCGTTCGGTGTCCCGTCGCGTCTGTGCGGGTCCGTGTTCCGTCCCAGCAGGGTTCCGCCTAGCGGGCAAATTTATTGCCCACTCTACAAGGGCCCTCTGTTGGTCTCGCTGTCCTTTCCCTTCTCTCGACGCTTCTGCCTTGTAGGAATTGTGTCTTGCTAATTACGTCCTTTTCTTTCTTGATACTTCTCGTGTTACAACTTGTGGGTCGTTGCATCTGGTCTTTGCTGGAGTATTTAGAATGGTTCTTACAAAAGGTTTTACTTATAATCATCTAACATATGTCTAGTACCTACATTGTTTTACGCCTTCTTAAAAAGCTTTACAAATTTCGGCGCTCTTTCCATGTTACAATTCTAAGATATTTTGAATCTTAACTTCTACAAAAATCCTCAAATTCGTTTAATTTTTATTTTTTGTAGTGTCATGGTGTATAGCATTTTAGTATATCATGCTGTTAGACTATCTATGGTTTATCCCTTCACCTTAATCCATGGTAATATTGGTGTTATTTTTGTTTTTGTTTTTATTGAAACTACTTTCTTTTTCCCACCTTCCTCTCTCTTCATTCTTGTTTCTCCTGACGATCTTATCTGCAACATAATCTTGAAATATTGTGCTGATTATTTACCAGTAATAAAATTAATCTTCAGACTTTTTGATATGGCTCACATGGTGAAGTCCTAAGGTTTTGCCTGTTTTTGGGTTCATTAGTTCCACAGCATTATCATGAGCAAATCGGCTAATTATATGCAGTT
This sequence comes from Schistocerca serialis cubense, assembly GCF_023864345.2. Lineage (NCBI taxonomy): Eukaryota > Metazoa > Arthropoda > Insecta > Orthoptera > Acrididae > Schistocerca > Schistocerca serialis. The sequence continues at coordinate 1,044,118,241 of NC_064638.1, read as the reverse complement.
TAAAACTTATATATTTTGTGTTTCTGTTTGCTGGAGAGATGGTTTGTTTTTACAAATACTTTCTGGCCTACTGAGAATGTTCTTTTCATTGCTCTTCTATCTCCTCTTCCTTTTCTTTTAATGGCTGCCTTTCTGATGTTGGAGAGTGCTGTTGCTATGACTTGTTTGTGCTGTCTTCGTGGTACAATAGGAAATCTAACATTTTCTCTGGTTATGTTTGGGGGTTCAATATTTTTAAGTACAGTAACTGGAGGTAGTAGTGTAGTGCTATGTGGCATTTCAGTTATTACTTCTTGAAAATCTTTAAGGTATATATCCCAAGTGTTGTGTCTTTTGCCTGCATATAATCGACATAAAGTGCCTATGTCCTTCATAGATCGTTCTGCTGGATTTACGCTAGGTTTGTACTTAGATATGTAGATGGGTTTTATTTTGTGTTGTTTTAATGTGTTCTGCCATTGAACTGATTTGTATTGTGGGCCATTATCCGAAATTATTCGTTCCACTCTACCTACTTGTCTGAGAAAATCTTGTCTAAATGCTTTACTTATAGTAAGACCTGTTGCCCGTTTTAATGGTGTCAAGGTAACATATTTAGAAGTAAGTTCCAAAACGACAAATATGAAAATATATCCATTTTTTGTGCGTGGGAGGGGCCCCATCAAATCTGTTGCAGCTATTTGTTTTAATCTTTTAGGGATTATTGGAAACATAGGTGGCTTGGTTTGGAAAGTGACGTGTTTAGCCCTCATATATTTCTTGCGTTTGACTAATACTGTTCTAATTCGTCTTTCCATATTAGGAGAATGGCTTGTTTGTTTTATTTTTAAAAAAGCATTTCTTTGGTCCAAAGCGGCCATTACTTAAATGTGTATACCATATGTGCTTATTAATTAGTTCATCTGGGATATAAATTAATCATTCATTCGTTGCAACATTTCGTCTAAAAAATAAAACATTGTTTTTTACGAGATAGTGCTGTCGAATGTCTGGAAAATCCTTACTTCTCCACTTGTGTTTGATTCCTAGTATTTCGGGATCCTTGTACTGTTCTTTGCCTATGTTTTTCAATGCTGTCGTAATGTAGTTTTCGAAAGGTACTTGTTTCATATAGTACATTGTAAACTGGTCTTCTGCTGCTTCCAAACCTATGTTATTGGATGCACCCTGTGGACATCGTGATAAAGCATCTGCTAATACATTCGCTGGTCCTGGTATGTGTGTAATAGTGAAGTCAAATTCTTGTAGTATTAACATCCATCTGGCTAACCTCCCATGAGTTAGTTTGGTGGATAACAGAAATTCTAATGCTTTTTGGTCAGTGTATACTTTTGTTTTTCTTCCGAATAGGAAGTATCGAAAACGTTGGAAGTCCCATACAATGGCCAATGCTTCCAGCTCCGTGACTGAATAGTTTTTTTCGATTTTTGTGAGTACCCGACTGAAAAATGCAATTGTTCTATATGATCTTAGCCCTGCCTGTTCGTATTCTTGGAATAAAACAACTCCTAAACCTGTTTTCGCGCTATCAGTGGCCATACAAAAATTTTGTGTTAGATCAGGATGTGCTAAAATCGGTGCTGTTGTTAGCGCGTTTTTCACTTTTAAAAATTCTTCATTGGCTTGTTGATCCCATGCCCATGGCGTGTTTTTTCCAGTCAATGCACATAAGCCTGGTGTTGCGAGAGAGTCGATCCAAATAAATTTTTTATAGAATCCGGTGAGACCTAGAAATCCTCAGAGAGTTTTCTTATTATATGGAGTACAGAATTCTTTGATTGCCGTTAGTTTTTCTGGGTCGGGCATTACCCCTTTCTCTGAAATTATGTGTCCTAGAAATCTGACCTCTCGCCTTCCAAATTTAGATTTTGTTATATTTACTGTGACCCCATGCTCTTTCATGATCTGTAAAAACTGATTTAATGTGTCGTTGTGATGTTCCCAAGAGGGTTCTGCTATAATCACATCATCAACATAACAAGTAATTTTTTGTAAAATTTCAGGACTGAGTATAGTATTAAATCCCCTAATAAACGCTGCTGATGGTATGTTTAAACCAAATGGCAATCGTTTAAACTGGTAACATCTACCGAATACGATAAATGCTGTAAATTTTCTACATTCTGGGCCCAATTCTATTTTCCAGAAACTACTCCGTAAATCAATTGATGAAAATATCTTAGCACTGCGGAAGTTTTGTATCGATTCCTCTAATTTTTCTGTTCGATCTGTCTCAGTGATTATGATTGTGTTGATCTGTCTGGAATCAAGCACTAACCTGATACTCCCATCTCGTTTTTGTACAATATGGAACGGGCTGTTATATGTGGAGGTTGCTGGTTCAATAATATCGTCTTCTAACATTTTAGATATCTCCTGGAATACTTTATTCTTGTAGCTTAATGGGATTGTATAGGGTGGCACTCTAGATGGTTTGTGCTGTTTTACTTCAAACTTGTACTGAAAGTGCTTAACACTGCCAGTATTAGGTAAAAATACCTCTGCTTTATCTCGTAAAATATCCTCTAATTCTCTTTTACTGCGTTCCGAAATACCTTGAACTTCTTGCAGTTTTTCGTCAATTTCTTTATGAACTTCTAACATGAGTTGAGGCGATTCCCCTTTTGTGCATACCATTCTAATTCTTCGTCCTCTTTATCTCGCATCATTCTTAATTGTTTGTTTATAACTGGTATTTCTTCTAATTTCAACTTTTGCTCAAAGAGAAGTGTGACATTCCCGAATGTTACGCTGCCTTTCCCCATATCTATTATCGCTCGTCTCTCATTTAAAAAATCTGCGCCTATAATCAAATCTACAGTTAGTTTAGTTATAATCACGAAGTTGGCTTTGATCTTTTGACCTTGGCACGAAAGAGTTAACCTTGTTTGTCTCGTAACTTCCGCAGCATTTTTTCTAATAGGACCTCTTACTTTAATCTTACGTGTTTTCAGAACTGGCAATTCCTCATTGGCATTACACTGCATGAATAAATTTTCTGGGATCGCAGTCAGTTCACTTCCTCTATAAATTACAATATTGACTGGGATATGCTTTACCATGGCCTTCACAATTGGTTGAATTTGAAAGTGTTGGTTCTGTTCTTCTTCTTATTGCATCAACGAATCCTCCACTGTATCATACATGAGTCTTTTTAGGAATTTCCCTTGTGAATTCGAACTTTCTGTAGGATAAGCTTCGACTGCTACTTCTCTCTCTTTTATTTCCTCTTCTCTATTTCTTCCTTCATTTACGCTTTCTTCAACATCCTCAACTTTTCCTCATCCTCGTCTATCTTCTCCTTCTTCGTCGCTACTTCCACATAATCGCATCTAAATGCTCTAATTATCGCTTCATAACTTCCTTCATTATATACATTGGGTTGTGTGCCCACTCGTAACTTATTTTCAGCTTCTGTCGACTGCGCATTATCCTCATTGAATTCGCTTTCCCTGGTTTCCATCTCAAATAGTTCTGCAATACTCATTACTTCGTCCTTTCCTCCTACATTCGTTGTGCATGCCTCTGGTAATTCATCTTCCTCGTCAGTATTCTCCCAATTAATTCGTCCCAACACGATATTCTTATTTTCATGTCTTCGTTTTCATCTGGTCCCTGCGGACTTGATTCATCCTTCTTCTCTTCTCGTGAAAAGATTTTTACTTCTCTGTTCAAGGTGCTGCAATTGTCCTGGGTCGGTGCGTCATTCTCTTTGGCATGGGCGCTTAGCTGTCAATTCGAACGTTTATCGGGGTTTGGTGGTCTTACCTCCACCTCTTCTATCTTTATTCTCTTTTCTTGTTCAGCTTGTTGATAGTGGTTTCTTTGTTGATAATTTGTCGGTCTATTGGTTCTCCAGTACCCGTTCCGGTTGTCGTTATTCCCTGTGTAGTAGTTGTTGCCGTTCCTGGGTGAATTATAGTTATTGCCATATTCTCTTCTAAATCCATAACCGGTTCTTTGTTGAAATCTATTGTCGTTTCTTGGTGCGAAGTTATCACATGGTTCGTAATTATTGTTTCTTCGTACTGTGCCTTGTGGATTCCACTGCTTTTTGCTTTCGTTTTCACGTGCGCTTCGTCTTTTTCTTGCGTCATCTTCCGAAAAAATGAACTCTAGTTCCCTTAGAATACCTTTAAATGCTTCGACGTCATTGCCTCCGCGACCTACTAATGATTGCTGGTATTCCAATGGTAGCATCATCGCGCATAATTTAATCAACTCTCCATCACTGTATGGTACATCTAAGCATTGATTTTTTCTTTGCCATTAATTCGAAAAATTTCACGGCACTCTTCTCTCCTGAATTTTCAAAATATGGGTTCTGTAATAATTAGTACTTCACTCTGTTCTGTGCTTCGCTGGACCAATATCGTGAGAGAAACTTCTCTCTGAAATCTTCGAACGATCGGCATGTCGCTGCAACATTCTGCATGGTTTCTGCGGCTGTTCCTGACATGTGTGCACATATAAAGTCTACTTTGTGTGCTGGCGTCCAGTGTTCTGGTAATCCTACTCGGAATTGATCAATAAAAGTTCGTGGATGTAATGAGTTTCCTTCTCGAAAGTGTTGAAATTTTCTGACTGTGAGGAAATGATCGTTGTCGTACTTCGTCATAGTTCCATATGAAATTCGCGATTCTACGCCACTTTTGTTTCTGATCATTTCTCCCGTCGTTCTTTCCGGTTGTGGTAAATGCATTGGATATTGTCCACTGTAACTTTCGTGTAACCGCGGTGCAGGCTGTCTGATTTCACGTATGTTACTTTCCGCCTGCGACTGGAATCGCAAATGCATGATATCTTCGTTAATTGCTTGCTTTTCCGGTGCTGTTACAGATACGGATGTGGTTGCAGACTCTGTGCTTGTTCGATCCTGTTCACTACGCTCTTCAATGGTTTGCAACAACTATGTTCGTAATTTCTGAAACTGTCGCTTCGTTTGCGCCTCTATTCTGACTATGCGGTTATCATATCTTTTCAGCGCTGCTTTTTGTGATACGTTTGTGTAACACACTGTTTTCAACTATTTCACGCGCTGTACCTGCTGCTTGTCTAGTGATTTCGTTTATCTGTTTCTCTAGTTTCGTGACTTTTCCCTGGGTGTCGTTATGTAATGTTTTGATCTCGCTCTGAAGGTCATTACGCAATGTTTGTACGTCCGCTTGTACCTTGTCAATGTCTGTTCTCAATTGATTGTAACCTGTTATTAAGTTTCCTATCACTTCTCGAGATTCTTTTGCCTCGTCTTCACTATGACTTCGGTGTAACTGATTTTTTTTGTTTTCTTCTTTAATCTCACGCATTTGTCTCGTGGTTTCTGCATTTTGTTTCGTCATTTCTGCATTCTGAATTTTAATTTGGTTCGCAATTTCTTTATTTTGTTTTGTCATGGTTTCCGTTATTAATTGTAATAAATCTGCCAGATTGGTGGGTCCTATTGCGTTTTCTTCCGACGTCCTACGCTCTGTGTTTTCGCCCAAGTGTTGGTTCGCAACCGATTGCATTGAACTGTGCTGTGACACGTTTCTGCTCGCATTCCTTGTACTCTGTGGTGAGGGAGCTCTGATTACTTGTACTATGGGTTCTACGTATTCAAGACGCAAGTTAGAATCCTCATCGACTGTCTCTCTACTTTCCTGCTCCTCTGTCGTAAGCTGACTTATGTTTTCTATGCCTTGACGTACATTATCCTCGTTATGGTGCGTTATATGTCCTATTTCTCGCGATACTGCATCGTCTGTTGTACTGTCCTCTATTCTCTGTCCATTTTCATGCTGGGTCTCTACCTCAATTCGGTCAAGGTGTCGATCTGCCATTGTTAATCTTTCCGAATCCCTTATTTTCTGTTTTAAAAGCAATTCACGCGCCCAACTTCGAGTCAACATGCGCTCATACGATCTCACGCGTTTCATAAACTTTTTGTTCACACGACTTGACACTACCAAGACTGACAATCCATTCACTTACTTGTTGGGTCAGAACCAACTTGACAACGATGTATCCGCCACCTGTGCGCTTGCATTGAGGAGAAAACTTAATTCTAACAATATTAAAAATCATAACTTAATTATGCTATTGTCTCTGCTGGAATGTCTACCTATTGAATACTTTATTACTATCTATCGCTGTAGCTACTGTTTTCGACTATGTATAACTTTAGAAAAAAAATTTTATACTACAAAAATTTTTCAACAGGATATTTTTCTGACCTAGTTAGGCATGTGGTCGACCTTCAATCATGGTATTTTACCATCCTGGCAGGGTCGCCATTTTCTAAACATTCTGTGTGGTGTCTGTTTGTTCTATATCGTGTCTCCCTGCCACTTTCGCGCAATGACGCTCTGAGCGTGTTTTTTAGGGAATTGACTAGTTTGAACCTGGGATCTGTTGCTGGTAAGGAGACGCCAGACCACACATGACATGTAGAATTCAGAAGAGTTCAGTGAGACTAGCGATGATATAACCAAATACTTAATGATTTCAGCGTCAGCTCCACTGCACTCCCTGTAAAAGAATCTTAATACTAACTAAATTTAGTGGAAGGGGTTCAAGGCTTTCCTATTTTTAGTTAGCTGGTAAAATAACGTCGAAAAAGCAGTTACGTTTACCATTGGAAATTTTATTCTACTGACAAAACATTGTTTATAAATTGCACTACTGATAAAAGGAAATGTTTTAATACAGGATGGTAAAAACCTTCTGCGTTCAACAAAAATGTGAACGAATATTCCCTGAAAGGGTTTCCAAGTTCTACAATGGATCGAAGGATGACCTATGCCATATCACATCTATAATCTAGGTTTAAATTAAGTTTGACAAAAGAGAAAACTATCAAAATGGTCTACAGTGATCCTCAATTATCTTTAATTACTTATCTAACTTGTCTATAAATTACTGTGGCTGATGTGGCTTCTCAATAACTATATAACAGAAAAATCATCGAGTTTCAGATTTTTACTTCAAGTGGCAAATGTGAACACCATGAGCTTTAATTGACGATCGACACTAGTATTACGTAAAGGGGATGTAACAGATGAGACTTCTGCAGTTCTGAGTAAAGCCTTATGCGCTCAAAAATGCGGCATCGCGTTCGTTCATTACCTTGTCGGTGTTCGTCAGGGGGCGGCCCTTTTTTTTGTTATCGTAAGATTTAAACTGTTCTTCTGGAGGGCTCTAGCTTTTAACATGGGCTGGGGGGTGGTCCTAACGTAACAGAGACGCGGAAAAGTCTCACGCTAAAGAACTTGCGGGTGGTGTGGTCGTAGCGGTTAGCTGGCGACGTGGGTGTCCCGTCCCTTATCGTAGGGCCTTCTCGCTTAACACGGTTCTGCTCTCGGCTTCTGCTCTCGTTTCTCCCCTCGGAACTGTGTCTGTCTCACGTTGGGAAGGTATGACATGCATTTAGGCATTCTTGTGTTAGTCTGTGGTATTCCATTTGCTCACTCGTTACTCGTATTACTTTGGTTAATTTAATGTCACGATTTATTCGGAGCTATGCGACATACTACTGGATTTGCTTATCATGTCAGGGTATTCATGGAAGGTGTTGGATTTGCCTGTCACCTTACACTGCATGCTGCACGTTTTCGGAAATCTCTCTGTAATCGATAACGCTTCTCTTGTCACGTCTGCTAAAGCGGTTGAAGGGGCATTCCTCAACTGGTGCGCTTAGTAGGCAAACCCGAGACAAAACGTGATGCCGGTCTTGGATGTTATATATCTACTCCAGTAATCGTGCAAATCCTTGCTGCGTACTCGTGGATATCTGACGATTGTGCCTATTTCCTGCGGTTGATGAAACATGACGTAATGTAATAACAGTAGTTGTTCCCACCTGATTATGCACAGTGTGTTGTATGTGTTTGTATAGAGGGCCAACTGACTGTTCTTGTACCAAATGTCGAATCCCTCATGTTCCTGCATTTCGCTGCAATTTTCGAGTGCTTTGACTTTCCAACATACAACAGGATCATCCCCGAACAGTATCAAAGGGTCTGTCACCATATCAAGTTCTTACTTTGTTCACTGCGAGAAGTATTTTCGTAGGTCCATCTTCCACTTAGTAGTAACAGTTTCAGTAGTATGTCTAAATCGCTTAATTCAAATGCGAATGTTTTCAGTGATTGGTTGCACGGTCGTAAGGTCCACCTATTGTGAAATATTGATGGACAACTTCGCACATTTACTGTGACAGGGAATAAATACCAAACTTACCATCTGCAGCTCTGCTCATATGTGAAGTGCCTTCCTTACACATCAGTCAGTTACTAGTAAGAATTTGGAACCTAATTCCTTTTAGTAGTTTGTTGATGTCTATAGTGGACACTTCAGTTACAAGCAGATTTGCGGATCTTAAGTTAGATGTTTATTTCTTGTCAATGCCGGAAAGCGAGCCGATTTTCAGAACCTCCTCGCCGGTCGACAGCATACGGCCGAACTGCAAATTAGACCCCTCGCTGACCCACGCTCAGGAAGCTTCGTTTCGCGACGAGCAGTTAACGCCCCATACCACGGAGCCGCTGCTCGCGTCGCTTACGCTGATGCCGTGGTCTGCGTGCTATCCCTCTAGCACCGGCAGAGAAGTCGCTTCTTGATGCCCCAACTGCCAACTCTCCACAAGAGCCCATACAGCCACTTGTTAAACCCACGCGAACAGCCCACTTTTTCCCCTTTCCCACTAGAGGGGGACACCGAAGCCTTCAATTGCGACAACGGCACCACCGCCAGAAAAAGGAGGGCGACTACTTCACTCACGCGCTGCGGCTCGCTTTTCAAAGCAAACTTTACTACAACTCAATCTCTTTCGGTTTTCTGCCAGATTTCGAGACAGAGTTTCGTTGCGGAAACTATTAAAAGTATCTCGCATTGAAGTACGTGCTAAACATCGAGTTTTGTAAAATTTCGTCGATCTTTTGTATTTTGCATTGTTTTATATTTGGCATGCTTTTTTTTATTGCTTCTGCAAGAATGTTCTGACCTGTTTAGTGTACCATCTCTTATTAATTTGTGTAGTATATATCTCTCAATTGCCATCGATACAATTTCTTTGAATTCAAACCACATTTGGTCTATGCTTACATAGATCGTAAGCAGTGGAGCATGTCTCTTAAATAGGCGTCTATCAAATTTTTATCACTTTTTAAATAAGAAACTTCCTGGCAGATATCAGCGCACATTCCGCTGCAGATTGAAAATCTCATTCTGGAATCTTTTTAAATAGATGTACTTTGGATTTGGATGTTACGGTCTTCAGTCTCGCTACCGCTGGTTTGTGGCCACTAATCTCTGTATCTGTCATGATGCTCTCTATTTGTTCAGGATTATTTATTGCTAATAGGTCAAGTATGTTTTCATAATCATTTACGCTTCGAGTGGGCTACTATCAAGTCCCAATGTTGGTCTGCAGCTCGTTGTACCAAAATGCTATCCTCTTAGGGAGCGGCTCATGTTTGTGAAACGGATGGAAACCAGAGGATATGGTAAGTAAACGAATATTATTCATCGAAAACGCTGCAGGAACGCCTTCATTGTACCTGCAGCGTGCTGCCAATAGTTGTTATGAGGAGAGAAACGCATATCAGTTATGTTATGCGGGCTCCATGAAATCAGGCGAACCCTTCAAAAACCAGTTGACACTTGGCAAAAGACTCGACACGAAAGTACGCGTGACAGACACTGCCGAAAAACTCGCCGAAATCTTCACCGGCTTCTCGCTGTGGCTTTAATTTAATGATCAATCGAATATTGAAAAACAAAATGGCCATCATATATTCCAAGACTTCTGAAAATCAAAGAAATGATCTCAACTTGGGCACCATTGTCTATTGTTATGTGGAACTCAGCCTCTTCTAATGGAGGCTTAACTAAAAAAATGGTTCTAGATTGTAATCTTTCTATAAAAATTTTGTTTATATTTCGTTTTCCAAAATTTTCTTATCATGTAACGTGTACTTTACATATCGTGTTCAATTGCTGGGTAATACTGATTGTTTATTGGTCCGGTGTTGTGCATGTGAACAGTGTCGTGAAACATAACCTTAAACTTAGTGAAATGTAGAATTTGAAATACCAAAAATGCACACATGGTCTAGGTGTAGCGCCTCTAACTAGTAACTTAAACGTCCTCGGTCCTGGGTTAGGATCCGATCACCGCTTGAATTCTGAATAAAAATCATCAGCAAATGACGGTCGAAGACTTCTTATATAAGAAGTCACCCTCATTCAGCCAACGGCCTTGTCAAAGAGGGCAGAGGAGCGGACAGACGTTCAGGGCACTCCCTTCCCCTTGAGGTGGGAAACTGTCTCTAAAGGCGGAAGAATCAGCATTGATCACTGCGATGGGGATGCAGAAAGCAATTGAAGTCACTGCGCTAAAGACACAAAATATGCATCCAGAGGGTATGTGGTCTATAACTGAAAAAGTGTCATGATGATCTTTCCATTGGCAAAAGATTATGGAATAGTCACCCATTCGGGTCTCCAGGAGGGGACAGCCATTGGGGGAGATGACCATGAGGAAAAGAGTGAATATTCAGCGAAAAGAGAGAGTGCGTTACTGTGAACAGTTCAGTGACTGGGTCATTCTCATCAGAACTGAGTGCAAACCAACACCGACAATGATAGTTCAGGTGTACATGCCGACGTCGCAATCCGAAAATGAACTAGTAATTCAGTACATAAGGGGGTTATGGAAATCTAATAGCCATGGACGATTGGGTTGCAGTTGTGGAGAAAGTAACCGAGGAAAGAATTATAGAAGAATATGGACTTGGTACCAGGAATGACAGAGGAAATAATATAATTGAGTTATGTAATAAATTTTAGCTAGTAATAGTGAATAGTCTACTCAAGAGGAGGAGACATACTTGGAAAAGGCTAGGAGTTACAGACAGGCTTTAGTCAGATTACATCATGGTCAGCAGAGATACTGAAATGAGATACTGGATTGTAAGGTGTACCCAGGAGCAGATACGGACTCAGACCACAATTTAATATTGATGAAGAGTAGGCTGAAGTTCAAGACATTAGTCAGGAAGAATCAATACGCAAAGAAGTGGGATACGGAAGTACTAAGGGATGAAGAGATGCACTTGAAGTTCTCTGTGCACTGTGATAGTGAATAGCTCACTAGGCAGTTCAGTTCAAGAGGAATGGACATCTCTAAAAAGGCCATCACAGAAGGTGGAAAAGAAAACAGGTACAAAGGAGGTAGCTACGAAGAAACCATTGATAAAAGAAGAAATATTTCAGCTGATCAATGAAAGAAGTAAGTAGAAAAATGTTCAGGTAAATTCAGGGATACAGAAATACAAGTCACTTAGGAATGAAGTAAATAGGAAGTGCAGGAAAGCGAAAGCAGAAGGGCGGATGAAAAATGTGAAGACATCGAAAAAGAAATGAGTGTCTAGAGGACTGGCTCAGTATACAGAAAAGTCAAAACAACCTGCGATGAAATTACAAGTGGATGCAGTAATATCAAGAGTACAATGGGAATTTCACTGTTAAATGCAGAGGAGTGAGCGGATTTGCGGAAAGAGTACTTTGAAGGCTTTTATGAGGGGGAAGACTTATCTGATGACGAGATAGACGAAGAAATAGGAGTCAACAGAGACAAGACAGGAAATCCACTGTTAGAACCAGCATTTAAAAGAGCTTTGGAAGACTTAATATCAAATAAGGCAGCAGAGATGGATAACATTACATCAGTGTTTCTAAAATCATTAGAGGATATAATAGCAAAATGATTACTCTCGTAGGTGTCTTAAATGTATGAGTCTGATGATATAATATCTTAATTTCGTTAAAACATCATCGACACAATTCCGAAGAATGCAAGAGCAAACAACTGCAAGAAGTATCACACAATCAGCTTAACAGCTCATGAATTCAAGTCGCTGAAAAGAATTATAGGGAAGAATGGGAAAGAAAATTGAGGATGCGTTTGATGACGATCAGTTTGGGTTCAGGAAAAGCAAATGCACCAGAGAGGCCATTCTGACGGGGCGGTTGATAATAGAAGCAAGACTGAAGAATACTCAAGACACGTTCATAGGGCTTGTCGGCCTTAAAATGTATTCGATAACGTCGAATGACACAAAGTATTCGAAATTCGGACAAAAACAGGGGTAAGCTATTGGGAAAGACGAGTAATATACAATACGTAAAAGGACCAAGAGGGAACAACAAGAGTGGAAGACCAAGAACGAACTGATCGGATTAAAAAGTAGAAGAGGGGTTATACTTTCGCACATCGAAGAACCCCTGACGGAAACGTAAGAAAGGTTCAAGATTGGAATGAAAATTCAAGGTGAAAGGATATCAATGATAAGATTCGCTAATGAAATTTCTGTCCTCAGTGAAAGCGAAGAAGAATTGCAAGATCTACCGAATGGAATGAGCAGTCTAACGAGTAAAGAATTTAGACTGAGAGTAAATAGAAGAAAAAGGAAAGTTGTAAGAAGTTGCAGAAATTAGAACAGCGAGAAACTTAATATCAGGATCGGTGATCACGAAGTAGATGAGTTTAAGGAACTGTTCTACATAGACAGCAAAATAATCCATGATGGACACAGCAAGGAGAACATTCTAAAAGCAGATTAGCATCGGCAAGGAAGGAATTCCTGTGGCCAAGAGAAGTGTAATAGCATTAAACATAGGTCTTAATCTGAGGATGTAGTTTCTGAACATGTACGTTTGGAGCATAGCACTTTATGGTAGTGAAACATGGACCGTACGAAAACCTAAAAAGAAGAGAATGGTAGCATTTGAGAAGTGATGCTACAGAAGAATGTTGAAAATTAGGTCTTGCGACAATTTTGCGAGTGAGGAGGTTTCCTGAAGAATCGGCGAGGACAGGAATATATGGAGAAAATTTGAGAAACACAAGGGACAGGATGATAGGACACTTTTAAGGCATCAGGGAATAACTTCCATGGTATTAGAGGGAGGTGTAGATGGTAAAAGGAATAGAGGAAGAGATAAATTGGAACATATCCAACAAATAATTGATGACATAGTTTGCAAATGCTACTCCGAAGTGGACAGTTTGGCGAAGATGAGGAATTCGTGGCGGGCCGCATCAAGCCATTAAGAATATTGAAAAATATAAAGAAGGAATCTAATTAACTGACGAAAGAAACTAATTCTGTGCTCAGTGAAAATTATGCAACTGAAACTCAACACTGAAGTACATTTTGAAAGCTTCATGGTGTAAAGTACAATGTTTGACTTGTAATAATCAAGAAAACAAAATAATGCGCTACTAGAAAAGGTATCTCTATGAAATTAGGAACTCTTTTCACTGAAAATTTTTCTGCTTGCATAGTACAACACCTGATAATTCTGACTAGGTACTGTTTTATCATAAATATCTAAGGTGAAATCTGCCATTTATTCTCAGCATGAAATTTTATGTATGATGTGCTGACGTTCTCGAAGGCAAATGCAAATCAGCAGATGCAGCACCTAAAGAAAAGGAATCTACTGTATTTTCTTTTGCTTATGAGAAACAATCTGTTGCTGTGTGTGGCGTAAGGTGCAATACACACACGACAAAATTTTCAAAACATTGCTGAGAACGATTGCTGTGTGTTTTACGTTAAAGAAAGTCGTTCTCGAAAACTTTAACTCTGGTTATTGACAAAAAGGACTGTACAATATAAAGAAGTCCCTACGAATTGCGAAATTATCCCATTACAAAAATTACAGACATCTCAACGAATTTCGTAATTTGTGACATAATGAAAACGAAGTTCAAATTCACATTAATCAAATAATATTATTTATCTGAGGGACAAATATTTCCTTCAATTATTAATTCTACCAAACAATCGTATTATTGTCCTATTAATTAATCAGGTTTCTGTCGGTTATTCGCGTCTTTTCTGCACAACGCCTCGCCGGGAAGGCCTGAAGAAAAACATCTTATTCTTGCGCCTGCGTGAGTTATCTTTTAAAATTGCTCCAAAAATCTTCTCTGTTAATACAAAGAATGAAATAGCTTTGCAAACAAGTTTTCACATCCATACTAAAGTATTCGGGATGGTTTCTCCCACGTTCACAAATAGCCGATCTCATTCTTGGAAGAACTCAACTGCTCGCTACTATGTCTCAAATAAGAACGCTTCAACGCTGCACAACAACCGACTGACTAGCAAGTGAACCACGGATACAACGAAACACAAGATCAAGAGTCTTAATCACTACTTGTGGAGTGTGTTCATTCATACTTGTCCCAGTACGTTGAAGGTGAATTATTTACAATAGCAGAAAACATACGAAAACCTTGTAGTTTCCCCTGCCACCCAGAAAACTATTTCATTGATGATCTTAGCTGTGTTAGGAAAAGTAAAATGAAATTTTTAAAAAATTACAAAGAAATGAGTTGAATAAGTTACAGTTGTAAATAATATTACAAGTACTAGGACTTAACTTACAAACTGTACAAGAAAATGCTCTGATTTGAGTTTCACATATGAAGATTGCCTTTGTAAATGGAGGAAGCATGCAAACAATTTGCTGTGTCCTGTACATTGTAGGTAAATATTGCATCACTTGTAAATATCGAAGATTTGCTTTAATGTTGCATATCATTAACCTCGAGTCCCATATGGAGTGCAATTGAGGGTAAAATCTTGCATCACTTAGTACCAATGTCTCTTGTCATTAACCCTGTGGCTAAGAAAGGGAAGGCAACAAGAACAGCCCTGACACATTTCTTACAGTATTGATGAAGTTATATCAGAGGTAGACTCAGTAAAGCAATTGATTGTCCATGACTGACAACACGTGGTAGGAAATGTAGAAACAAATATGAAAAGATTGAGGGATGTAGTATTCAACTGACCACTCAGATTTCCAGTTGAAGGCTTGTAGGTACCTTCGCACTCAGTACTACTATGAAGTGTGCACAAAAATTAGATAAAATCCTGGCAACTTTATTGAATATGTGGGTTCATTATAATACATTATAAAAATCTGTACTGTACATGTAGTATTGTCTCTGTAAGCAATGACCTTATTCCTAACAAATGTATAAAATAGCACAAGAGCATTGCATGAAAAATGAGCAGATATAAAGGACAAACAAACAATTGTATTATGATTCATATAAAGGAAAAGCAAAGCGAATTAAGTGCACTTCATAGTCAAAGTCTCTGTTAGTCTATGTAATATTTTATCCTGATATCATGTACTATTCTAGTGTACTTGTCAGCTTTCTAACCTGTGTACTGTTTGCATCCTATACTTTCACTGAAACCTCATACTTTTCTCACAATATCTTTTATCTCAATTTCCTTCCCAAAATTATATTGAATAATAGTAAGTTTTATGTCAATTTAGCTGCCAAAAACTTTATGTCAGTTTACTTGTCAAAACATTATGTTCAAATTTCCTTCAAATATTTCTTTACGATATCATCATAACCACATAATTTAATCATTATTCAACCTACTACACTCATTTACATTTTCACATTACAGTCAACATCTTTCTTCAGCCATACCACAAATGCATTTTAATTCGACTTGCCTACAGGCACATTTTACTGTTTCCATTTCTTAGTACTTATTTGTTCCTCATCTCGAGGTGCACGTACTATACTGTCAACTTACTATCTTCCTATACACATTACTCATAATTCTGTTACTTTTCATGACATTTACCTTATTTATAACTACCAATAGTAAATGCGTATTCTAATTGAGCTCTCACAAAACTATAGGTGCTGTGATATACATATATTCACAAAAATATTTCATAAGAAAAGCAATGCAGCCAAATTGATTATCATTCACATATGAACATGAGAACTATTTCATCAGAAAGGCAGTACAACAAAGTGTCTCATCTTATGCATATGCAGCACAAAATCATTGTGTACATCAGCAAATTCTTAGGCTGAGACAAAACATACACAAAAATTTCACAATAAAAGTAATGCAGAAACTAAAGCAGAGTACATCATCATAAAAATGCATAATACCAGTGTCATCACAAAATGCCTATAAGACATCAGGGTCTAAAGTTTGAGTGCACCATTTATTGTGTAATAGATGGGTTCACATAAGACAACAGCTATGTTAAACAATAGTCATATTATGCAACAAAGTGACACATATTACTCAACACTAACCTAAGCCATTGAAAGAAAATTAATTAATAATTAATGAAATGCAAAAAACGAAAAACATTATTATGAATTAGTAACACATTGTCTATTAAAATACTCTTTTTACCACAAAATACATGTATATTTCGATGAATAGT
This sequence comes from Schistocerca serialis cubense, assembly GCF_023864345.2. Taxonomy (NCBI): domain Eukaryota; kingdom Metazoa; phylum Arthropoda; class Insecta; order Orthoptera; family Acrididae; genus Schistocerca; species Schistocerca serialis. Next base: position 1,044,101,969 of record NC_064638.1, on the reverse strand, counting down.
CTCCTCATTTGTATTTTCCATTTGTGCTAAGTGTCATCATAAAAACTTGTCATTCAGTGATGTATCCTATGCACAACTACAACTCATAAATGTGGAATATATGCATAGTAGCCAAATTCGTTATAATACAGTATATATGTATATCATCATGTCTGTCATAATCTGACCTGAAGTAAAAGACGTGTGTAATTAGTTACAAATGAAAACAAGGGCTAGCTTCTATAGGACAATGCTCTCATGTGCCATATGTAGCTAATCAAAAAGTGACCAGAAAACATGCAATTAGTACCTGATGACCCAAATGCTTTGCATATAAAAATATTAATTGTGTTGCTTTTTACCACATAGGTGTTACTTTCACTTTCAGTTTTATATTGTACAACTAAACATATAACTGTCACCACCATGCAAGCTAATGAAATATATCCATGCAAAGAATAAAAAAATCTTCAAGTAAAACAGGATCCTAACATGTGCCCAGACGATTATCTGCTCATTCCTGATACATCATAATTCCTAAATGCTGCATCTTCATCATCAGTAATCACCAATACCTTTAACATATTTATCTGTACTGTATCGCCAGCATAATTATCTCGTATCTCACAATAACCTCATATCTCGTTAATAATCAACACCAAAAACTCCCTGATATGTTTCATTAATCAATACTTACACAGAAACACTCCACAGTGACACTTCATAAGTAACACTAGTGAACAAACAAACCATCATTACTGCGCAACTGTTCACGAAATGAAAATCTCCACCAAAATACATATTACCTCGAAGACTAATAATTTCCTGCAGACAAACACGCTCTTGCTATTAACGGCCTATAATTATTCCTTGAACTGGTAGAAAATAATTTATATACTTTTAATTCAACATATCACTACTATTTGCAAAAATAACTTACCATTTTAAAATGTCAGATCAAACACCTTTCAGCCGCCTAAAGTTCCAGATTGTTATTTTATTGGGCTACGAGTTTCGGTGACATACTATGCCAGCTTCAGGCCCCCTCGGTTCTGCTCAAAATAGGGGCCACCATCCAAAGACTGGTACCTTTAGACTTTGGAGCCAGAGATCACTTCAGACATCACCAGCCGACTGTTAGTCAAACAACTGTCAAACAGTCGGCAGGTGACCAAGAAACTGTGTGTGACGTCATGCTATTATGGGTTTGCCAGAGAGAGAGAGAGAGAGAGAGAGAGAGAGAGAGAGAGAGAGACGATGATTTCGATGTATTAATACTCGGAAATAGTGATGAAATAATGCACACAACTGTGATACTGGTGAGGAATCGTCAGTAATTGCCCACAAGACATTAAAGTGACAAAAGTCGAAGAATATCTCATAATGGCGTGTCAGACCTCCTTTTTCACGGCGGTAGTACAGCAACTCGACGTGGCGTGGACTTAACAAGTCGATGGAAGTAACATACTGAAATATTGAGCCATGTAGTCTCTATAGCCGTCCATAATTGCGAAGTGTTGCCAATGCAGGATTCTGTGCACGACCTGTTCTCTCCATTGTGTCCCATAAATGTTCGATGGGATTCGTGTCTGGTGACCTATGTGGTCCCATCATTAATTCAATTTCTTCAGGATGTTCTTCACACAAGTAGCGAACAATTCTGGCGCGGTGACATGGAATATTGTCATGCACAAACACTCCATAGTTGTATGAAAACATGAAGTCCATGATTAGATGCCAAAGGTCTCCTAGTAGTCGAACATAATCATTTCCAACGGAACCGATCGTTGAAGTTGGACCAGAGCACATGTAGACACAGACCACGCAATTTTGGAACCACCACTAACTTGCACAGTGCCTTGTTGACAACCTGGGTCCATGGCTTCATCGAGTCTGCGCCACACCTACCGTCCACTCTTACCACCTGAAATCGAGACACATCCAGTAGGCTATGGTCCACAGGATGTGATAACAAGCCAACGAGAGGCGCGGCAGGCGATGTCGTGTTGTTAGCGAAGGCACTCGCGTCCATTGTCTGCTGTCATAGCCCATTAATGCGAAGTTTCGCAAAACTGTCGTAGAGGATACGTTCGTCGTACGTCCCACACTGATTTCTGTTGTTATTTCACGCAGTGTTGCTTGTCTGTTAGCTCTGACAACTCTACGCAATCGCCGCTGCTCTCGGTCGTTAAGTGAAGCCATCGGGGACTGTGCTGTCCGTGTTTTAAAGCCTGAAATGTGCTATTCTCGGCACACTCTTGACACTGTGCATCTCGGAATACTGAATTCCATAACGATTTCCGAAACGGAATGTTCCATGCATCAGCTCCAACTACCAGTCCGCGTTCAAAGTCTCTTAATTCGTGTCGTGCGGCCATAATAACGTCGTTAACCGTTTCACATGAACCACCTGAGTGCAAATGCCAGCTTCACCAATTCACTTTCCTTTTATACCTTGTGTACGCAAAACTGCTGCCATGTGCATATCTGCATATTTCTATCTCATGATTTTTATCACCTCAGCGCACTGTGTACTCAACGCCACAACTTTAAGAATTGTTCAATATGTTTCCAGTGTACATAAATTACAGTATGTTTTCAATATAAAATACACTACCTGGGGTACCCGTCTTCTCTCAGGGAGCTGATACGAGGTTGTTTGGTAGCTGGAAAAAAAGGATAACTTTAAAATATAAGAGATAAAACTTTTTATTGAAAACATATTGTAACTATTTACAATACTTGTTTATAAACAACATTTTTCATTTTGTTATCGTGGTATATATGTACAAATTTCTCGAATTTCCTATTCGAGAGCAAGCTACGTGTAGTTGACCATGAGAGAAGCAGGATTCTTTGAGGTTAATGCCGCAATATTTTAATGTTAGTCTTCGAGCGTTGTTAATTGCAAAACTGCAGGCTAATTCGATTGCAAATTTCAGTCTTTTAAATTAGAATGGTAGTTCAGTAAAGATCAGAGATATTGTGTAGATAAATAATGTGTGTCCTTAATACTTGCGAACCATAAGTTCGGCTTCGATGATGTTATTCGATAGCTGTTTACAATAATCCTTGTTCCACTGCATACCAGTAATTTTTGGGAGTTGAGATTTTTGAGTAGAATGTTCAGAGATCCAGTTGTGAGTCGATGGCAGTGCAATGTCATTCATGCCTGGTACTTGCAAAGATTTTAAAATTTGAGTAGAGAAGTTCACACTTTCCTCAACGTTTACCATCGTGTTGATCGATTTCTATAGTCTCTCTTCACCGGGAACTTTCTTTTGACTATTAAAGTTGACATCGTCGCCAAAATTGCCGTTCAAATAGCCAGTCCGGATTGGTATAATTGTGGACAATGTTGGGATAAATTTGCTCGATGACTTCGTTTTCAGCAGTGACTATGTTGCAGAAATCATTGCATAATCTTAAGCATGTCTGCAGCAGCAACTGTGCAGATGTAATATATGGAATAAAAATAGCCATCAAATGCGGTAGGTTGTAGTAGCTCTTCAACTTATATAAATGGGCCTCCTTCAGAAGTCTTATTACGTTTTGCAGGCTGATCATAATGCCACCAATAGGTTTAGTCATAATTAAAACTGACAGTCGTAGAACAGCCGTCTGGCTTTGTCCTGCATAAAATAAAACACTTATTAGACGCCTTTACTTTTGTCAGTTTTAATTGTGAGTAAGCATACTGGCGGCATATCATGATTAATATGTAAATGTAATAAGACTTTTGAACAAGGCCCAGTTGTATGGGTTGGAAGCTAGGTCAGGAGCTTTTGACTACTGTTGTGTACATAGTTACGCGTAGTAAGCGCGTACACAACTTTCCCAATAGAGCGCGCCCCACTAAGCACAACAGCGCAGGCGCAGCGCTCTTCCGTCTGCGCACTACGAGATGACGCTGTCTTAGAGACTGACCAAATTCTGCTTCCACCGATACGCGTATTAATATGTAACGCAGCCAGTGAGATTGCTGCTAATGTAGAAACTTTTCTTCTCGCGGATCACACTCGCGCAGTGATACCTGAACGCTCGAGATATTATAACGAGTCTACAGACCTCCGATTAGTCAGTCTGCATCAGTCTGCATTAGTCAGCATTAGTCTATAGTCAAGTTTCAGTCTGCACCTAATAAGATTATCATATTCCTGTACATAGCCATCAAGAGAAATGTATTGACACTTTGTCAAGTATCAGATATGAAAGAATAAGATTCACGTACCAAGACCAAGGGAACTTCAGATTGTCAATTGTAAACAGCATCCAGAATCAAGTTACGTAATCTCTACGCTTTTTATTATTTTAATAAATGTGTGTGGAAATTAATCAAGTTCTGTTTAAAGTTGGTCACCGTCAATCTGCTACTCTAAGCGTGCAAGTGGCATTTCTATCGTCTGACCTAATGGCAGAAGATAAACACGCCACCATAAGACCAGGAGACATATTGCTGACACTCGCCTACTTCGTTAGAGTGACAAGTCAAATAACCTGATGGTGTGTGTACCGAAGGTCTTACAGTACGCACACCACAACTACTACCTACTGCAACTGGTGGCTGGTATTATTCCACATATTTATCGGTCTTGAGTTTAATGAGACCGATCGTCTGGCCAGTAGGCTATGGGCATATTTGTAAAAGTTGTTGAGCAAAATGTGCTGTTGTTTCGTCGTTCGATAGTTCAACTCTCATTTTTTTTAGTCGCAGTATTTGTGTGTGTGGCCAGAGTTGTGATTTTTTTTAAGCATTCATTGATCTCATCTGCTGTGCTGACTTGGAGATAACTGGAAGTGTTTGTCGAACATCTGAGAGTCTGAATGGTGCTCCTCCCATCACTTTACCGTTTCCTTGCAAGTTTTGTAAAGTTCTGTCCATTGCTTCGAGTAATTTTTATATGCCATTGTGCATTCGTCCCAGGGGATAATTTTAGCTTGCTGTAGAAGTTCACTCCGTTCAGATGTTCTTGAGATTTAACATACTGGGAGTTGTTCTTCGGCTATATTCAGCGGTAGTCGTAGGACGGAAAGGGCAGTTCGTCCTCTTTCCATATGTGTGGCTTCAAAGGCAGATGATGCCAGTGCAAGTGTGATGTGTTGTTTAACACGTTATTCCGCCAGAAATAGATTTATTAGAAATGTTTTCCCGGTGCCACCTGGTGCGTCCAAGTAAATAATTCCGACACTGTAATTGTCGATCCCGTCCATGATAACGTTGTAAATTTCCTTTTGATTATCACTGAAGAATGGTTCGTTGTAAGCAATTTACTGAAATAGTTCGTTAATGTTGTAGCTTTTTTCCTTGGTAATTTCGAAATTTAGCACACTAATATCATTTTTTCCGTGGTGCTTGCATCCCAAGTTCTAAGAAGGTCTGGTTGGTTGATTGGTTGGTTTGTGGGGGTTGAAGGAAACAGATACAAAGACCAGCGGTCCCTTTGTCCACAACCATGAAACATCCGTAAGGAAGAAAAACAGCCAACGGAGATGACAAGGGATGGCACAGAACAAGAAAGACGTAGAAAAAGTCCAGAAAAGAGGAATTAAAAACACATAGAGTGTTGCATTAGTTGGCCGACGATGGAAACAAAAAACGTAAACACACTTAAAACACCATCTAAAACCGTAGGCCAAAGGCCACACTCAACAAAAAAAAAAAAAAGGACACAAAACTCAGATCGCGAAAATAAAAGCCCCCTTCTCAAAGAAAACTCAGAACTAAGCCTGTCATGGCAGCGTCATACGTTAAAAGTGCAGGGAGCGTATCAGGCAGCGCAAACGTCTGTCTGAAAGCAGATAAAAGCGGACAATCCAACAAGATGTGGACCACTGTCCACACTGATCCACAGCGACATAGAGATGGGCTCTTGCAGTACATCAGCCAGGTGTCGTCAATGCGTAGCCAGCAGAGAACAACTGAGTCGTTGCAAGAGGCTCGCATGGAGGAGCGCCACGCACCTGCAGTCTCCTTGATGACCCGAAGTTTGTTGGGTGAAGGCAGGGCGCGCTATTCATCACCCCAGGTACCAAGGAATTTCTGCCGCAATATTGACTGGAGATCACATTCCGAAAGGCCAATCTCCATGGTCAGTTCACTAATAGCCTGTTTGGCCAGCATGTCAACACTTTCATTACCCGGGAAGCTGACATGACACGGGGTCCACACAAAAACCACGGAGCGGCCGCAACGGGCAAGAGTATGGATGGCCTCCTGGATAGCCATCACCAGACGAGAGCGAGGAAAACACTGATCGATAGCTCGTACACCGTTCAGGGAGTCACTATAGATGATGAAGGACTCACCTGAGTAGGAGCGGATATACTCTAGGGCGTGAGAGATGGCTACGAGCTCTGCAGTGAAAACACTGCAGCCATCCAGCAATGAGCGTTGCTCAGATTGATCCGCAAGAGCAAAAGAATAACCTACTCGACCAGCAACCACCGAACCGTCGGTATAGACTACGGAAAACCGGGAAACGCGGCAAGTATGGAAACAAAGCGTCGGCAGAGGGCCTCAGGAGGGACTGAGACTTTTGGACCTCGTGCCGAATCCAGCTGAAGGCATGGGCAGGGCACACACCATGGGGGTATATGTGTATGGGCCCAGGCAAGAGGCAGGAGAGGGAAAAACTCAAGCCCAGAGAGAAGAGATCGGACGCGAACCGCAATCGGACACCCTGACTGGGGCCACCGTCCTGGAAGAAGGACGACAGAGTTGGGGAACAGGAGACGGTAATTTGGATGCCCAGGCAAGCTACAAACATGTACAGTATAAGCGCCCAGTAGTCGTTGGCGCCGGATCCGCAATGGAGGGACACCAGCCTCCACAAGTATGCTGTTTACAGGGCTTGTGCGGAAAGCTCCAGTTGCGAGTCGGATCCTGCAGTGAAGTATGGGGTCAAGCAACTGCAACGCCGAAGGCGATGCTGAACCATAAGCCAGGCTCCCATAGTCGAGACAGAACTGAATCAACGCCTCATAAAGTCGTTGAAGGGTAGAACTATCGGCACCCTAGCTGGTGTGACTCAAGCAATGAAGAGCGTTAAGATGGACCCAGCACTTGTGTTTAAGCTGTCGAATATGAGAGAGCCAAGTCAACTGGGAATCAAAAGGAAAGCCCAAAAACCGATGCATCGCCACCATGGCAAGAGGTTCGCCGTCAAGATAAAGCTGCACCTCAGGGTGAACAGTGCGGCGCCATCAGAAATGCATGATGCAAGTCTTGGCGGCTGAGAACTGGAAGCAGTGCTTGATGGCCCAAGACTGCACCCTGTGGATAGCGACCTGTAGTTACGGTTCAGCAACCGCAATACCAGTGGAGCTATAGTTCAGCGTATAAAGAAGCTGACACGGACGTTCCCACAGCTGCAGCTAGCCCGATTCTCCTTGACTCAGAAGGAACTATGGGAGGGACCAACTTGTATGTGGAAGAAATGAAGCGACAGAAACTTTTGAATACATATCGGGAACGGGCCCCTAAGACCCCACCCATGAAGCATTGTGAGGATGTGCTGTCGCCATGTTGTATTGTATGCCTTCTGCATGTTGAAACAGATGGCAACCAGATGCTGATGTCAGCCAAAAGCTCTTTGGATGGCAGACTCCAGGCAGACCAGATTATTGGTGGCAGAGCAGCCCTTACATAACCCACCCTGAGACAGACCCAGAAGGCCCCAAGACTCAAATAGACAACTCATCCGCCAGCTCACCACGCATTTGAGCAACTTCCACAGAACGTTGGAGAGGCTTGTGGGACAGTAGCTGTCCACCCCCAGTGGGTTCTTGCCAGGCTTTAACAATGGTATGATAATGCTTTCACGCCACTGAGATGGGAACGCAACCCCCACCCAGATAGGGCTGAAGAGGTCTAGGAGGTGTCGCTGGCAGTCCACTGAGAGGTTTTTGAGCATCTGATAATGGATGCGATCCAGCCCAGGAGTCGTACCAGGGCAAGCAGCTAGGGCACTGTGGAATTCCCAATCACTGAATGGACCATTGTAGGATTCCGAGTGGTGCATATGGAATGAAAGGCTCCGACATTCCAACCGATCTTTCAGGGAATAGAAGGCCAACGAGTAATTCGTAGAAGCAGAACTCTGAGCATAATGCTCTGCTAAGAGTTCTGCAATTGTGTCTGATTCAGTGCAGACAGCTCCATTCAGGGACAGCCCAGGTACGCTGACGGGTGTCTCATATCCCTAGAGTCTCCTAATCTTGGCCCAAACCTGCAATGGGGAGGTACAGATGCCAATAATGGAGACATACCTTTCCCAGCACTCCTGCTTCCATTGGCAAATAAGGCACTAGGCTCGAGTATGGAGCCACTTAAAGGTAAGGGGGTGTTCCAGCGATGGGTGCTGCTTATGACGTTGGAGGGTATGCCTGCGATATATAATCGCCTCAGCGATCTCCAGTGACCACCAAGGCACAGTCCTCCACCGAGGGGACCCAGAAGAACAGGAAAAGGCAGATTCCACTGCAGAGACGATGCCGGTGGTTATTGTGTGAACCACCACATCAAATGCGTCACGAGAAAGAGGCTCAGTAGTGGCAATGGAGGCAAACGAGTCCCAGCCTTATTCAAACTCCATCAGGGGAGGCGCCCAGGAGAGTGACGCTGTCACAGTGACAGAAAGATCAGGAAGTGCTCACTATTGCACAAGTCGTCATGCACACTCCACTGGACAAACAGTAGAAGGACAGGGCTGCAGACCAAAAGGTCGATGGCTGATTATGTGCCATGTGCCACCCTGAAATGTGTGGAGGCACCATTATTTAAAAGGAAAGGTCGAGCTGTGCCAACACTTGCTCAATGACGGTGCCTCAGTTTGTTGCAACCAATCCACCCCACAATGGGCTATGGGAGCTAAAGTCGCCTAGTAACAGAAAAGGTGGCGGCAGTTGGACTATCAGCGCAGCCAATACATGCTGTGGGATCACCATGTGGTGGAAGATAGAGACTGCAGACAGTAACAGCCCGAGACGTTCACACCTGAACGGTGACAGCCTCTAAAGCTGTTTGAAGAGGGACACACTCGCTGTAAAGAGAATTAAGGATGTAGACGCAGACTCCACCAGATACCCTCTCATAAGCAGCCTGATTCTTATAATAACCCTGATAGCTATGGAGGACGGGAATCCACAGCCAAAAAAGGGTGGAAGGGACCAAGGAGGCAGATTACACCGCCAGGTCATCTACCACCACCGAAGAAGAGCCTGAATCAAGAACCATTGCGTCTGAGGTAGAGGCAAGATTGAAGTCGTTGGGGGACGCCAAAATCAGCAAATCGTCCTCAGACACAGAGCTGGTAAGGACAGGTGGCACAGAGGCAACCTGAACCTCTTCCTTCTTACACAGCTCTGTCTTCTTCTTCTTCTTCTTCTTCTTATTCTTCTTCCCCTCCCCCTGCTGCTCCTTGAGAGCAACCTGGGAGGGAGTCGCAGAAGGAGGGTCAGGGACAAACGAAGAGCAGGAAACTCTTCGATCTGCTGCTCGTGGCTCCTTGAGCCACTGACGTCAGCTGTTGCATTGTATGGTGCCTGAGAAGGTAGGCGTCCAAGGGACCTTTTCTGCATGAGAGAAGCTGGAGGAGAGTGGTGTACCTCTGGCGGGGGGGTGGGGGGGGAGTCTGATAGCCCCTTTAGATTGGGGGGTTGGTCTCACAAGAGAGGTACCGTGGGAGCACCAGAAGGAGCAGTGTACCCCATCACGGACACAGGGGAAGAGTCGGGGTGGCCCTGAGGTCCCACTGGAGATTTAAAAAATGCAAGGACAGCTGTCAACAACGGAGGCAATGAAGTCACAGTTCCAGCATATGATGCAGTCAATGGAACAGGATAAAGGCGTTCATGTTTCCTCTTTCAATCTTGATAGGTGAGCCCATCCAGTGTTTTGATTTCAATTATTCGCCGCTCCTTATGGAGAACAGGGCAGTCAGGCGAGCAAGGGGAGTGGAGCTTCCCACAGTTGACACATGTGGAAGGAGGCATACACGGAGCGCCCAGGTGCAGAGGACAACTACAATCCCTGCAGGTCGCGCCAGAGGTACAGTGAGATGACATATGGCCAGACCTCCAGCACTTGAAGCACCACATAGGAGGAGGGACGTAAGGTTTCACGTCGCAATGTTAAACCATCACCTTGACCTTTTCAGGTAATGAGTCACCCTCAAAAGCCAAGATGAAGGCACCGGTAGCAACACTGTTATCTTTGGGTCCTCTATGCACACACCAGACGAAGTGGTAACCCTGTCGCTCCAAGTTGGCGCGTAGCTCCTCATCTGACTGCAAAAGGAGGTCACGATGGAAAATAATGCTCTGGGCCATGTTAAGGCTTCGATGGGGCGTAATCCAGACAGGGATGTCATCCAACTTGTCACAGGAGAGCAGGGCCTGCGACTGGGCTGGGGAGGCTGCCTGGATCAAAATCAACCTGCTACGCATTTGAGACAATGCCGCCACTTCCCCAAACCGATCTTCAAGATGGTCAACAAAAACTGGGGCTTCGTTTTAAAGGTCTCTTCTTCAATCATGCTGTAAACGAGGTACTGAGGCGAATACGACTCTTAAGACCTGGTCGCCGGACGGTCCTCCCAAGCTGTAGTCAGGGAGGGGAACGATCGGGAATCATAGGTCGCAGGATCGAAATCATTCCTGACATGCTTTGAAACTGCTGGGGCCGAGCGACCACCAGTCTTGAGATGTGTGAAATTTGTTGGTGCCCGTATTTCACCTAGCAACATCCGAGAATAGAAACGTTCAGCGTTGTAATCGGATGTACGGTGTATGCTCAGTCTACTGCGCCAGTTTTCATGGTTCCTGGATGATCTTCTATTGGAATTTCTTGTTTTCATTGTTGAACGATTTTTCTTGTTGTGTTCCATGTATAACAGGTAGGGAAGTCGACATATAGCAATGCTTTCGCCAATTCATCCGTTTGGCACAGTTTGTAAAAAGCTGTTAATGTTGTGCTCTGAGGTGGTTCGCTTGCAATTTTCCTGGCGGTGTCTTTTATGAAGTAAACTCTGTTCGCACTGCAAATGTACTGCTCGATGTTGCACAGTTGGTTCACGCTCGCGAGTGGGAAAACTGAAAATCCGTCACGCTGTTCTGTTACTGTTGATGTATCTTCCCATTTGGTACTTGATGATCTCGTCTTTTCTGTTTTGTTGTTCGCTGTTTTTGGCTTTTCGAAAAACTGCCATGTCATTGCCTTTATTCATATACTTACAGACATATTTGATGGATTTCACTGAATTTCAGTATTCTACATTTGTGTGTGCTTGGAACATTTTAGAAAGTAGTGTGTTATATGGTACTGACTCTTGACTGTCTATTCCCAGTTCATCGCTGCCACGTACTCGTGTCTTTTTGCTGTGAAGCCACCTTTTTTGGGTGATCGTCATCTGTATTTGTGATAGCCGTCAACGCCGGTATGTGTGTCGTCCAAGTATGGTTCTAGGTAATTTTTTGTACACGTTCCATCACTCATACATGGTGAATTTGGGTTTGATGGCCCACACGCTACATTAATCATGTTTTTCGGTACTATGTCGTACACTTCCGGATTTTCTTGTGGAACAGGAAATTCAACATAGATGATTTTGTCGATATCCGTGGGATGAATTCTGTATTGTAGTCATATGAAATTGTATGAATCAGGCAGCCCTCGTTTTTGCCATTCGATTGTGTACATCCAGCATCTAACGGTTGCACAGATGCGGTATTTTGCGCTGACCTCAATAAATCTCATTTGTTTTTGTCGGAAAACTCTGCCTATCATGTCTTGTGAGTTCATAGGGACTTACCGTATCTTTGATTTCCGGCCACGACGGGTTGCATGTGAATGTTATGAAGACGTCAGATCGTCCATATTTTCTTATGTAGGTCATGGCATCTTGAGTGTATCTATGCATGTGTCTCGGACTTCCCATCTACAACGAGGGTAAGATTATCATTGCTCCAAATTTGTCAATTTTTCCGTCATTTGTGACTGTGTCTCGTAGGTGAATATATTCTTGCATACGTGGTTTCTTCTGATTCACTATTATGCAAAGCATCCATTCCACTTCTATTTTTGCATCCATATCTACCGGGAACTGCTGGAATCAACGGCGAGTCTTGAGAATGTGATTGTATGTTTCATTGTTCTGGACATCAAGCGGTAAACATAGAATTTCTTGGAAGTGACATTTTTTGTTTGTTTCTAAGCCTGTTTCAGATTGGACCTATTTCACATTAAAATGGTATCCGTCCTCTCCGTGCAGAAATATTAATGGATACTGGAGGGCCGAGCGGGATTAGCCAAGCGGTCTTAGGCGATGCAGTCATGGACTGTGCGGCTGGTCCCGGCGGAGGTTCGAGTCCTCGCTCGGGCATGGCTGTGTGTGTCTCATAAGATTTCACACACATTTGAACATTTTTTGATAGTGGAGGGCATCATGTGAACGTGTGTCTCTGCAGTGCGCTGTAGTCCTCTTATTCGTTGCACAATTATATCACGGCTTATGTTTTCATTGTCCACGATTACGATGGAGACTTCGCCTATCTCAGCTGCATTAAATCGACGTTCGTGTTCTCCATTTGGTCTTTCGCCGGCTGGAATTGTAACTTAATAGTCATCAGACATTATTCAGTCTAGTGCTGTTTTGAATATGTGAATCATTTAATTGTATTCGTGTGAGATACTCTGTACATGTTGGACTACTTCTCGTCACAATCCACTGATATTTGTGCATCGTTGTTCAATTTCTGTTTCTTCATTTCCTATGAAACATAAGTGCAGCAGTTTACGGTAGGTGGTAGTAATGATCCCACGTTGTGATAAATTTGTCCTTGGATGTGAAAAACATAATCTGTTTCATGTCATTATCCATCGCAGTGACACCGAAAGAAGTCACCTGGAAGCAGGCGTTGAACTTTTTTATATTCTGAAGAAAATGTTTTGATTCTGTAGTTTCCCCGGGCACGTAATGTAAAACTACAATGAAATGATCACCCTTAGATGCTTACAGGCGGTGACATACGTTAACGGGGACAGATGAAAATGTGTGCCCCGACCAGGACTCGAATCCGGGATCTCCTGCTTACATGGCAGACTCTCTATCCATCTGAACCACCGAGGACACAGAGAATAGTGCGACTGCAGGGATTTATCTCTGGCACGCCTCCCGTGAAACCCACATTCTCAACGTATTGTCCCGCACTACATTCGTAGTGCCCCCGCCCATTATACTCATTACTCGCGGCGCGTTGCCGATTCCCGTAAGAGTTCGGGCACTGTTTTTGCATTAGCACAGAAGAAGATGGTCAAGCGGCCGGCCAGCCTTAACTATATATATACTTAGATGGTATCTGTTCTTTCGGCCATGTCCGAAAGAACAGTCCGCCTTTCGCCGCGGAGCAGCTCGGACTTGTTTACGTCTCGGCTGCGAACGGTCGCGGAAGAAGCTGTGTTTACACCGTCGTTACTCGCGTGTGTTACTGTTTGAACCGAACGCAATGGCACACAATTTCCGAAAAACCACGATACAGTTCACGTTCTGTAACGAGTATGCAAGACCGAAGGCTTTCGAAATCGAACGTTTCTTGAGGGACGAAGTGCATCTTAATTACACGGAGATTATTGGAATTCATTTATCAATCGTGAGCAGCACTCTTTACGTAAAGATGATTGATGACGCAGCATGTGATAGGATCATTGAAGCCGCCAAACGAGGATTCCAGTTCCGGCACTCCGATGGTCATATTGGCGAAGTTTTAGTCGCTCATTCGGGCCTGGGCGTACGTACGATTCGAATCTTCGAGCTGCCTTTCGAGGTACCCGAATCATTGGACACTGAGTCACTCCAGTCATATGGCAGAGTTATTAGTCATACGGCCGAACGCTGGGCAAGTTTTAGCACGTATCCAGTGCTCAATGGTGTCCGACAGGTGCGAATTGCCCTTACGAAACATGTGCCATCGTACATAAACATCGGTGGCTGTAGAGCTATTGTCATCTATGATGGACAGCCCCGGACATGCTCCGGGTGTGGTGGTGAAGGACATCTTCGATCAGCGTGTACGCAGAGGAGACTCGTGCAACTCCCCAGCGGAGACTTCCAGAATCCGACTACACCAACGTCACTGCCGATGACTTACGTGACAGCACTTCGCGGGGAGGTGATGCCGAGGTCGGAGCGCACCATCGAACCGACGCCGCAGTTGATTGAGGCGCCTTCGGACGCCACTGAAGAAGGAATGGCTCCGACCAACCGCCAATCTCAGACACTACAGGTGGTGCAGAAAGAGGATGAGAGCATCACAATAGGCATGGAAGCTGAAGTGGAACGGCCCCAGGGCATTGTGGCGGCGGCGGGAACGCAGGAGATGCAAGATGCGCCAACACCAGAGGCCGAGGTTAGGGCCCGCAAACAACGCTCGCCAAAGCGCGCAAGAAGCGCCGACTAAACTCTGCGGAGACGCTCTCTTCTCTTCTAGGGAGCCCAGGCGAGTCTAACACTATGGACCTGTCTGACATGGAACCACAAGCTTCGGATGTCGCAGATCATATGAATTCGGACAGTGAAATGATGTCATATCGTTCAGACGACGCATCCGCTCAGGGGCCTGATACCCCTTCGGCGGTGGAGTCTATAGCTGCGAAAGAACAACAGATGTCACACACCAATGCCGCACAGGAAAATTTGGAGCACAGCAATAGTATCAGCTGGTATGAGCAGGACGACGACATCACCGATGCGGACCATTCTATTGGCGGGGCCTTGCATCCGTCCGCATCTCAAGAAACCTAATGCCGCAGGGACACGTTCCTCGGGCGACCCTCGGCGGATGTGCAAAGGGACTATCGACACGGTGAAACTTTGTTATTTTAACATCATGTGGAGATGACAGCTACTCGACCCCAGGCATACAGAATAGGGACAGTGAATGTAAATACCATTAGATTGCCCGTGAAACAGCAGTTGTTTAGGGACATGATATACGCGTCGGATGTGGATATACTGATGGTGCAGGAAATTTACATTCCTGAGTTCCAGGAAGTACATGGATACATCTCCTACACCTCGCCGCACTCGAACAACGACAGTGGAACGGCGATATTGGTCCGGGACGGGATTCCGGTCCGAGACCTGGCTTATCTACCTTCGGCACGAGGACTGGCGATAACTGTTAATGGAATTCGCATTCTCAATGTTTATGCCCCTTCCGGCACAGACAACAGACGGGCGCGTGCGAGATATTATTCGGAAGAGATTGTGCCCTTATTTACCGGCAGATTCGATCATTTCATTATAGGTGGTGACTTCAATTGTGTTTTAGCCCAAAAAGACCAGACACCACGTTACAATACCTGTCGTGAATTGCATGTGCTATGCCGGGATCTGGAGTTAAGCGACACCTGGGACATGATTCATAGGAACCGTGAGGGATATACTTTTTTTACGAGTCACTCGACGAGCAGACTCGATCGAATATATGTTTCGGTTGGCCTACAGGATAAGGTGGTCGACGCGGAACGATGGCCTGCGGCATTTACTGATCATCTGGCTTACATTTGTACCATGTCACTCCCTAGGCAAAGTGTGTGGAGAAGCCGCGGGACATGGAAGCTCAATTCGTCCCTTTTGGCGGATCCCGAATGTCGTCAGAGAGTCGAGGAGGTATGGGCCACATGTCAACGCCGCTACCAACGTATACCTCCGTGCTTCAATGGTGGCTCGAGTGCACTAAGCCGGCAATAAAGAAGAGCTCTAATACAGTATGGTCGGGATAAGGCGAGATGGCAGAGAGACACTCTTGATTATTATTACACCATGCTTCGTGAGCTGTCCTTCCAGGTGCCGTCGGCAGAACATCATGCGGAAGTTCATCGTATCAAGGCACAAATCCTATCGTTACGCGACGACGACTGGGTGGCATCCCAATACGGGCAAGATGTCTTGACACCATCACTGGGGAACGTACCTCGATGCACCATGTGTCGCGGGAACATAAGCGTTACCGCCGGGCATTGGTAACAGTGCTCCACTGTTTAGATGGCCGTCAACTGATGTAAGTAGGCTGTTTATGTTTTCTTTATGTAAGTAGGCTGTTTAGGTTTTTTTATTGGTAACGCCACCTCTGTATGAAAATCACTGGCTGTGCTGTGTGCAGTCTGTGGGTAGTTTGCATTGTTGTCTGCCATTGTAGTGTTGGGCAGAGGCAGCTGGCTGTGAACAGCGCGTAGCGTTGCGCAGTTGGAGGTGAGCCGCCAGCAGTGGTGGATGTGGGGAGAGAGATGGCGGAGATTTGAAATTTGTCATGAACTGCTATATTTATATATGATGATATCAAGGTAAATACATTGTTTGTTCTCTATTAATTTCTTTCATTTGCTAACTATCCCTATCAGTAGTTAGTGCCTTCCATAGTTTGAATCTTTTATTTAGCTGGCAGTAGTGGCGCTCGCTGTATTGCAGTAGCTTGAGCAGCGAAGATTTTTGTGAGGTAAGTGATTTGTGAAAGGTATAGTTTAATGTTAGTCAGGGCCATTCTTTTGTAGGGAATTTTGAAAGTCAGATTGCGTTGCGCTAACAAAATATTGTGTGTCAGTTTAAGCATAGTCATGTAGAATTGTTCAAAGGGGACGTTTCATATGTCGACCCTTAGCCGAGGATACCTCACTGGAATCTTCTGATTTTTTCTTGTAGTTTGTGTAATTAGTGTAGATTTTGTTTATTGCTAGCTCGTAATTGTAGAGAAAATCTCCTTTGTAGTTGCAGTCTTTCATTGTTGTACAGTAAAACAGTTGTGGCACGCATGTAGATTTGCACCAAGTATTTCGCAGCTGCAATTAACTAGATATTATTTTCAGTGCTATGTTAATGTGTTCTCTTATTTTTGCTCTTCAAATTGTGTTTTTCTGTGTTATCGTGTGAAATATTGTGACAATTATGGCGTGTGAAAAACGTAATACTAGGCTCCAAAGTAAACTGAGAAATGACAGTGAAGACGAAAGCAGTGTGTTAGCGCCACCGAGTAGTGAATTAACTGATGTTCAAAGTAGTAATTTGGTAATTGTGAATAGGGAAATGGAGCGGGCTGCAAACAATGGTGTAGACAGTGAAACAGGTAGTGAACAGGGAAGCATTATCGATCGATCGGTCGGCAACAGCTCGCCTCAGGAATCCGAAATGACAGGACACAATTTCGCAAATACTGTAGATTCAGGTTTTGGGTCATCACCGTTTTCTCAAATAAGTCAAGACACATTTTCTGCTTGTCAAAATGTGAATGTTGCCGGTGCAAATGCACTGCCGAAAAGCATAGAGAAACAGATTCCAGACACTAATACATTATTATTGCAATTAATGCAACAAATGGAACAAAATCAGAGACAAACACAGCAACCGCTTCAAAAGTTAGACTCATTGGGACAAACTCTTGAACAAACGCGTGAAGATTTAACTACTGAGTTACATCACATTGAATCGAAATGTCAAAAAGTCTGTAATGACGTAAAAACACAAATTTGTGAGCATTTCCAACCTATTTTTTCGCGTCATGAAAATGTATTACAGAAGCACGAAGCAGCCATAAAAGAACTGCAAACTATTGTTCATGAAAATCATGAGACCTTGCAAGCTAAAATTGACTCAGTTGCATCTACCGATTCGGTTACGCAACTTGCAAGAACTCAGGAAAACTTAAAGAACACAGTAGATACCCTGAAAATTGGTTCAGAAAGACACATGGAGGAAATAAGTACACTATCAGAGAAAGTAGCCGAACTTTCGGATCAGGTCACTAACTTATCTACAAAGGTAGATGATGATCTGAATGACACAAGACCCGTAGCCTTCACTGACACAGAAGAGTATGAACAAATAAGAAAATTCAAACAGAATCAAAATCAAATCAATACACAGTACAAAAGAGAAATCCGGGAAGTACAAGATCAGCTGACACAGTTAATACAAGAATTACGTATTTCAGTGGATACTCGCGCCCCAATACGGGAAGAGGGACACAGAAATACGGAACAGCCACAAAATAATAACACAGGGCATTTCGGAAGTTATGAAAGAAATTGGCAATGTGCACCGAATTTTGAGATGGAACGGCCGACACGACCTAACAATGACCGATATGCGACTCGACATGATGATTTTGACTATAAGCTGTTCATTACTACACGTAAATTCAAAACATTTAAGAATTCTGGCAACGACATTCATCCACAAGCATGGCTCCATCAATTCTCTCATTGTTTTCCTCCCAACTGGTCGTTAGAACACAGATTAGAATTTATGTGTGGCTACTTGGAGAATGAACCAGCTGTAAGAATGCGATCGGTAATTCACGATTGCCACAGTGAAGGAGAGTTTTACCATGCCTTCCTCTCAGCATATTGGTCTCAAGCCACACAAGACCGTGTAAAACATAGCATCATAATGATGAAACGTTTCGAACAATCTGAATTTTCCAGTCTTATGAAATATTTTGAGACATGTTGCATAAGAATCAGTATCTTTCAAACCCATACAGCCCCTCAGAACTCATCCGCATTTGCTTAATCAAACTGCCTGAACATTTACGACATATTATTTTGGCAGGACGTTGCAAAGACGACATTGAAGCATTTCAGGGACTCTTACAAGAATTAGAAATTGACACTGACAATCGCGGAACGCGAAACCAGGAACACAGCAATTACAGGTCGCATCCGTCGCAATTCCGCGATGAAAGAAGTAATAACTTTACACGACAAGGCTATTCTCACAACACAAATCGTGACCAAAACAGACACCACCCATATGACAACCACTGGCAGAGTAATAATAGTTACAGAGAAAGATCGCATTTCCGTAGTAATGAATATGACAGAGATAACCACAGAAACAGACAATATGGGAACCAAAACAATTATTACCAGGGGAGACAGAATAACTTCAGACGCAACAGTTCAGCGCGGAGTTACGATTCAGGGAGAAATTCTCCACCACGTGACCGACAAGGAAGAAACTACGGAATCTACCGAAATGACGACAGACTATATGATCATAACGACAGACGTCAATTGCATCAGAACTGGCGGGATTCAAACAGAGCAGGGCCCTCTCGGCAAGGCGAATTTGTAGAAGTTAGGTCTCCTAATCCCAATAACGACGCGCGCCAACAAAGAGACAGACAATGACTCGCACAGCAGGCAGCCGCGTGCGCCAGGTGGCTCAGGGAAAAATAACATAGACGCTAACCTTGAGCAAATTTTAGCATTCCTTACCGACGTATACAACATGATAATTGCTTTGAAGTTGAAACTCTGCGTACTAGGAAGAGTAAAGGTTTACACCACATTTCACATGTAAAACCGTTTATTGAAAGATAATCTGCTTTTTAACTTAGTCTTTGTCATAAAATTTTTCGCTTCACATTACTAATATGCTTTGTCAGACTTAGAATCTGTTAACATATAACAATGTTTGAAGTTAAATATCCAGTCAAGAACCAAGAGAACTTATTTAAACAGAAATGACGAATGCATTGTTATAGTGAACAGACGTCACAGTGTTATTGTGTGTGTACATTCTTGCTTGTTTGTTGCACGATTACGTAACGACTATAAGGCTCACATACTTAGAACATTTACCAGTACTGCTAATGAGATTTTAATGCAACATTTTGGTTTATTTGAAAATACATTCTGAATTTAAAGTGCTTTCTGAGAGATACCAGATGACACAGAGGTTAGTTTATGTGACAGCTACACGATTTTTATCACGACGCTGCTAATGAGTGAAAATTTACAATGTTGCTTTTGCAGTGTATCTGTTTTATATCTGGACAGTTTTTCTGAATTCTTCTGGAAAGCAAAACATGTTTTATTAGTAACTTTTGTGGTATAGCAACAATGAGACAGCCTTTTTCGTGGCACAACAATACGTTACTGTACAGTACTTTCTTCATCACGCCATTAAGCATAATAACTAAGATATCTATACATAAAGCATTTCACTTTTGTTTATCATGCGGTAAGTACATTGACTTCTGCAGAACTTAGCTTTCAGAGGACAATAACTACGACACTTCCACAGAGATTATGTTGCAACAAGACGCACATTTAGCGCTACAGGACACGTATTTGAGTGATTGATTTTGTACTTAAAACATTTATATTTAAAGATATTTGAAGTACAATGATACAAAGGTTTTCAGTGATACACTTCATTTCATTGCTGTAATCTGTAACACCTGAGGGCATAATTACATTAATCCTCAGGGGGGTACACGCTTACTTTGTGTACCATGTGTGTGGCAACCACAAGGAACCCTAGCTAATATGGTATTTTGCTTATACAACTTTACACATCGGTACCATATTTCTCTAAAACACATAATTACACAGCTATCTGATTATTTAACTGAGAGAGACAAACATTTATTTTACTACATCAGTGACACATGTTTACGCAATTATACAGTTGGATAACTTCACACTTATGAAACTGTATTTTGTCTGTACTTTGTAAACTGTTCATATTTTTTCGGAATCATTGTGATACTATGAGAGCTTTGAATGATGTATTTCGTATGGGGTCATGATTTTTAAAGTACGTTTGAGGTAGATGACACTATTGAAATGAGCAGAGAATTTTTTAGGCTTAGAAATTATTGGAGGAAGCTACGACGATTTTGAGATTTGACTGAGGTGTTATGATGTTATTTTTACGACGACGATGTGTATTATGCTGCTGAGGTATGTTTATGATTAATAGGCTGAGGCTATATGAGTTATTTGATTACGCTTCATATTTATAATGACGAAATATTGACGAGTGTCGATGGATATGTATATGTGTAATAAGGTAAGGAGTAATGAATAGTGGGTAGGGACTCTTGACTTGTGAAAAAGGATGTTGGAAACCAAGAATCGTACTTTAAGAGTTATGACATGTGTAAATCATGTGTGAATGTATCACAATGCCACTGAAAATTTTTTTGGACACTGTTATATTCATAGGATTTTGTTTCTACAGATTTGCAACGCTAATTCTTGACCTGTGAAATTTTGTATATATGACTGTCACTGTAGCGGAAACTGCTGTCGTAAATATTTCCGTACGAAAGTTAAGTGACCACCTGCACATAATGCGTCGTGGGCACCCAGGTGTGTCAGACGCCTGGAGAACAAGCCATTAGTGTGAGTGCCTCGTCAGAAGCACAGGTAGAAAAAAAAGAAAGGGAAGGCCATTGTCCGCGCTACTGACATCTCCTTGTTGAAAGCATACTGTGGAGCTCGTAATTTATGATATTTACTGAAATGCCTAATGAAACGATGAGAAACATTTCACAGCTATTGCCTTGCTAGATAAGAAAAATGCCATATGGCTTGCTTTATGTATTTATTTACACATTTTGTTTAATATCAAGTTTCTAGCTGCACTGCAGCATTGGTTAAAATAAAATTTTATAGATGTACTAATATAAATATTTTCTGTCTACAGATCGAGTATATAATAATTTTTTTCAAAAAAATGAGGGAGCACAAAGCGACATTTACCTTCACAGGAACTGCATTCATAATTTTCTTTTCAAGTACTTGGTAATTTCTTTTGTAGAATAAATTGTGATGCATCACTCTAATGTTAAGATGTGACATAGGTATTAGACATGGCCATTTTAGTGTAATATTTTTTCTGCTTGCGCTATGTCATGTTTAGGTATAAGTTGCTGCTGTTTGCCAGGCATAGTGTTATTGAATTTGACTTTTGCTAATTTATACTGTAGCTTGCTTTGCAATTTTCCATTTTTTTCATTGCTGTTTATAATAATTGTTTTACGTGCTGCTGCATTGCGTCGTCCCTTAGTTTAGCATCTGAGCTCAGTAGATTTAAGTTAGCTTAAGAGGGGGTAGACTATATGAGAAACTGACTATGGAGAATAGGTAAAGAATGCATTGCGAAGTTATATAAAAAGGATTTGGGCCCAAATGAGTATTGTACAATCATAAATAATTATTTTGAAAGAAATATGAACAGAATACAGAAAGCATGCTTGGATAAGATTTTTTTGGTGGAAGCAAAGGTTGAAATAAGACGAAAGATCTATAGAATGAAGTTTTGGGTTGGACTGCAGTACCAAATGTTACACTGAAAACGAACCCTGTCCTTTCCTATTGGTGTTATCCCATTACGTGTTTGTGTACCCTTGTGTATTTGTTTTCTTCCTGTCTCTGTGTAGTTTCATAGAATTTTTTCTTCTTTTAATATTAAGCTACATTCACTATGATGAGGAATACTGTTATCCTCGAATATAATTGGCATTAATAATATGTTATTTACTTTGTAAAGATGTTAGACATTATTAATTCCGTTCTGTTTAATGCTCATGTGTGAAGTTGATGTTTCGAAAGTTATTCTGATCTTTTATGTATGTACTCATGTCATAATTCCTGCAACACTGACGTATATGTCTATTTCTATTCTTTTGTAATGCCTGTTTTACTACAAATGTTATCTGTATTGTTATGTTTTTAATGATGTGTTTTGTACCTTTGTTATTGTATTCTCATGTTATAATATTGTAATTGAGACCACTTCATCAAATTAAGTAACTTGTAAGTTACATTTCACTGCACACGTTTCTGTTGGTCATAGTATATGGACAATATGTGAGAAGTAGGGACTGTTAGTGTTTGCCCGTGTGTTAATAATTCAGCAAAGGACTGGATAACAGCATTGCTGGTTCTAAGGACAATTCCAAAAACTTTGTGAGTGCACAAGTGGTGGTTTATGGACTTGCTATGTTCTCCGCAAGACTCTTCGATGGTGAATGTGCACCTGCACAGTCACAACAGATGGCTGCTGGACATTTCTACAAGGACTACAGTGGGTCTACACCTTTGCTGACTCACCAGTACCATTATTTCTACAAGGCCTGCAGTGGGTCTGCACCTCTGGTGGCCCACCAATATCGTAATCTCTACCAGGACTCCAGTGGGTCTGCTCTGTGATGACTTACCTACCAATATTCATCAAAACTTCGACTGACTCTGCAGTGGGTTTGCTCTGTTGTGACCCAATACTTGTCTGCATGTCGAGAGTCAGCACTGTCTTTCCGTTGGAAGGACAACACTACTTCTTCAAGACTGCATGGAAATCCACTACTTCCGTGTGCATTTTCTTCTACTGCTCAGACTTTGAGAAAAACACTATATTTTACCGTAATGAATGATCAGGACTGTCTTTATGGACTGTGACAAAATTTTAGCTTTTGACCAACGTTGTATCAATAAGTGTGTGCATTTTATATCTTTGTTACTGTAATTGTGAAAAATTTTTGTCAAATCTGTATTGGCCAGTGCCCAACACCATTTGTAAAAATTTTTTGTGGGGAGCATGGGGGCTATGTAAGTAGGCTGTTTATGTTTTCTTTATGTAAGTAGGCTGTTTAGGTTTTTTTATTGGTAACGCCACCTCTGTATGAAAATCACTGGCTGTGCTGTGTGCAGTCTGTGGGTAGTTTGCATTGTTGTCTGCCATTGTAGTGTTGGGCAGAGGCAGCTGGCTGTGAACAGCGCGTAGCGTTGCGCAGTTGGAGGTGAGCTGCCAGCAGTGGTGGATGTGGGGAGAGAGATGGCGGAGTTTTGAAATTTGTCATGAACTGCTATATTTATATATGATGATATCAAGGTAAATACATTGTTTGTTCTCTATTAATTTCTTTCATTTGCTAACTATCCCTATCAGTAGTTAGTGCCTTCCATAGTTTGAATCTTTTATTTAGCTGGCAGTAGTGGCGCTCGCTGTATTGCAGTAGCTTGAGCAGCGAAGATTTTTGTGAGGTAAGTGATTTGTGAAAGGTATAGTTTAATGTTAGTCAGGGCCATTCTTTTGTAGGGAATTTTGAAAGTCAGATTGCGTTGCGCTAACAAAATATTGTGTGTCAGTTTAAGCACAGTCATGTAGAATTGTTCAAAGGGGACGTTTCACTGACAACACAACAGGACATTGCAAATGAATTTTTAGAGCATTTCCGCCATCTCTATGCCGGTACACCGACGGACCGTCAGGTAGGGGAAGAGATACTGCAACATCTGCAAACGACACTGACAGAGACGGATAAGGCAGCGCTTATGGAGCCACTCACAGAAGACGATATAAAGGTGGCACTCACAAAAGGAGCGGCCCATAAATCACCGGGGCCAGATGGGATTACGCTAGAGTTTTATCGAGAATTCATGGAGATTATGATGCCACAGTTGGTGTCGATGTACAATGAGGCGATGAGTCCGAACATGCGCCTACCGTCGGATTTTGTGACGGGCTTTCTTCTTCCCATCCCGAAGATGGCGGGGAGTCGCAGTGTTAATCAATATCGGCCTCTCACTATGCTAAACACCGATTATAAAATTTTTGCACGGCTACTAGAGTCTCGTCTCAAGCTGGCGATATCCAGGACAATATCCCCTGATCAGGCTTGCCTAGGGGTGCGAAGCAACATCTCCTCGGCGTTAAGTGAATACCGTGACGTTATCGCCCTTGCGGAAACTTGTAATATGCGAGCAGCGATGATATCTGTGGACTTCGATCGTGCGTTCGACAGGATGAACCATGACTTCTTAGCGTCAGTCATGAGCCGAATGGAGATTCCACCTGTTTTCATCTCCATCATTATGAGGCTAACAAGAGGGGCTACATCGAAGGTGATTGTAAACGGTCGGGAAGCGGGCTCGGTTCCTATTAACAGCTCCGTCCGACAAGGGTGCCCACTCTCCATGATGCTGTTTGCGATAGCGCTTGAGCCGCTGATGTGTGTTATGAGGCGCTCACTTACTGTGATAGCGCTTAATGAGACCTCTTTCGTTTATCGCGCATATGCGGACGACCTGATCCTTCTTGTCAGATCAGGTCATGAAGTGCATCAGGCTGTTGAATATCTAGACTCTTACGGGACAGCAGCAGGCAGTGTCATTAACATGACGAAATCCAAAATTATGCACATTGGACGGGGTCTGGAAGACGTACCGGGACCGTTTCAGACGGTGGAATCGCTGCGATGTCTGGGGATCACATTTACCCGTTCACTACGGCGGTCAGCGGCGGCGAGTTCTCGGCGGCTTCTGCAAAATGTTCGTCTGGCGATACGGAACAACTCACTGAGAGCCTTTGACATGATCCAGCGTGTGGCATACACTAACGTTCACATAGCGTCACGACTGCCCCATTTAGCGCAGATCCTACCAATACCGAAGGGTATTGCAGACCGCCTCATGGCTGCCTTTGGTTACTATGTTAGTACTGGGATGTTATTTAAGATCACATATGACACGTTAACGCTACAATTCCGGAACGGTGGCCTCAACCTCACAAACGTGCGAAACAAAGCTCTGGCGCTTTACATGCGAGCGATGATACGAAATTGGCAACAACGAAAGCACACCATAATGTCAGCTCTGATAGAAGTACTTGTTCCGCCTTCGTATGAACCCCCTATTGCGGTGGGCAATATTTCGCCTTCTCTTGCACACATTGCCTCATTTCTTGTTGATTACAGTTATGTTCGTCTGAAAGTACCTTCGACGAGAATACCCACGACTCGGGAGATCTATAGGTGCTTGATGGATCACCATGCCCGCAACGTAATGGAATTCAAATACCCGTCGAGAACGTGGAACCACATTTGGTGTGCAGTGCATACTCCATTACTGTCAACAGCAGCGAGATCGATGTGGTACATTCTTATAAACCGTAAACTTGTGACCAGGAGTCGATTACATACAATTCATATGGTCGATTCTCCTCTTTGCACAAACTGTGGCCTGTTAGCAACGGAAGAACATGGTTTAGTGTGTGGCGCAGCGAGGGACGTCTGGATGCTGACGCGTCGAATATTGGCCTTCCTTCAGCGCACTAACTACACAGAAATCACATCGGATGTACTTTTTCTACCGGACAAGACCTTTTTTCCCAAACAAAAGACGTATGCGGTCAATTGGATCGCTGGACATGCGACGAAATATTTGTATTCGTACGATATTAAGTCCGTGATGGATTATTGGATGTATTTACAAGAACAACACGAGCTCATACGGAGTCATACGAAATACAGGACTTACTTTTCCAATTTTTTAGGAAGTGTTTTTCACAATCCGCCCGACAGCTGGGGTGTCCCAGAACTGAGAAGACTCCTGCAGCAGAACGACTAGAGACAATACTGCGCGGTTCAGTTATATTGGCATACAGCACACTGAGAAAAAAACTGGCCCCTACATGGTCGACGCAGGAGATATACATAAATATATGCCGCCCACAAAGGCAGAAATGGTCAAGATTATATGGCTGTCTGCCAGATTTATGATGCGACACCGTGTGCTGCAGGGATTGTGATGCAGATGATAACTTCATTTTCACTCCCGTCCGTGACTGGGATTGTCATTACTTTATTCATGTTACAAAAAAAAAAAGGGCAGCCTTTACGTTGATTTTCTGGTTTACAAATTGTTTTTGCTGTCTCGATCCTTTTCTTATCCCTACGACAGTACAATTAAAAAAAAAAAGAAAAAAAAGAACGGATACCATCTTAGTATATATAATGTAAAACTCACTGCGGACCTGGTTGCAGTGATGGTAAACGAATTTTTCCATTCGTGCAACAGAATCCTGGTGTTTCTCTGCTGAATTTTTCGCGTTGCAGAATTGACAGATGGTATCCATTCTTTCGATTACGAAGTGTCTGCATTTTTTATAGTCATTCGTCGGGTCGTAGTGGAATACTTCATTTGTTGGGTTGTAGTGTTTACTCGTCCTCATCGGCGCTTCTTGTTGGGTGATATTTTTGAGGCTGGCTTGAGTTGGCAGTCTTTTCTTACAATACAGTGTCGCATTCGCTGTTCTTCGGTTTGTCTGCTTTCACTGTGCTCATTCTCGTTTGCTGGGAACTTAACGTACTTCGCGCCCTTCATCTGTTTATTTTTTTCGCTGTACTTCTCATTTTCGTCGTTTTGCTTCAGAGCTGGCAAGATCTCATCCTCTTTTACGTTTAGGCATTGTCTAGAATGTAAATCAAATCAACTTTTTACTAAAAATACACTAAGTACACTTAACAAACTTTTCATACTTTAGTTTCGATTTATATTCAGTCACTGATCAGTTTGTATGTTTGTTTTTATTCACTCAGTGCACTACTTTTTCGGTTCCTCCCTTCGCCACTGATACCCCTATCAATGGAAAATTCCAGAAGGTACTGAAAAGCTTCGAATGGTCTAGAAAATAGACAAATAAAGAAGTAAAAACGATGAATATATACATTAGTTTTAATAGTTTAAAAAAACATCGCTGTTATAAACAGGGAATAAGTCTTGGTGTTCTGGAACGTTCCATAATGATCTGGGATATTCCGGGATGTTCCCGAACATTGTGCAATCTTCTAGATTGTTCTAGACTATTCCTGAATATTCCAGAACATCGCTGGTTATTGTGGAACATTGTGGAATATTCTCAAATACTCTCGAATGTTCTGGAATGTTCTCGAATACTCTCGAATGCTCTGGAATGTTCTAGAAATTTCTAGAGGACAAAACATTCCCTGCCTTATACCTTCAACAGCACGCCCTTCAGGTAAAAACCGAGATCTTCTTCATGGATGGGGGATAGAGGGCTACCGAACTACATAACTCCCTTGGTCGTTCCGGAATTAGTTCCTCAGTTTTAGCGGCACGCACATTGTTGACTTACTTTTATAATATATCTTTATTAATAATAAAAAAAACTATATGTAACTCAGCCCAGCGACATTAAGATTTACGATGTACCATTTCTTTGCTTTAGAAGCGAAGCGAGTCACCGGGTGGTATGCTCAGTCAGGTCTGAAGCCACCACACACGGACACACACACAAACATACACACACACTAAGAAAGACTGACGGGGTTCTCTATGATGAATGAAAGCTGAGAGCACTGTTTTTCCGTGTTAGAAAAACGCAGAATGGAGTCAACTTATTTTTTAATTTCAGGGAGGCATCATTACTTGCTGTTCTTTCCACACTGCTCTGTGGGTCATGACGTGCTACAAGCAAATAGCGTAAAAGTTTTGCCAGTCGTCACTTGATAATGTTCAATGGGACGAAATCACATAAATTTTCAGAATTCATATACATTCAACAGTAGTTCCCCAAAGTCGTTTAATGAACAAAGTAAGAGCACATGGACTATCAGACCAATTGTGTGATTGGACTGAAGAGTTCCTAGCTAACAGAACGCAGCATGTCATTCTCAATGGAGAGAAGCCTTCCGAGGTAAGAGTGATTTCAGGTGTGCCGCAGGGGAGTGTCGTAGGACCGTTGCTATTCACAATATACGTACATGACCTTGTGGATAAAATCGGAAGTTCACTGAGGCTTTTTGCGGATGATGCTGTGGTATATCGAGAGGTTGTAACAATGGAAAATAGTACTGAAATGCAGGGGGATCTACAACGAATTGACGCATGGAGCAGGGAAAGGCAATTGAATCTCAAAGTAGACAAGTGTAATGTGCTGCGAATACATAGAAAGAAAGATCCTTTATCATTTAGCTACAACATAGCAGGTCAGCAAGTGGAAGTAGTTAATTCCATAAATTATCTGGGAGTACGCATTAGGAGTGATTTAAAATTGAATGATCATATAAAGTTGATCGTCGGTAAAGCAGATGCCAGACCGAGATTCATTGGAAGAATCCTAAGGAAATGCAATCCGAAAACAAAGGAAGTAGGTTACAGTACGCTTGTTCGCCCACTGCTTGAATATTGCTCACCAGAGTGGGATCCCTACGAGATAGGGTTGATAGAAGGGATAGAGAAGATCCAACGGAGAGCATCGCGCTTCGTTACAGGATCATTTAGTAATCGCGAAAGCGTTACGGAGATGATAGATAAACTCCAGTGGAAGACTTTGCAGGAGAGACGCTCAGTAGCTCGGTACGGGCTTTTGTTGAAGTTTAGAGAACATACCTTCACCGAGGAGTCAAGCAGTATATTGCTCCTTCCTACGTACATCCCGCGAAGAGACCAGAGGATAAAATCAGAGAGATTAGAGGCCACACAGAGGCATACCGACAATCGTTCATTCCACGAACAATACGATATTGGAATAGAAGGGAGGACCGATAGAAGTACTCAAAGTACCCTCCACCACACACCGTCAGGTGGCTTGCGGAGTATGGATGTAGATGCAGATGTAGACGTAGTTGCCGCACGTGCAGGCACGGTTGAAAGTGGTCGCGTCCCACACTGAACATCCGCGTAATCTTACATTTCATCCAACTCCTTCCAGCTCACAAACTGTTATTCATACAGAGATGAACTTCGTATCAATGTGTCCTGGAAGAGCTTCACCATGGCTTCATTTTAGTATTATTTACGGTAGCAAATTTTTAAGGCAGGGTTACAAAATTCCGCTTCGTGAGGGCATTACCGAAAATTCGACAAGTAGGAAATTTCCTTCTTATTGAAGTTCGATGTACTTGTTATGCAAACTATATCTCGAAATAATACTTTCACCTGAAAGGAACCGAAACTCTGACAGAAATATATATCACAGGATACTTTCACCTAATGTTACGCATAACGCTCTATCACTTCACGCGCTAGAGCTAAGCGCTCTTCCATTGGTCCTCATTACGATAAACAGACCGCTGGTTTCATGGTTAACCGGCTGTTCCGTTGTAGACCAGTCATGCTGTTGTATTTCCTCTCTTCATCAAGAGCCCCCGTCTAGAGAAACGGCCGTAGTGAGAGCCCAGTTTAGGTAGAACTGTGCATAGCACTGTGCGAGCTATCTGGAGAAAGTCCTGCCTCCTTAAGGGCGAGCACTAATTTGCTGTATGTCTTATGCTCTTCATGTTGTGTAATATTACGCATGATGCAGTGCATCCTCAGCAAATGAATCTACCTTATCGGTGCAATATTTTCGCCACAGAGTTTTCATCTTCTATGATTTTCCAGCTTCCTTTTCTTTGTCGTAAATTGTCTTTAGAATCTTCACAGTAGCGATTTTATTTGTTTTCAGAGCTGGCGCAGTTCTTTCGATTACGTTGTTAACGGACATATGCAGGCTTCTTTTATGTATTTTTTTCTTTCTCGGACTAGAAATGTACACACCAGCTTATTTACCTCCACTGACCTCCTAAGACCCCCACTATCAATTGAACGAAGTCGAATTTCTCTACTTATCACATTTGACGAAATTGCTTCTGACATTATTCAGCATAATAAAACACAAAGCAAATAAAATAATTGTTCCAGCAACTATAACAAACGCCACAAACAAAATCACGTGGTTGTGTTATATTCCTAGAGTCATCATTTGCTACCTGTCCTTGAAGTATTCTTAACTATGCTCTCTCGTGTAGTTTGCATCTATCTTCAAGTGTCTCCAGATTCGTCGGCGTCTCTGTGACACTCTCCCAAGGGTCAAACAAACCCGTTACCATTCAAGCTGGGCTTCTGTGCATACGCTGAGTATGCCGTGTTAGTCCTATTTGGTACGGGTCCCACACGCCCGAGTAATGTTTTAGGATGGCTCGCAAGGGGTTTTTATATGTATCTCCTTTGCAAACTCATTGCGCTTCCCTGGTCTTCCACAGACGAACAGAAGTCTGCCGCTTGCTTTACCTACGTCAGAGCCTATGTGATAGTTACATTTCATGTCCCTACAAAGAGTCACACCGAGGTATTTGTGTTATTGACCAATTTCAATTGTGCCCTGTTGACTCTGTAGTCATATGATACTACGTTTTTCATATTGTTAAGTGTACAACTGTACGTTTTTTAAAGATTTAAAACTAGTTTCCAATCTTCGCGCCACTTTGAAATCTTAGCAAGAGATAACTGAGTATTTGAGGTACTTCTTTCAGACAATACTTCACTGTAACTAACTGCATGATCTGCGAAAAGTCTGCCGTTACTAATGACATTATCTGCAAGGTCATTAATACACAGCAGGGATTCTCAACACACTCCTTGTGGCACACCCGAGTTACTTCTACACCTGTCAGTGCCACTACGTTCAAGGTAACATGCTGTGTCCACCCTATGGAAAAATAAAATTCTCAGTCCAGGCTCAAATTTCGCTTGATAACCCATACGATCGTACATTTGACCATATGAACAGATGTGATCCTAAGTCTAATGCTTTTCAGAAATCGAAAAAATACTGCTTGAATGCCTTGACCCATGGCCTTCAGTATGTCTTATGCGTAAGTTGCTAGTTGGGTTTCACATAATTGATGTTTTCGGTATTTGCGTTGGTTTGCATGCAGGAGGTCATTATGTTTGAGGAACCTCAGCTGAGGATATGTTGTAAGAATCTACAACAAATGGATGTCAAGGATTTTGGAAGGCAGTTTTGTGGACCTAGCTGGATGCAACTTGTGTTTTGCCCCACAGTTTGTTTTTGGCTTTGAAGGTTCTACGTTTAGTTAAAATTGAAGGAAGAGGTAATTCAACTGCAAATTTCGTGTATAATCAGACAGATTCCACCGAGTGCTGGAGCTTTGTTTAGTTTTAGCTGTTTCAGTTGTTTTTCAACACCACTGATACTAATATCTATGTCTCTTCTCTTTGTAGTGGTGCAATAATTAAATTGAAATAATACCTCTGGATTCTCATTTATAAAGGAATACGAGAAACCGAGTCCAGAATTTATACTTTTGCATTAAAACCCTCAATTTCAGTTCTTGTCTTGTCCATGAGTGTCGGAACACTGACGTTGGTACCACTGATAGACTTTGCATGCCAACAGAATTGTTTTTGTTTTTTCTGAGAAATCCTTCGATAATATTCTGCTACGGCAGTTGTTCGATGCTTCACGCATTGCCCTCTCGACAGCCAAATGCGTTTCATTCAGCACCTCCCTATCTGTAGCATTACGGATTGTTACACATATTTTAAGAAATTCTGTTTCCTTAGAAGTTTCTGAACAGTGATTGACTAAGCGCGTTTATCATTCCCGCATGGGTTTTACCGCCATTGCTTTCTATTCGTCTGTCAATCGTGAAGTAATTTTCAACAGAGTGTAGAAATGTTTACACAGGTGTCGAGTGGTACAGCGTTGTTGCAGTAATCGATCAAAGGAAGTTGCCTGTGATTATGATCGGATCAATCGCCACTGCATCGTATCCCATACATGCTCAAGGAGGAAGAGATCTGGCCATCGTGCAAACCAATTGAATCGAGAGATAGCTTTGAGTTCGGCATTGACGGGTGTATGTTCACTAGAACATATCTCCCTATCGTTAAGAGAATGGCAACGGAATAGTTCGGACAATAATCTGGACATATCCTGGACGGCCCAGTGCTCCCAGACCTCCAAACAACAGTGCCCAGTGTTGGACCTGCATGTCGGCATCATATCCAGTTCAGTATTGTCTGCTCTTCTGGTCAATACGTCGCTTATAGAGCAGTCCCTCACAGACTTCTATGAAATATACGTAAATGTATGCAAGGTGCGCGTTGACTCGAATTTAATAAACTAGAATAGTGCGTAAAAACCTTGACCCGCCAGGGTAGCCGAGAGTGGTAATGCGCTGCTTCCCGGATTCAGGTAGGCGCGCCGGCCCCGGATCGAATACGCCCGGCGGATTAACGACGAGGGCCGGTATGCCGGCCAGCCTGGATATGGTTTTTAGGCGGTTTTCCACATCCTGCTAGGTGAATACCGGGCTGGTCCCCAAGCTCCGCCTCAGTTACACGACTCACAGACATTTGAAAACGTTCGCACTATATCATGACTTACACTAAACGCAGGCAGCTGGGGTACACTGCCTCCATCCCGGGGGATTCAGGGTGGCGGCAGGAAGGGCATCCGGCCACCCTCTGCAATTAACACTGCCAAATCCGTCATAACCAAGCCGACCCCACGTTGGAACGGGACTAAGGCCCGAGAAAGAAAGAAAGAAAGAAAATATGCAAAAAGCTTAAGTTTCTTTCCCGCAGATCAAATAGGTTTGGTGTTGGCTCGGCGTTTTCAGGCTCATTATGTAGTTCCAAGCATTTTTTCAGATACCATATTCCAACCAGCCACGTGAGAGTAAAAATTGATAAAAGCGTGCACAGTGCTGTCTCTCTGTTTGATTATCTGATCATTTTGGATGATTATCAATGATACATTTCGGCACATACGCGCAGACAACTCTTTCGTCACTTCTGCTTAGAGTAGCCATAACAAGTGTACACGTTATTACGTGGAGGTAGCAAGGCCGAATCACTTCGTGGTATTTCACGAAGGTGTGTTGCATGTTTACAGGGAATCAGAAAACAACTCGAGACAAGTGGGCGTAGCAAATTATTATTCTCCGAATATCCCCTCATACAGAAGTAGCAGTGTAGCATACGAATGGTTGTCTGCCTAATAGAAACTTATATCTGGGAGTAGAATGGATTGTGTGTTTGACCCTGTCCAAGGCTGTGTAAGTGTATTACGGAAGAGCTATCGTGCGTTGTGGTAAATAGTCAGCTGTAACCGATCTGTCACTGCGATATCTACTTCTTTTTTTAATCCTATCAGTCGTATCAATCAATAACAACAAGCAGAGCCAACAACAGTAATGAGAAGAATAGGATGTTGTCATTTGTGATAAGGAGAGAATATTGTGGTAGTCATTCCTGTGTATTCGAATGCCTATGCCACTATGCGAGCGTTATATTGAAGCAGCATGAGAGACACACTTTTTGTCAAGAAATGTTATTTTTTGTGGCGAGACAATGTTGTAACAACCGATTATAACAATGGTCTTATGCAATGTGGTTAGAAAGAGCACTGAAAACTGCCCGTGGCTGGAAAATAAAAGTGCACGTTCCCTGAGTGTAAGCACTAGGCTGGAGGGCACCTTGCGAGCAGAAACACCGCAGCTGCAGCTGATAAACTGTGCCAACGGGAATGGGCAGGGGTGGTTCCACGACCTTGGCCAGGTTACACCGATTTCCCTGGGACATTATCGCTGTACCGCGTATACACACTTAGCGCCACGCGCAGGCTACAGGATAACGCAGAGCCCGGTACTCCAAATCTGGTGAACACACAGTACGCCGCCTCCCCGCATGTTCATCTGTCTGAAAGATACTATGATCTCTCAAACCCGCGAAAAGAACTTCAAATGTTGTGTAAAGTAGTTTGTATCTGTGAGGATTCTTGTTCTGGTATAGTCATGCTGCCTCTCGACCGTTTCCATCTGCTTGGCTCTACACAGACACCATCTCGGCTTGTTCGTGACACGAATACAGGACCATTCTGCTACTTACATTACGCTGCGTCCATCGCACAGCGTGTAACACACAAGGAACTCTTAACACTTGGTCAGAGGAACTTTCATTCGTCATCACCATCTAATTTCAAATCGGAACTGAAGAATTTCCTCATGGATCACTTCTTCTATTCTGTTTAGGATTCCTTGAAAAATTAAGCTGATTCCTATGTTATATGGTTGATTGCATTTACTTAAGCTCATGGCTTGACTTTTTTTGGATTCATAAACATTTTATTTTATCTGTTATTACTTTTATGTTGTAATTTCATGTACTGACACGTTCCATGACCTTGGAGATTTGCTCCTCAATTTGGTCATCCGGAACTAGACGTGTAAATAAAAATAAACGCATTTCTGGACACTTGCTCACACTACCTTTTATCCTCCATTTCCATTCAGCAATCCGTCCCTAAGGTTTGTTGGTTTTATTAATGTTCACTCCACATAGCCACAACATCAACGCTACAGAGATCTCTAACCAGATCAGTATAACGTATCTTATCTTCAATTTTTTTATTTACCCTTTGCATACAGAAAGAAACAAACGTCATTTAATGAATAGATTTATTGCTAAACAGTTATATATGTTGAACCTTGTATCAGGTTAAACTTCGCTACTGCCAGTGTCAACTGTGCACTGACTAGCAGGTTTTTACAACTTCCAGGTGTCAGGCGTCAGGCGTCGGGCATCATGCATCATTCGCCAAGTGTCACGCGTCATGTGACATGCATCATGCTTTACCTGTTAAATGTGTTTAAAACCTCACTGATCTTGCAAAATGTGCAGTAACATATAATTTGAAGCCTCATTGTTCTTCTGGAGCATTTCAACAAGCCATTCACAGAAAGTAAGACGTCCGGCAATGGCACAAATGATGTCTCTTGTTAATGAGGATGTGATGTTCACTATTAGGCCAGGCGCTTTGACAACCTAATAAAAATTTCCGGCCCTTCGGAGGACAGGCAGCCGCAAAGGCCTCTGGAAAAGTAATCACTTGGGTTAGTTTAATAACGGTAGAATATTCGACTGATGGGTAGTTTACAATATAGTACGATGTAATTAATTATTTCCGTCGTGTTTCGATTCCAAATAAATCACAGGAAAAACAGCAAATTCCGTTTTCCGTTGGCTTATAAAACAACATAACGAGTAAACCATTCACCCGGGCGAAGGCGGTACCCGGCCTGGCTGCCGAACGTCACCGCTGCTCAGATGTTCGTCCGACATAAGTACTCTTATGGAGTCCCGCGAGTTTTCGTTCATTAAATTCTCCAGTTACTCTTACTTTATTGCTTCATCCGTGTGTAGCGGCCTTTAACAAATCACTCATCCAAAATACTGCACTATCCATGAAGACAATGACTTACTTCATTTTCTTGCATTTTCTTGTGCATGCAGAAAACAAACATACCGTAGTTTAAACAATAGAGCTACTACTACATGATATACATATTGTACCATGTATAATCGTCGACTTTTTTACTGCTAGTGTAAATTGTTCATTGATTGCAGAAGGGTGTTACATGAGTCATTCCTTCGAACAACGGAAATCCTAAATATGTCCCACCTCTTTCTTTTACAAATACTGTAAATGTTTTGCAAATAGACGACTGTGGCATCCGTATCATGTTGTGATGATCTGACTGTATTGTTCATTGCATAAATTCGTTTCTAGTCTTCATTTTTGTGCACATAACTAAAGAACTCATACCAGTAACTCTACTAGTTTCTCAAGGTTGTTTTTTTTTTCTAAAGACAGTAATCCCTAACAATGAAACTCAACTAGAAAATTTGTGCTGTTAGTGGGATTTACTATATTACCGTGTAAGAGACATCATTGCACACTCGCGTTTCCATGTATCCCCAGACATCTTTGCACACTCGTGTTTTCATTTATCTCCTTGGTACAAGTAATAACTGCCCATAGTGAAATCTGGCTGGAATTCAAATAGTACAGCGTAAAAAAATCTGTTAGTACTACATAAAACGGGTGAGTAGAACATTTGTCTCTATTGTGTTACTCATTAATCTTAACATACACACATCAACAAAAGTTTTGCATAAACTTGGTTCCGGAACCTGTACAGAAAATTGGAATAGAGATCAACATAAATATCATTTCTGCCCTTTTTATTGCTCATGAAAACCACACATTGCATGTTGTACCCCCATATAGCGAGACCTTCAGAGGTGGTCGTCGAGATTGCTTTACACACCGGTACTTCTAATACCCAGTAGCACGTTCTCTTCCTTTGATGCATGCCTGTATTCGTCGTGGCATACTATCCACAAGTTCATCAAGGCACTGTTGGTCCAGATTGTCCCACTCCTAAACGGCGATTCGGCGTAGATCCCTCAGAGAGGTTGGTGATTCACATCATCCATAAACAACCCTTTCATCCATCCCAGGCATATTCGGAAGGGTTCATGTATGAAGAACGTGCTGCCCGCTCTAGTCGAGCAATGTCGTTATCCTGAAGGAAGGCATTCACAAGATGTTCACGACAGGGGCGCGAATTGTCGTCCATGAAGACGAATGCCTCGCCAATCGGTCTGAAGATGGCGTTCACGTATTGTACAGCCTTTATGGCGCCTTCCATGACCACCAACGGCTTACGTCGGCCACACGTAATGCCCCTCCCCCCCCA
The DNA here is from genome assembly GCF_023864345.2 of Schistocerca serialis cubense. Classification (NCBI taxonomy): domain Eukaryota; kingdom Metazoa; phylum Arthropoda; class Insecta; order Orthoptera; family Acrididae; genus Schistocerca; species Schistocerca serialis. The sequence continues at coordinate 1,044,065,069 of NC_064638.1, read as the reverse complement.
AAACAGCAGGGAATCTCCACCTTGCTGCACTTGCTGGTGTTCGGCCTGACAGGATTGTCTCGAAACATATCTCCGACGATTGTCTAGTTGAAAGAATATGTGACACTCATTGATGAAGAGAACGTGATGCTAATCCTGAGCGGTCCATTCGGCATGTTGTTGGCCCCATCTGTACCGCACTGCATGGTGTCGTGGTTTCAAAGATGGACGTTGCCGTGGACGTCGGGAGTGAAGTTACGCATCATGCAGCCTATTGCGCAAAATTAGAGTCATGACACGACGTCTTGTGGCTTCACGTAAACCTTTATTCAACATGATGGCGTTGCTGTCAGGGTTCCTCCGAGCCATAAGCCGTAGATAGCAATCACCCAGTGCAGTAGTAGCCCTTGAGTGGCCTGAGCGAGGCATCTCATCGACAGTTCCTGTCTCTCTGTATCTCCTCCATGTCCGAACAACATCGCTTTGGTTCACTCAGAGACGCCTGGACACTTCCCTTGTTGAGAGTCATTCCTGCCACAAAGTAACAATACGAACGCAATCGAACGGCGGTATTGACCGTCTAGGCATGGTTGAGCTACAGACAACACGAGCCGTGTACTTCCTTCCTGTCGGACCCCCTCCGTCTAATAGATGCTGCTCATGCATGGTTGTTTACACCTTTGGGAGGGTTTGCTTGCCGGAGTGGCCGTGCGGTTCTAGGTGCTACAGTCTGGAGCCGAGCGACTGCTACGGTCGCAGGTTCGAATCCTGCCTCGGACATGGATGTGTGTGATGTCCTTAGGTTAGTTAGGTTTAAATAGTTCTAAGCTCAGAGAGTTTTGAACCATTTGGGAGGATTTAGTTGCGTCCCTCAACAGTGAAAAGGACTGTGTCTGTGATACAATATCCAAAGTCAACGTCTACCTTCAGGAGTTCTGGGAACTGGGGTGATCCAAAACTTTTTTTATGTGTGTAGTTGAACTTCCATGGTATCAGCAGCACATCCACATCTTCTGTAACCCACTCACTAATACCTTTCATCCAGTAACTGCAAATGATACAGTGCTTTGGATCCAGTTAGTCTGGAAACATTGGGTTTAAAAACAGTAAAATCAAGAGATGAGTCACTGTGCTTGACTCTATGTCAAGCCTTGTAGGTACAACATAAATCAGAATACGATATAAATGCTACTCATTGAAACTGCTTGTCCTACAAGTCTAGCACTCTAGCATTGTTCTCATCATAAAGCTACTACTCATTTATGATGCAGCAGTACAAAGAACTCAGTAACCATGGAAAACTCATCCACAGTACTGCACCAGTGGCGATTCAGCATTAACCATTTTAGAGAAACTACATCCAGACCTTGGTAGAGCACTGTCAGCTCCAACATAAAATCAGTGGGTGCAACCACGCTACTGCAAAGGCAATCCAACATCTGAAACGCTATTTCCTTTGCAGCAAACTGATTGACTAGTGCAATACCCTGGCAGTCAAAGGACACATTGTGCATGGTTTTACTTTCAAACTAGCACGTGTGCAGCTGTTGCTATCAGACTGAGAATGATGTGCTTTTATCACTTGAAAACTTATCTGCAGGAGCGCGCCAAGCACAACTTACTGTTGTCTTATAAAACTGGTGTGTGTGTGTGTGTGTGTGTGTGTGTGTGTGTGTGTGTGTGTGTGTGTGTGTGGGAGGGGGGAGGGGCAGTATGTCCCATACACCACTTACTTTCACCTTTTATGCGTTTAATGCTTATGTATGTGATGCAAGTAAGGTCGTCTAGTTCGATCATGACAATGTCGACAAAAACAATATTAACAGTTTGCTCGCTATACTCTTGTATGTGGTTTTCTAAATTATAAATCAGATATTAGCAGTGCCTGTTCAAACTGCAAGTGCATCTCCTGCTACAAACAACTCAGAAGTTAATTTGCTAACTGCTGACAGAAAAGTTCATTGGGAAGTAGCAAATCTAACTGGGAGAAAATAACATCAGTGGTTTAATCATTGCATTGTAGTACAATATTTCACAAACAACCATGTTCTATAAGCCTTAATTTCAGCCTGTATTACATTGAATCCAAGGGGTGTAAACACATACACTGGAATGCCGTTCATAAACTCAGCCTCCATGGACGTGATGGGCACAACACTTACTCATTGATAGTGTGATGACAGCTAATGATGCATTGTTCAACTTGCTCCATGGTCACACTGTTGTTGCGCAAATACTCAGAACACTCGAATGTTGTAGGTAAATGTTTGTATTCTCTGAGGCTAATTCAAGCATTGCCTCATCTTACAGATCAACTATTGAAATATTAAGTCCAATCATAGTAGCTTTAGTAGGAACATGAGATGGATCATAAGCACCCATCATTTTCTTATCTGTGTACTCCTCATGCCTCATAGATAGTCCCACTCATCCCACAAATACTGCAGTTTACACCTGAGACATTGGGCATTTTCTATCTCTATACGTACTTCAAAGCCGTTGTTGGGTGCTAGGCCTACATTTACATATTGAGACTGACTCATAGGTAAATTATTCATACTGGTGAACAGCAGCACTCTGCGAGACTTGCGTTCAGGCTGTGCTATGACACAGTCAGACGAGATCAGGATTGGAAGGATGGATGACATCCTGTGGGATGTAACTGTGGGAAAATCTAAGTATCCTCGTTTAGCATTGTTCTTGCGCTTTTTGCAGCTGCTGCGCTGTTGCTGTGGAGTGGCCTATCAATACCAGACATCCTGTGAACTGTGATCAGTAGAGGTAGTAGTACCAAAGTCCTAAGTATAGCAACATGCGCACATAACAACAATAATAATGATAATATTATTAATAAGAGATATGTCATCAGAAAACTTACCAGTAGTACCATTCTTCCAACCAGCTGATCACTGCTGCTGACAGCATTACGTTTGGACAGCAAATGATGATGCACACACAATCAACTTATTACAAAGCTGGAAGCTGAGTTTGCATGTCATTGGCTCAAGATTGGGAGCGTTCAGGGTTAGTGGTGCTTTGTAAACATTTCAAAATGGCAGGGGGAGGGGGTTCTGTCCTCCTCACCTTTGGCACTGGCATGTGGCCAGTTGCCATGATTTCGGGAATGATCATGGAGGAAAGGAAGCACTGTTGCTACTGTCATAGAAATACGACATGTGTAAATGTCCCAGCTGTAATACTGACACCAACATTGTTTGGCCAGAACCTGCAGTGCCCTACTACTGAATTCCGATGTCGCATGTCTCCAGTAAGGTACCAGAATTTTCGAATCCATGCCATGTTAACCTATGCTATATTTTGTTTCAAAAGTGTACCTACAGATTATTAAGCAAGTGCTCATTAGGCTACTGTTTTATTAGTTGTTATACAACATTTTGTTCGCCTGCTGTCAGTAATAAGTGGCGGTTCGAAGACGCTCAGAATTTTTCAATAGAGGTTGTAACCTGTTAGATCTCTTTCAGGACTGCTGTGAAACATTAACAGTAAACGTCTTAATTAGAAACATTGATGATACGTACATGGCAGCGATACATGCAAGACCAGCGAAGGATGAAGATTCTCCCTGGACGCCTTAATGTCACGATTAATGCCCTTTTGACTGAACAATATGACGACGCCTCAACGAATGAATTTCGGGTTAGCCTCTATTAATTTCTTCGAACGCAATCAGAGGCATTCCAAATACTCTGCAGAACACCAGTAAGCCCAACAGAACGTTTGAACCTAAGTTGCACATCACTACACAAGCAGCGTTAATAGAGAAAAAGTTTCTCACTCTTTCGATACTTGGCACATTTGCGATAACTTACGACTGTATTCAAGATCGAGGCTTTATGCAGTAGGCATTTCGGACTCGATTATGTACAACATACAATTTTATTCTGACGCTAACGTTTAGGTGGCATTAGTTAGGGTTAGCTCCAAATACGTTGTACTTTTGTAAACACACCCGAAAATTAGTTTATATTTTTTCTAAAGTTTACCTGTTATCGAGATGACGCTGTACCAGGATTCTGAAGGAAAGATGGAGAGAAAGACTAATAGTTTTGCCTTCAGTCGGTGAGACCTAAGGTGTATAGGAACTAGATGAGGAATAGATGGAAAATTTCTGTTTTGAGAAATCATTCTGTGATTTGCTTCAACCGGTTTAAAGAAAACACAAAAGATCCAAGCCTGGCTAACAGCAGTTGGATTTTGTTCCCGATCCAAAAGCAAGTCCAGTGAGTTAAACATTCCGCCAACTTCCTCGTTGATTCAGAATTAGTCGTGTTGAGATCGCTGTCTGACAACCATTTCTAACGTTTTCTAAGATTTTCATAAATCACTTCGTGAGATACCGTGACTATTTGTTTTGCAGTTCGAGCTTTTAATCCGTCTACAACGACTACGACGTCGCATAGACGTTAACGTTCGAAACTGGCTCTGTTCTTACAAGATGTTAACTGGATCTCCAGCCTGTGCCAGTGTTTTATTTTCTATTCTGGTAAAATTATTTTGTAAGTGGGATTAGAAAGTAATGCTAATCACAGAGAGTACCGCCCGCGAGGCAAAATGGGGTAATTTGTCTCCTTTGATCGCACATGCGCAGAATAGCGGCCGATACCCGATACTGCGAGCGGGACAGGTCGCTGTGATAGATGCATCCAGTGTCCCATCAATCTTCCACGAATTCTGGACGAGGACGCCGCTTTCTCATCTACAGTTTAATAGCAGGCTATGTAGCCAATCTCCGAAAGCTGACGTACTATCGTTGGAATTTGATCCAACATTTTTTGTGAATAGGATATTTTAGTGAATAGGATATTTCAATGACATTTTCGTCGATTTTTTTCAGATTAGAAGACGATTTTTAGTGAATCATCAAGAGCTAAGTAACGGCAAGTTTGAATAAGACAATTATTGGCGTCAGTAACTTTTTAATTTATGCCAGTACGTGTTTCAATGGTTCGTACCGCCATCTTCAGATGAAAAATTAAGAGTTAAATTCTTAGTAGGGTCTATAGTATTACTTTTCCTCAAAGATGTGTAACAACTCTTGTACAGTTAAGAGCACGTACAACGAAAAGCAGTATGCAACATCAGTTTGGTTCTACTTCACCTCGAACTGCGAAACACTTGGTCTGCTGCTGTGAAGAGGCATCTTTGGGCCTCATTTATACCAAGAATGTTGCTAAGTAATTCTACACTTGAAGATAATGGCATAAACCACCATCCGTTTTGGCGTAAAGCATCAAAGCGGTTAGTGGTTTAAAAAATAAGAGACAGTCGCAGAACACTGTTATGTTTCCGAATAACTATCTTTTATTGGATAATGGGACACAGCTTATATTTATGTGTACTGATGATGTTCTGCAACCAGACATAACATAGACGGTAAAGTATGTGGAGTTCTGAGGACGCCGACGGTTTGTGGTCCTTTATCACAAAATCGTGATGGGTCCCGTTGAAAACGTGGTCACTCTCTGTCGTAGAGGAGCTTGAAGATGGTGGATTGTATCATCGAAACCGTCTGCAGTTAAGTGAAATAAATACCCACAGATGATGGTGGCATTGTTGCTACATACTTTTTACTTGCGTTTAATTAACAGAAGTAGTCCTCATGATACCGTCCTTTATGAACGAAATAATTCTAATGTCAAGAAACGTTTCAACAGTAGCAATCTGTACAAGCATTACATATTTCTTTGTAACATCCCATCGACAAAGAAGTCACTGCAAACAAAGGACACTTTTCAAGGATATCGTACGAGCCTTTGCAAACACAACATCCTGAAATTCGCCTTAAACGTTTTAGGAACATCAGGGAAGATGTAAATCTGCGTGGCGGAACGACGATTTCAACTGCTGTCTTTCCGAATACGAGTCACCTTACCACTGCGTCACCTCAGTTTAGAATTACCTTAAAACCAGAGCAGTAACTGTGTTTAGAACATATTGCGTAAATTGAAGATGGAAGGAGGTGAAAGGAAAAGCAAAGAAGAACACTTATAGATATTTCGTCCTCATATATAGACCTATATTTGATACTAGTAGACCTTTTGGCTGGGAATACTCTTTTCAAATCTGACAGCGTTTTATATCATCCTTTCATCTTATAGTCCGCAGCTCGTGGTCTTGCGGTAGCGTTCTCGCTTCCCACGCCCGGGTTCCCGGGTTCGATTCCCGGCGGGGTCAGGGATTTTCTCTGCCTCGTGATGACTGGATGTTGTGTGATGTCCTTAGGTTAGTTAGGTTTAAGTAGTTCTAACTTCTAGGGGACTGATGACCATAGCTGATAAGTCCCATTGTGCTCAGAGCCATTTGAACCATTTGTTTTTTTCATCTTACACCATGCTTTCAAGATAACGGAATTTCTTCTCTTCGTGTATTAATTCATCCACAAGTTTGATTTTAAGTTTGCTGCCAGCCTAATTTGTAGTAGCCCTTATCGTCTCCGTCAGTCAGTGTATTGTATCAATCAACTAGACACCACCCTATTAAAAAGAAATACACTCCTGGAAATGGAAAAAAGAACACATTGACACCGGTGTGTCAGACCCACCATACTTGCTCCGGACACTGCGAGATGGCTGTACAAGCAATGATCACACGCACGGCACAGCGGACACACCAGGAACCGCGGTGTTGGCCGTCGAATGGCGCTAGCTGCGCAGCATTTGTGCACCGCCGCTGTCAGTGTCAGCCAGTTTGCCGTGGCATACGGAGCTCCATCGCAGTCTTTAACACTGGTAGCATGCCGCGACAGCGTGGACGTGAACCGTATGTGCAGTTGACGGACTTTGAGCGAGGGCGTATAGTGGGCATGCGGGAGGCCGGGTGGACGTACCGCCGAATTGCTCAACACGTGGGGCGTGAGGTCTCCACAGTACATCGATGTTGTCGCCAGTGGTCGGCGGAAGGTGCACGTGCCCGTCGACCTGGGACCGGACCGCAGCGACGCACGGATGCACGCCAAGACCGTAGGATCCTACGCAGTGCCGTAGGGGACCGCACCGCCACTTCCCAGCAAATTATGGACACTGTTGCTCCTGGGGTATCGGCGAGGACCATTCGCAACCGTCTCCATGAAGCTGGGCTACGGTCCCGCACACCGTTAGGCCGTCTTCCGCTCACGCCCCAACATCGTGCAGCCCGCCTCCAGTGGTGTCGCGACAGGCGTGAATGGAGGGACGAATGGAGACGTGTCGTCTTCAGCGATGAGAGTCGCTTCCGCCTTGGTGCCAATGATGGTCGTATGCGTGTTTGGCGCCGTGCAGGTGAGCGCCACAATCAGGACTGCATACGACCGAGGCACACAGGGCCAACACCCGGCATCATGGTGTGGGGAGCGATCTCTTACACTGGCCGTACACCACTGGTGATCGTCGAGGGGACACTGAATAGTGCACGGTACATCCAAACCGTCATCGAACCCATCGTTCTACCATTCCTAGACCAGCAAGGGAACTTGCTGTTCCAACAGGACAATGCAAGTCCGCATGTATCCCGTGCCACCCAACGTGCTCTAGAAGGTGTAAGTCAACTACCCTGGCCAGCAAGATCTCCGGATCTGTCCCCCATTGAGCATGTTTGGGACTGGATGAAGCGTCGTCTCACGCGGTCTGCACGTCCAGCACGAACGCTGGTCCAACTGAGGCGCCAGGTGGAAATGGCATGGCAAGCCGTTCCACAGGACTACATCCAGCATCTCTACGATCGTCTCCATGGGAGAATAGCAGCCTGTATTGCTGCGAAAGGTGGATATACACTGTACTAGTGCCGACATTGTGCATGCTCTGTTGCCTGTGTCTATGTGCATGTGGTTCTGTCAGTGTGATCATGTGATGTATCTGACCCCAGGAATGTGTCAATAAAGTTTCCCCTTCCTGGGACAATGAATTCACGGTGTTCTTATTTCAATTTCCAGGAGTGTATGTATAATTCTTCCACAGTATCGCCTATGATATCCATGTCATCAGCGAATGTTGTTATTAATGTCCGTTATCTTTGACAGTCTCCAACATGGCTGTTAGCGGCCTCTGTGAGTAGGTATCCAATTAATAAAGTGCACAGCCAATTAGTGGTGGAGTGACTGATTGGCTGCATACTTTATTAAATGGAAACATACTCACAGATGCTGCCAACAGACGTGTTCAATATTGCGAAATATCTGCCCAAGCATCCAAGGCTGTAACAAAATAAGAGTATAAGGACGTCACAAGAAGTAACAGATTTACATTCAAAATTGAGAGCCCGATATCATTTGTTGTTGACAAAATTTTTTTAAATCCTTGTCCTTGTGAGGAAGATAGCTTTAGAGATATCTAAACCTGGATTAAGTCTAAAAATAAATTCCGACAACTGGTTCGATGTGTAGTTTATTAGCTGGAGGCATTCATTTTGTATTTTAATCTCACTCTTGAACACTTCATTCATTTCCACCATTCCTTATTTGATGTAAAGGTTGAACAGTGAGGATCAGCACTTCTCTATAGTCCTTCCTTTTTTGTTCTTCCCTTTTCGCTGCTGAAAGAACTGCATTTTACCCGTCTTTCCCTATAGCTTACTCCAATATCACTGCGAATATCAAAAAACCTTGCATCATATTACGTTGCCTAACGCTTCTTTTAGGGCGATAAATGCTACGGAATTGCTTTAATTTTCTTTAAGGCAGCCTTCGTCATGAAGGATCACATCGGTAATGTCTTCTTGCATCCTTATACGTGATTGTCATGTAACCGATCCTCAACTTCCTTTTCCATTCTTTTGTGTATGGTATCACCGCAAACAATTTCTGCTCGTTAATATCCTAAATTCATACGATTGTTTCTAAAGGAGGTGTAGATCTGATCATGTAGTAACTACTCAGCGCAGTCAGAACTGAGCTTCTATTTGTAATCAGTTAGAATAAAATTAAAACTTTCGTGAAATCTTATTCATTAGCAGCAGGCAATTGACTGTCGTAAGTACTGCAGAATGTTACTTTTACACGTAGTAGTCAACCTACCATTATTTCGTTTACGCCAAACTGACGTGGCTTCTCGTCACGTTCTTTTCGTACTGTCTTTCACACATCATTTTCTGCATAGCCATCACCTCTGTCTTTCGATCGTTTTGAAGCCGTACTCCGCCTTTTTCTAACTCCTGCTCATCATTTGATATGTACCTGACTACTACACCGAATACCCCGTAGAACTTCTTTTGTATATTCTAATGCCGTACAATTTTTTCTCCGTTGCTCTTTTCACCATGATGTGCAAGTCTTCTTGCATGCCTCAGTAGATACCACACTAACCTGTCTCTTCTTGTACGACAGCTTTTCAGATATTCCCTTGCCTGTTGTTTTTAGCGACTCTTCATTCCGTACTATTTTTTAAGATTAAAGTTTTGACGTTATTCGACAGCATCACATTTCCAATGCATCCAGTTTCTTCCTCTCTGAATAAATCACCGTCCATATTCCACTTTCAATCGGTGTAGCGTTCGAGATGTACGTATTCTAGAAGATTTTCCTTAATTCCATATCAACCGGCCCTTTTTATTGAAGAAAGCTATCTCTGTGTGCAACAGGACTCTCCTTTGCACCTACCATATATATGATTTTATTGCCTGGATAGGATAATTAATTTACTTCTTCTTCTGTTATTTCATTAACGAGTTTAATATCAACTCTGGTCTCAGTTCTGCTGATGAGCATCAGCTCCCTTTTCGTGCGACTCTGCGGACTTTCCCTGCGTATTAACAGATCAAATTCTTGTCAGGTCTCCAGCCGGATCAAACTGTCATCTGCGCACAATACTTCTGCGGTCCACCTGCCTGCAATCATGAGGAGGGAAAAGCTAAGCCGCTCTCGCCGATTCAAACCGTCAACGACGGAACCTTTATATGTAGTGAAAATACAAAAAACCCCGCGGTGAGATAATGCGCAAGAGCTCAGACTTCGCTACTCCTCCTGGCGCAAGAAGAGTTGCAGCGCCTCCAGTGGAGAACACTGCCCGAAAATGATATATCGTTAAATATTAACACTCACTGACCGCCCATCATTTCTTCATATCTGATAACACAGGATTCCAAGTTTTAATTATCTGGTATCCATTATCACGCTTAATAATATTTTCGGTTAGTCTGATTTCGACGAATTCTTTTAAAACACAAGCCGGCCAGGGTGGCCGAGCGGTTCTAGAAGCTACAGTCTGGAACCGCGTGACTGCTACGGGCGCAGGTTCGAATCCTGCCTCGGGCATGGATGTGTGCGATGTCCTCAGGTTAGTTAGGTTTAAGTAGTTCTAAGTTCTAGGGAACTAAGTAGTCCTTAACACAGTGCTCTAATGTTAGCTGCCGAACGGAATACACATCTGATTTCACATTTCTTCAAAACCCTACCTATCTTGGCAGACACGTTCCCAGAATATGAAAGAAAAAACACTGAACTAAAAGTGTCTTCAGCTGGTTTAGGTAATGGTCCAAATTCAGATCCACGTTGAATATATCTGTCCGTATAGCCGTCATTATTAAAAACGTCCTTAACATGATGCAGCTCTTGTGCCAAATTCGCATCATCCGGGATAGCATGATCTTTTTTGAGCAAGGTCCGTAGGATTTCTGCACGTTGAGACAGTGCATGACAGCTGGTAGCATGTATTTGTCGGTTTTCTGTTGACTCTCTGTCCAAGAGCACCGTCATCCCTTTTATAAACCAGTACATCCAAAAAAGGGTAACTTCCCTTCCTTTTCAATCTCCATCGTGAATTTGATGTTAGGATGAAGAAAATTAAAATGGTCCATGTGGCCAAACAAGAAACTCAACACACCTCAAAAAACCAAGTAGGCTTCAAAAAAGATGTCTTCAGAGCCATTTCCTCAAAGTCCTCCATAAAAAGATAAGCGACTATGGGGGATAAAGAACTCCCAATAGCCACAACGTCAATCTGTTCAAAATATTTGTTATTGAATAAAACGTAGCTGGATGTCAGAACATGACGGCAGAGTTTCGTCATTTCCATATCTAGTTGTTCATTAATTAAAGGCAATGACTTCAAGAGGAACCCGAGTAAAAGAGACACCGCATAGAAACTGACAAGTAAGTCAGAGGGACCAAGACGAAGTGACTTTAAACGCAAAATAAAATCAATGGAATTGGAAATATGACGTGCACATTTATCCATATGAGGACTGAAGACCGACGCTAAATGTGTTGCCAAGTTGTAAGTCGACGCACCCAAATTACTAACAATCGGGCGCAGCGGGACCCCTTCTTTATGTGCCTTCGGCAATCTGTATAATCTAGGTGAAACGGCCGCACCAGAACGAAGGTTTTAGTTATGTCCTCAAGTAATGCTCTCATTTTTAGAAGTGAAGTCATTGTCCATTTTATGCGATCCGTGGGCTCCTTCTGAAGTATAAAACACGACGGGTCCTTAAGCAAATCATACGTCTTATTCACATAATCGGCCTTGGAGATTAAACTTATGGCGCTGCCTTTGTCTGCTGGTAAAATTAATAATCCAGGGTCCCCTTTAATAGACCGAATAGCTGCCGCAGAAATATTGTGTGCAGATGAGAGTTTGATTCCGCTGAACATCCGACAATAATTTGAACTCCCTCTTATGTTTGTTGGTAGTTAATTCTTCGACAAAGTACGCAGTCCTTTGCGTTTCACAGATCTGGGTTTCTTACATTCGGTGAGAAGAGTTATGTCGTCTGCAAACTTTAGTATTTATGCATTTCCTAATGCGATATCTTTTTTTCCCCTTTTTGGTTCTGGTAAGCGGTGTCTCATCGTAGGATTGTTAACAATTTATTCCAATTAACACTGTTGCACGTTGTATAAAACATTCTCGGACTTCTTTCCCGGTCTTTTCAGAGTAGAACATCAAGCTTTCGATGATTATTTCTGTCATCTTCGTCAGGACTAACTGTCTGTCAAAGCTGCCAGCGCAGTATGCCCAAACTGTATCAGCGAAGTTCAAGCCTTGCGGTCACGCCTCCACTATGAATAACACTTGTTGAAATATATCGTCTCGGCTTTGATGGCTCTCTTGGAGGTTAGTGCAGTGTTTGACTGTTAAAACCGCTGCTGTGGGGGCCTTATATAGACCGTAGACGGCTTTTGAGTGGTCGGTAAATACGTAATTCTGTCGCATGTGATATCTACGTCTGCGCTCTCATAGGAGCGCAAACATTGCGATGAATCACTCTGCCTCTGTTCTGCGCCAAGAGCTCGCTTACATGCACCGCTAAGATTATATCCGCTGTCATGGTCGAAGTTTCCACAGTCTTTAATTACAAAATCCCAGTATATAAGAGCCTGGGACAAAACTTATGTTTCGTCAAACGGTATTTTGTGTTTTTGTGGGAGTCTGTGTTGAATAACTGCAGATTTCTCAAGTTCTCGAGTTTTAACGTGACGTTGATGTTTTGCACAACGGTTGGAAACAGTGCGTATCTGACCGATGTAACGGCTACTGCAATCGCAAGGAGTACTACAAATCCCATGGATTTACAGGCCGAGGCGTAGCATCTCCTTTATCTACACTCATGCTCATAAATGAAGGATAACTGCAGAATGTGGTGCCACACAACGTGGCACTACACAAAACTGGTGTTAATAGCATAGGCACATAGGGAAAATACACGACACAGATCTGTAAGTCCACGGTATTGATGATAAGTTGAGAATACCGTCCCGAAACACATGTGCTACAAAACACCACTGTTTCCTGCGCATATACTCCGACATTAGTATGGGATATGATCACCATGCACACGTACACAGGCCGCACAACGGCTTGGCATACTCTGGATCAGGTGGTCGAGCAGCTTCTGGGGTATAGCCTACTATTCTTGCACCAGTGCCTGTCGGAGCTCCTGAAGTGTCGTAGGGGTTTGAAGACGTGCAGGGATACTTCGACCGAGAGCATCCAAGACGTGCTCGATGGGGTTTAGGCCTGGAAAACGTGCAGGCCACTCCATTCGCGTGATATCTTCTGTTTCAAGGTACTCCTCCACGGTGGCAGCTCCGTGGGGCCGTGAGTTATCATCCATTAGGAGGAAGGTGGGACCCACTGCACCCCTGAAAAGGCGGTCATACTGGTGCAAAATGACGTCCCGATACACCTCACCTGTTACAGTTCCTCTGTAAAAGACATGCAGGCGTGAACTTGCCCCAATCATAATTCCACCCCACACCATCAAACCACGACCTCCAAACAGGTCCCTTTCAATGACATTAAGGGGTTGGTATCTGGTTCCTGGTTCAAGCCAGATAAAAACCCGGAAAGAATCACTGTTCAGACTATACTTGGACTCATTCGTCAACATAACCTGGGACCACTGTTCCAATGACCATGTACTGTGTTCTTGACACCAGACTTTACGTGCTCTTCTCTGACCAGGGGCCAGTGGAATGCACCTTGCAGGTCTCCGGGTGAATAAACCATGTCTGTTCAGTCGTCTGTAAACTGTGTGTCTGCAGACAACTGTTCCAGTGGCTGCGGTAAGGTCCCGAACAAGGCTACCTGCAGTAGGCAGAGGCCGTCTGCGGGAACTACTGGTGAGATATCGGTCTTCTTGTGGTGTTTTACGCTGTGGACGTCCCGTACCTTAGCGCCTGGACACGTTTCCTGTCTGCTGGAATTGTTGCCATAATCTTGAGATCACACTTTGTGGCACGCAGGGGACCCGTGCTACGACCTGCTGTGTTTGACCAGCCTCCAGCCGCCCTAGTGTTCTACCCCTCATAACGTCATCAATACGTGTTCTTTGAGCCATTTTCAACACATAGGCACCATTACCACGTCTGAAAACGTCTGCACACTTACTCGCTGCACCGTACTCTGACATTCACAAACACACATCTGCGTATGTGGACTGCTGCCAGCGCCACCGTGCGACGACCGCAGGTCAAATGCACCGCATGCCCCGAGGTGATTTAAACCCGCAAACGGCCCACCAGAGCGTTATTTCACCATGTATCAGCATTATCTTTAATTTATGAGCATGAGTGTACTTGGAAGACGGGAAATAGGTCTTACAACTCATCTTCGAAGGACTCTACCTATTTTGTTGGGTATAATGCCCTCTAAAGGAAGGCATACAGTCGGTACCTCATTACGTGAATGTTTCAGAGTTTCCACGTTTCCTTTTCTTGGATAACGCTGACTTGATATCACGTGAACCGTAGCCCTTCTTTCGGAACACGTACTTCAGATTAGTAATTTCGTCATAAACTGTTTTTGCTTTGGGTACCAATGAATTTAAAACAGCTCTCTTCTGAACTAGATGACGAAACCTCGGCACTACAATATAAATCAGTGTGAATAGGCTTGCGTTACACTGAGTGGCCGAGACGTTCTGCCGACTTCCGTTGTACCAACCCATCTAAAAACGGCAGCCTTCCTTTTTTCTCTGTCTCGACAGTAACCGGATGTTAGGGTGCATACTGTTGGTATGTTTAAGAAAGTGCTCAAGGGCTTCTACGCCGTGTGAACAGACCATAAACGTGTCGTCAAAATAACGATAAAATGAAGATGGGCGAATGGGAGTCAAATTTAATGCACGTTTGTCAAAGTGTTACATAAACGTTGTCACTATCTGCGACGGCATTACGTAACTACTGATCAATCGGAAGCCGTCTGTTTACTGTATCGGGCCATCACAAAAACAGTGTGAACAGTTAGTTGCTTCTGACGAAAACGATGGAGGTACTAGTTGAAGTTTTACCGCGAATTGACACAGCAAGAAGTCCGAGAATGTTTTATATGGCAGTGCCATTCGCGAAAGACTTGGTTTTCACTGTCGAACGTTCTCAGTGGGTCCACTGTATTGCGTTTAAAATTAGTTGCGATGTTTGACAGATCAGTACGGAGCGATGGAGGGAAAAGTAGTTGCCAGCGTTTGCTAAGCACACCAATAGGTGACGATGATGTCAGGCCTACTCCGCGTGGAACGTCAAACTCGCTTGACTACGTGAACGGCAATCCGCGGAAGCCGGCCGACCTGAAATCTTTCTCAAACATTTAAAAGAAACTATTCGTTAATAAACTCGGAGTATAGCACATCTTGTAGCTTAATTCCACAGCTGCATGCTGAAAATGCCTCTCATATCTTTAATAGTCATAGTTGTTGTGATATTTCAATATTAGGTAAACTACTGCAAGTATGTCTTATGGTTTGGAATGAAAAATAGTGGCCACTAGGAATTTGCCCTTGGTGAGGGTTAAGTCGTATGTTGCAGCGTATGAATTCTATGTAACTTATTGAATTACTCTTTAAACTGGACAGGACGGCACTATCTGTCTTCAATGCCGAGAAAACGGAATGAATGCCAAGCACTCCATTAACTTTTAAGGACCATCAATAGCTGGTGAAACGAGAATTGCTGTACGTTTGGCAACAGTATAACTGAAGAGGTCACACGTATGTTTTTATACTAAGAATAGGCTTCTTCATAACTATTGATTCATCTTGCCCTCAGTTGCTAGTTTAATAATACTCTGTTCCAGGATTCTGTGACAATAGCAACTGAATTAGAATTTATCTTTTTTTTCGGCAACAGTCTTCTGACTGGTTTGATGCCACGAATTCTTCTCCTGTGCCAACCTCTTCATCTCAGAGTAGCACTTGCATCTTACGTCCTCAATTATTTGCTGGATATATTCCAATCTCTGTCTTCCTCTACAGTTTTTTGTCTTTTACAGCTCCCTCTAGTACGGTGGAAGTCATTCCCTCTTGTCTTAACAGATGTCCTATCATCCTGACCCTTCTCCTCATCATTGTTTTCCACATATTCCTTTCCTCTCCGATTCTGCGCAGAAACTCCTCATTCCTTACCTTATCAGTCCACTTAATTTTCGACATTCGTTTGTAGCACCACATCTCAAATGCATCAACTCTCTTCTATTCCGGTTTTCCCACATTCCATGTTTCTCTACCATACAATGCTGTGTTCCAAACGTAGATTCTCAGAACTTTCTTCCTAAAATTAAGGCCTTTGCTTCATACTAGTAGACCTCCCTTGGCTAGGGATGCCTTTTTTGCTAGTGCTAGTCTGCTTTTGAAGTCCTCCTTGCTCCGTCTGTCATTGGTTGTTTTACTGCCTAGGCAGCTGAATTCCTTAACTTCATCTACTTCCTGACCATCAATCCTGATGTTCAGTTTCTCGCTGTTCTCATTTTTGCTACTTCTCATTGCTTTCGACTTTCTTCGATTTACTCCCAATCCATATTCTGCAGTCATTAGATTGTTCATTCCAGTCAGCAGATCATGTAACTCTTCTTCAGTTTCACTCAGGATAGCAATGCCATCAGCGAATCGCATCATTGATAACCTTTCATCTTGAATTTTAATTCCACTTCTGAACCTTTCTTTTATTTCCATCGTCGCTTCTTCGATGTACAAATTGAACAGTAGGGGCGAAAGACTACATCCTAATCTTACACCCTTCTTAATGCGTGCACTTCGTTCTTGTTCGTCCACTATTATTATTCCTTCTTGGCTCTTGTACATATTGTATATTAACCGTCACTCCCTATAGCTTCTCCTTATTTTTCTCAGAATTTCGAATGTCTTGTTCCATTTTACATTGTCGAACGCTTAATCCAGGTCGACAAATCCTATGAAAGTGTCTTGATTTTTCTTTAGCCTTGCTTCCATTATCAACCGCAACGTCAGAATTTCCTCTAAGCAGAAGCCAAACTGATTGTCATCTAGCACATCCACAATTTTCTTTTGCATTCATCTATATATTATACTTGTCAGCAACTTCGATGCATGAGCTGTTAAGCTGATTGTGCGATAATTCTCGTACTTGTAAGCTCTTGGAGTCTTCAGAATTGTGTGGATGATATTTTTCCGGAAGTGAGATGGTATGTTGCCATACTCATACATTCTACACACAAACGTGAATGGTCGTTTTGTTGTCACTTCACACAATGATTTTAGAAATTCTGATGGAATGTTATCTATCCTTTCTGCTTTATTTGATCTTAAGTCCTCCAAAGCTCTTTTAAAATCTGAGTCTAATATTAGATCCCCTATCTCTTCTAAATCGACTGTTGTTTCTTTTTCTGTCACATCAGATAAATCTTTCCCCTCAAAGAGGGGAGGGTTTAGCAGTAGAGCTTCCATTGGACTCTTAATGATTCCACCCTTGGTCTTAATGTCACCGAAGGTTGCTTTGACTTTCCTATATGCTGAATCTGTCGTTCCGACAGTCATTTCTTTTTCTATTTCTTCGCATTTTTCATGCAGCATTTTCGTCTTAGCTTCCCTGCACTTCCTATTTATTTCACTCCTCAGCGACTTGTGTCTCTGTATTCATGATTTTCCAGAAGACTTTTGTTCTTCCTCATTTCATCGATCAAGTGATTTCTTCTGTTACTCATGGTTTCTTTGCAGTTACCTTTGTACCGTTTTTCTCAGCTTCTATGGTTGCCCTTTTTAGAGATGTCCATTTCCCTTCAAATGTACTGCCTATCGAGCTATTCCTTATTGCTGTATCTGTAACCTTAGAGAACTTGAAGCGTATCTCGTCATTACTTAGTACTTCTTTGCGTACTGATTCTTCCTGACTAATGTCTTAGACTTAAGCCTGCTCTTCATCACTACTATATTGTGTTCTGAGTCTATATCTTTTCCTGGACATGCCTTACAACCCAGTATCTGATATCAGACTGTCTGACCTTGATCTAATCTACTGAAACCTTCCAGTATCACCCGCCCTTTACCAAGTATACCTCCTCCTCTTGTGATTCTTGAACAGAGTATTCGCTATTACTAGCTGAAATTTGTTACAGAACTCAATTAGTCTTTCTGCTCTCTCACTGCTTGTCCCAAGCCCATATTCTACTGTAACCACTTGCTCTACTCTACTCTACAACTGCATTCTAGTCCCCCAAGGCTATTAGATTTTCACTATTAGATTTTCATCTCCCTTTACGTGCTGTATCGCCCTTTCAATATCCTCAAATACTTTCTTTATCTCTTCATCTTCAGCATGTGTACCCGAACTTGAATGAGAATGGTAGTGAGATGAACATTTTTCAAGTTTCCTGTGTTTTGGCAAAAGACGCAGATTTTAACATGGCAACAAGAGAAGCTAGGTACTGACCACATCTCGTCACAGTCCTTCGTGAATCCATGTCTGCCTAACGACCTTCTTGGTATTGCTGACAACTGGGGACTTTCTCGTGGTGCAACATTTGCAAAGACTACTTTTGTCGTCATTTCATCATCAATGAGCTTAAATTTCTTGTTGATTTTTTGCCACATTATTTTTCTCCTAGGCTCATGTATTCTCAGTCGGATTTAAATAAGCATGATACACAGGAAGCCAGATTATACTATGCCCTCTAGCGTTAGCCAGTTCGTCAACCTGGTAGTTTTGTTTCTGGGTTGTAAAGCACTACAAGCTCCATTAACTCCGCGTTATAAATGCTAGGTTCAACTTCATCCTATGGAACATTTCTTTGTACCCTCAACAAAATATCCGCCTTCCTCCAATGCGTTGTTGGAGCTTTATCTGCCACAACAGAGTTGTACGGCGCGTTGTCCATGACTGTTACGAACTTAAAAGGAATATTTTGCAGCTGAACATTATCTTCAGAGCCAGTGAAGTTGTTCTTGGACAGCCACTTTTATTGCGAATCTTACGTTCAGACGCGCTGAACATATTGCAACGCCAACAGAAAACACTAGTTCACAATACCTGACAACTGCAGAAAACTTGAACGCCAGAAAATACTTTATAGTGCCAGCCAATGAACGTAGATACATTTAATGCGTGCAACCACGTTGTATTCTTTATCCACGGCGTGGCAGCAGGAGCACTTTACTAACCGAACTACTGGCAGCGTGTTAGGGAAAGACGGCTGGCCATTGGTGTTATCTGGGCAACGGTGTCACGTGACCTCCAGTGAGCCAAACGATAAGAGTCGCAACTACTAACGCACTATAGTGCCAGAAAGGTATCCTGGCTTATCTTTATTTTTTCGTGACTAAACATAAGTTTCAGTAACATCATTTCACTAATGAAAACCCGGCTCAGACTGATAGAAAATTCATACATTTCCTATGGCTGTAGCGTCAGTGAGTCACCATTAGAATCGGCCTGCTCATTAAAATACCTGGATGTAGCGCTTTGTAGGAATATGATCATACATGTTCAGTCCTGGTTAAAACAAGTGGTAGACATTGGTTTATTAGCAGAATACTGGGGAAGTGCAATCAGTCTACAAAGGAGATTGCTTGCAAATCACTCGTGGGACTAGCTCTAGAACATTGCTCAAGTATATGGTATTTGTACCAGATAGGGCTAACAACGGATCTTGAACGTATACAAAGAAGGGTAGCATGAATAGTCACAGGTTTGCTTAATCCGTAGCAGAGTGTCATAGAGATACTGAAGGATTTTAACTGAAAGGCTCTATCCCCTGACAGTAAATTAACGAAGTTTCATGAACCGGCTTTAAATGATTACTCTAGGAATATACTACAACTCCATTCGTATCGCTCACACAGGGATCGTGAGGATAAGACTAGTATAATTACTGCACACACAGAGGCATTCAAACAGTCATTTTTCCCGCGCTCCAGACGTGAATGGAACAGGAATAAAACTTAATAATTGGTACAATGGGATGTACCCTCTGCCATGCATCAAATGGTGGCTCTCAGAGTATAGATGTAGATGACGACCTGTTTAATGGAGAAAGCAGCGAACGTCATAGCTTAACTTATGTTTTATGTTTTCCATCTTGACCAGGTTAAGTTTCGGCACAAGTACTGGACCACAGGATAAATAAACAATTTTCTGGGGCGGTGATTAATCAATATATTAATTACTGTTCATTTTTTGGGCTGAAGATTGAAAAATGAAAGAAAAGTTTTCAGATTTTCGCTCATGCCTTAATTATTTCCTCGTTTATTAATTCATTTCGTCTGTTGTAAAACTACTTCGATAGCCATTAGCCGGGAACTGGCCACTGTTTCGAAGAATCCAGAATTATTTTTCAGTTTTTAAATTTAATATGAGTGTAGCACAGGAAGTTATTTTCGAAAAACCGTGTTCTAATCCCCGCTAATCCTGTCTGGTTTCAGTTTCCGACCCCTTTTGGGGTTGTATTAACATATTCCACATTCTCTTTTAAAAATGTTTTTCATGTTATCGGCTACAGCAGAGTCCTAGAATTTAACGCAGATTAAGAAAGGGTAACAGAAGCACGGACACTTATTTAAAGATCTGGCTGCACAGTACGGGGAAAACTTATACTCTCCGTAACTGAGGAGTTAAAATTCAGCCTGGATGTCAATCGAAGTGTAAATGATATGCAATGCCACAACTTCCTCACGCAGCTAGTTTTATGATCGTCGCTATATAGAAGTCAGCTTGGAGCGGTTTCGGCCGTGCTGCTGCTGTGACTCGTGTAAGCCGGCTAAAGAATATGGGTCGTACGATCCACAGTGGCGTTGAATGAACGTGCTGGTCGCTTTGCTGCCAAGGGGCCGTTAGCTGCTGGCTTCAAAGTAAGATCAGCAAAGGCGTTTGCTGCTTGTTTTGCCTTAAACGAGGACACCAGTGCTGCTGCAGCTTTCTTCCAGGTAAAATGGAGGAGAGAGGTTTATTTTCAATCTGCTATGAACCTCAAAAGAAACATGGGACTAACAATATTTTGTTTAACGTGTTTGTAAGAACGTAAGAAATATATCATGAACAGGTTTTGTTCATGCATTCTGGAATCGCAAGCCTGATGAAAATAACCGGTTTTAGAACTATATGTAATTATGTTTCACCTTTATGCTGTTTACAGAGTAACCTGGATAAATCTCACGAGGGAAATATAGTAGTTACGGTTCTTTACAAAATAAAAGAGATAGAGAGAGAGGGAGAGAGAGAGAGAGGTCTCTTTTATAAGAGTTACGTTCTACACCTGCTTTAGACATTCTCTATCTCTCTCTCTCTCTCTCCCTCTCTCCCTCCCCCTCTGCACAGACACACTCACACATACACACACACACACGCAAACAGTTGACTCATGAAGACTGTGCCGTTGTGCCGTGTGATTAATCACCATGGACGAATGTTGGGTGTATTAGTACAACACCGACATAAAGGAGCTGTTGTATTCTCTAAATATACTAGGTGGCAGATATACATGTGTAACAGAGCGAGAACCTGTACTATCGAAAGCGTTTCCTGTTATGGTTCAAATGGCTCTGAGCACTATGCGACTTAACTTCTGAGGTCATAAGTCGCCTAGAACTTAGAACTACCTAAACCTAACTAACCTAAGGACATCACACACATCCATGCCCGAGGCAGGATTCGAACCTGCGGCCGTAGTGGTCGCTCGGCTCCAGACTGTAGCGCCTAGAACCGCACGGCCACTCCGGCCGGCTTTCCTGTTATGACCTGGCTTGAATGCACGACGCAACTATAAAGTGTCATTCCAGGGACAAATATGGTTTAGGCAACCTCTGCGACAAAGAGAATAGTAAGACAGATTAGCACCAATTTACAATAATTTATTAATTTCCGTCCGGATGGTCACGAAATTAGAACCTCAGTGAAAATCCGATGATGCTTTGCACGGATGTGATGGGCAGAATCTCTAGTATGCCCGTCGATCGGATCAAGTGGCACACAGCTGTCTTCTATGATGAAGTCATTGCAAAAGTTGGTACGATGCTACGACAAATATTAAATCGGAGCAGCGAGTCTGTAGAGAAGTAGCTAGAAGGTGTAGTTATATGTTGCAAATAAAATATTATCAATTTTCAGCGTGGTTTCTATTTCGCGACCGATAGGACCTCGGAAAAAATAGCCTTCAAGGAAAATTTACACTACGGAACTGTAGAAGGAAGATGGCATTTGGCAATGGTTCAATGTTTACTTACACTGATCTGTCTTTAACTTTGGTCTAGTATGAATCCGGATAACAACTATCACTTGCAAGACGTCCAGTCCGGCTCTTCTTGGTAGCGAATGTAGGTACTAACCTGATGCTATTGATACTGCTTTCAGTGACGCCGTGTGTCTGATTATATTGTCAGGTAGAAGAAGGTGTAATTAGATGAATGACGAACACTAACTTCACTTTACGAAGATTTATTCAGCACTTGCACATACAATAGTGCGGAGCGAACTGCCTCCGGCCAGAACATATACACTATATATACAGCTACAGAACATTCCAGTACTTCTAGAATGTAGTCGAACCGAATGTAGAAATTGGAATTGTACAGTCCAGGGGAGTTTGGAACTCACGACCCTTCGTACAACAGTTCAGTATCATAACCACTACACCACCGTACTATTCTACTTCTTCTGCGACAATGTAAGCATTTGACGAATGGATTTTCACGTACGTACTATTTGCGTGATGTAAAGTAGATACATAAAATGGGTCTTGCCCTGTTTGATTTCTGTTGTAGACTAACACGAACTTAGTTGGACTTGAATACGAGGCAAATCGGTGCTCTCCTAGGTATGGATGTGTTTTGTATTTTGTGAAGGACACAGCAGGAGCGCAGCAAACAGTGGAAACATGTGTATACACCACTGCCGAAAAATTCGAAGACGTAACTGTCATCAGTTGAGGTGATGATGCATGTTTCTTGGGGTCCCATGGTGTGGTGGTAACATATTGTGATCGAAAGCGGCAAACCGTCACAGAAGCTTACTACCGAAATGTGGCAATGTTAAGCCGTCATCACAAAGGCCGTGGTATTCAACGTACTACGTTCTGACTCGATCTACACCGTGCCGTTGAAAGCACGGTGGGTAGGAGAAGTAGGTCTTTCTTAGGACAAATCCCGATAACAGATTCCCAGCCTAAGGGCATCTCCAGCAGTTTAAAAAATTCTGAAACAATCACTTGCAAGATTAATTCTAACAAACCGAATCATACACATAGTACATGCCATAAAGAAAATAAAATCTTTGGCAAAAGTAACGTGGGACATTTCACAGACTTAATAATCCTTCATCAAATCATTCAATCAATAAAAAATAAAATTAACAGTCTGAAGTTCAGCTCCAATCTTTGATCTACTTTGTACCCATTAGTTTGTATCATCAAGCACTTGTGTACGGACATCAAGATCCAATGTGTGGTATTGTCGTTGTATGAAACGTCAGACTCTCGCTATAAGGCTACTTCAGAGGGTGGAGGATAATGGATTTACATCATACAAGGCAAGCGGTTCGAATCAAGACATGGCGTTAGTACTGTAAGATGAGACAAGAAATTAATCATTTTGTGTTTGTATCGATACCCGGTGGTAGTGTGAACATTTTTTTCACCAAATTAACAGAAGTTCTGGATAAATTCTCAGTCAACATAATTTTGTGTGGAGACATAAACTTATACAGGAATATCGTGGATAAAAGTAGTAGCACCCTCAAAAATATAATTCAAAGTTTTAGCGTATCCCTGATGGCCAACAGTACTACAAGGGATACAATAATAACTAAATCTTTAAGCGGTCATGTGGTCCAGAATACGCTAGTGAAAAAGTGTGATGTAGCTGTAAAAGTTCTTGGACGGTCTGTTCGTTTCTGCCGAATAACAACAGTAAAATCAGGTATGGACAAATTCTATAAATGCTGGCCTACAAAGACATTAATCAGAAATGAAAATGCAGAATTTTTCAAAGAAACTAGCAAACCAAAGCTGGGATGAAATCTATAGAGAAACAAATGTACTTGTAAAATTTTCTAATTTCTCAATGTTATTTAATCTGAACGTTGAAAACCATCTCCAAAAGTATTCACTTTAGTACCAACAAGTCACAAAAACAAATATACAACAGCAGTTATTAAGAAATCCTGCCACACCCTTACGCACCTCAATTCCATGAAAAAGAATCATAATGAGTCAAAGTTCTTAAATTTCTATCACAGACATGAAAAAGTTTCTAGGAAGGTGCTGCTTGCTGCAGAAAAGTAATTTAATGACATGTAATAATCAATGCAGAGAACAAAAGTAAAATAGTCACAAAATAGGAAACAAGGAGAGACTAAGAAAGGCATAATACTAAACTGGTAAAGAGGGGCCTGAGTAACAAATGATCCACACCATCTAGAGAAGAAGTTTTGAGGAAAATTCCCAGAAACAAATCTAGCATCTGTAAGCAGTTCTGCATTGCGTACAATGCAGTCACACAGCATGAAGTCAGAAAGATGTACAGAAACTAAAAAATAAAATGTCAGTAGGAATAGGTGAAGTACCAACGAGTGTGCTGGAACAATGCATAGAAAATATATAGGCGCCCTTAACAAACATATTAAATGAAGCCATCATGCCAGGGAAATTTCCAGAATATTTAAAACGCGCAAGAGTTGTATCTCTGCTAAAGAATGGTAATGTAGGAAGCATGGAAAATTATCGGTCCACTTCCATGCTGTGACCATTCTAGAAAATAATGGAATCATTTATGAAAGAAATATTAATGAATTACTTCGATAAACACAACCTTGTAAGTGAGTAACAGTTTAAATTCCGAAGTGTCAGAAGTACGGAATCAGCCATAGCAGAATTCACAGGTATGGTACTCGGTGTTCTTGACAACTTTAAGTGCGTCGCAGGTATATTTTTAGATCTTTCTAAGGCTTCTGGTACTGCTTACCATAAGATCCTAATAAAAGTCTAGGAGCAATAGATTTAAGAGGGGCTGCTAATGACTGGTTCTGAACATACCTAAGAGAAGTGTACAAAGAGGAGAGATAAGTCATACCTCATATACGTCCAAACTTTCAATAAAACACTTATCACAACCAAAATACATTAATGTATATTTCCCGGAACGTAGGACCAATACTGTTCATGGTATACATCAATGACTTTCCCAGTAGTGTTAGCCATGGAGAAAAAATCGTCTTCGCTGATGACAGCAGTATTATAGTTACTGAGAAAACAAGATAATTTCTTGTATAAAGAGCAAATGAAACCATCAAGGATATTTACAGTTTGTCAGTAGGCAATACAGTGACACTGATCATAAAAAACTAAAGACATGAGTTTCAGTTTCAAGAGGGAAAATGGGAATGTTAAATTAAATGGAGATGGCATCAGTATAGACTCTAACAAATGCAAAATTCCTAGGACTAAATATTGATTTTAAGTTGATTTTAAGTTGATTTTAAGTTGAAGTGGTGTGAACACATAAAGATACATGCAAACAGAATGTTATCAGCACGCCATGCTATCAGAATCCTGACATCAGTGCATAACAAGCAGTACCTATAGATTACACACTTTTCATACATGTACTCGGTTGCTAGCTATGACATCCTTTTCTAAGAAAAACAATGGTGAACACAATTTTCAAACTGCAGAAAAGGATCGTAAGAATAATAACCGAAAATAGTAGTGGAGATTATTTAAAAGATCTGTTCAAAACGCTGGGGATTTTGTCTGAATCTTGTGAGTACATTTACCAGTCAGTTGTCCACATCAAAAATAACATTGGTAATTATCGGACAATCAGCTCTCCCCATGACCATGCCGGAGATCTATATTGAACTTACATTTGCCAAGAAACAATAAACATTAATGTCATAACAGTGTTTTCTGCCAAGGGATAAAACTGTACAACAAATTGCAAAAGAAGATTGAAGTAATACCTAAAACAAACTTATTTAAAAATGCAGTTAAAAATACCTATTAAGTAGTAAATTCTATGGAGAGTAGGAGTATGGTAAAAAATGTAACTCAAATGAGCAACAATAACGGTAATATCTATCATTTCACATAACACAACCCTGTAATTTTTTCCTTCACTATTTCTTTTCTGGATAAATTTACTCACAAAATTATACAATGTGTGATGTTAACACGTTATCCTCTTTCTGAGTACACATCACACTCGTTGTAGAGGAATTCTAACTCCGTTTTTTCGGGCCAGAAAATGGGAATTTACGGTAGACAAATAGTCAATAGTCCTCACATCAGTTGATAGTGCATGTAGTGTTATGAAAACAAATAATGTATGTATAGGAGATGGCTCGCAAAACTGGTCTAACGTGGTGCAGTAGCAACAAAGAAAGCATGTGTAATTTAAAAGAAGAAAAAATCCCCAAGATGGATGAAGTTTTACAGAAGCTCGGAATTTAGCACGAACTTCAAAGCGATATGCTTTTAATAGTTTCCACAATGAAACTCTGTCTCGAATTTTGGTAGCAAACCCAAAGATATTCTAGTCGTATGTAAAATACACCAGCGGCTAGACGCAATCAGTACGTTTACTGCGCTGTAACAGTGGTAATGTCATTGACGACAGTACCATTCAAGCAGAGTTATTGAACTCCGTTTTCCGAAACTCCTTCACCAAAGATGACGATGTAAGTATTTCAGAATTCGAACCTAGAACAGGCACCAACATGAGTAACTTAGAATATGATATCGTGGGTGTAGCGAGCAGCTTAAATTACATAATTATGGCAAGGCACTTGGTTCGGATTGTACATCCGTCAGTTGCTTTCAAAGTATGCTGATATAATAACTCCATACTTATCAATGATATACAACCGCTCACACTTCTAAAGATACGTACCTAAAGACTCGAAAGTTGCACTAGTCACTCCAATAATCAAAAAAGGAAATAGGGGTAGTCCCCTAAAATTACAGACTCTCATCATTAATTTTGATTTGCAGTAGGATTTTGGAACATATACTGTTTTCTAACATTATGAATTACCTAGGAAAAAAACAATTTATTCACAAATAATCGACACGGATCCAGAAAATATCGTTGTTGTGAAACACAAGTAGCTCTTTATTCCCACGAAGTAATGAGTGCTTTCGACAGGGAATGTCAAATTGATTCCACATATTTAGATTTTCAGAAGGCTTTCGACACCGTTACTCACAAGGGTCTTCTAATCCAATCGCCTGTTTACGGAGAATCGTCTCAATTGTGTGACTGGATTTTTGATTTCCTGTCAGAAAGATCACAGTTCGTATAACCGTCCGAAAGTCAATGAGTAAAACGAAAGTAATATTTGACGTTCCCCAAGGCAGGGTATATAGGCCCTCTGCTGTTCCTGATCTACACAAATGATATAGGAGACAATCCTAGTAGTCGTCTTAGATTGTTCGCAGATAATGCAGTCATTTACCGTATTGTAAAGTTATAAGATGATCAATACCAATTGCAATATGCTTTTGGCAAGATATCTGTAAGGTGCAAAAAGTGGCAATTGAGTGTAAATAATGAAAAATGTGAAGTCATCCACATGAGTACGAAAAGAAATACACTAAGTTTCGGTTAGATGGCAAATCACATAAATCTAAGGGTTGTACAGTCAACTCAGTACTTAGGGAGTACAATTACGAGTAACTGAAAATGTAAAACTGACATACATAATATTAAAGCGTAAACCAAACCAAGGTTTGCTGTTTATAGGGAGTATACATAGAAAGCATAATACGTATTCTAAGAGACTGCTTATACAAAGGTCGTTCGCCATCTTCTGTAGTACTGCTGTGCGGTGGTATCTCAATCAGATGGGACCGACGGAGGACACCAACAAAGTTCAAAGAAGAGCAGCTCGTTCTGTGTTACTGCGAAATAGGGGAAACAGTACTACGGACATGATCCGTGATTTGCCGTGGCAATCGTCAAAACAAAGCGTTTTTGTTGCAGGAGGATCTTCTTGTGAAATTTCAATAACTAACTTTGTTTTCCGATTGCAACAATATTCTGTCGGCGCGCACTTACATAGGGATCGTCACCACCATAAAATAAGAGAAATCAGAGATCGCACAGATAGATTTAAGTCTTGGTTTTTCCCGCGTGTCGTTCGATACTGGAACGGAAGAGAAATAGCTTACCACTTTAAGTGTCTCATTTCCTAATCTAATTCCCTCAGTGTCACCCGACTTTATTCGACTACATTCCATTATCTTCGTTTTGTTCTTGTTGATGTTCATCTTATATCCTCCTCTCAAGACACTATTCATTCCGTTCAACTGCTCTTCCAAGTCCTATACTGTCTCTGACAGAATTACAATGTCGTCGGCGAACCTCAAAGTTTTTATTTCTTCTCCATGGATTTTAATACCCACTCCGAATTTTTCTTTCGTTTCCTTTACTGCTTGCTCAATGTACAGATTGAATAGCATCGGGGAGAGGCTACAACCCTGTCTCACTCCCTTCCCAACCACTGCTTCCCATTCATGCACCTCTACTCTTATAACTGCCATCTGGTTTCTGTACAAATTGTAAATAGCCTTTCGCTCCCGGTATTTTACCCCTGCCACCTTTAGAATTTGAAAGAGAGTATTCCAGTCAACATTGTCAAAAGCTTTCTCTAAGTCCACAAATGCTAGAAACGTAGGCGTAAGGTCAGTACTGCCTCACGTGTTCCAACATTTCAATGGAATCCAAACTGATCTTCCCCGAGGTCGACTTCTACCAATTTTTCCATTCGTCTGTAAAGAATTCGTGTTAGTATTTTGCAACTGTGACTTATTAAACTGATAGTTCGGTAATTTTCACATGTGTCAACACCTGCTTACGTCATTACATAACGCATTTGAAAAACAATGTTGCAAACTAGAGAGAAGCCGAATGAGATAGCACTATTTCAAACAGAGTAGCCTTGTATTCGGCAGGGTGGAGGCTCCAGTCTTCATTCAGCATAGTGATTTAGGTTTTCTGTGGTTTCCCTAATTTACTTCAGGGAAATGGCAGGATGATTCCTACTGTATGGATACAGCCGGCTACCTGTCCCATCCTTGTCATACTAGACGTCGTAATGTAGCGAATTATTACAAGTTGTCACGTTGCATTGAAAGTTTAGCTTGCCGTGGAGCTGGGAGGAGAGCAAATTTTGGTTCTCAACGCTGGCACAGCTGACGCTCAGTACAGAGACGGGCGAGCGGTGCACTTACCTTACGTAACGCTGCGTGGAATATACACACATCAAAAAAGACTTTTGCATCACCCCGGTTCCTAGAACTCCTGAAAACTGACGTTGAATGTGGATGTTGTATCACAGACACAGTCCCTTTGACTGTTCAGAGATGTCACTAAACCCGCCCAAAGATTTAAACAACCATGCATGAGCAACGTCTATTAGACGGAGGGAGTCCGACAGCCGATCAGTTCCAGTGATTTCATCAGGAAGGAGGTACACGGCTCGTGTCGTCTGTAGTTCAACCATGCCCCAGACGGTCAGTACCGCGGTTTCATCGCGTCCGCATTGTTACTTTCTGCCAGGAAGGGCTCTCAACAACAAACGTATCCAGGCGTCTCGGAGTGAACCAAAGCGCTTTTGTACGGACATGGAGGAGATGCAGAGAGAACAGGAACTGTCGATGACATGCCTCGCTCAGGCTGCTCAAGGGCTACTACTGCGGTGAATGACCGCTACCTAAGGATTATGGCTCAGAGGAGCCCTGACAGCAACGCCACCATGTTGAGTAATGCTTTCCGTGCAGACGCAGGACGTCGTGTTACGACTCAAACTGAGCACAGTAGGCTGCATGATGCGCAACTTCACTCCCGACGTCCATGACGAGGTACATCTTTGCAACCACGACACCATGAAGCACGGTACAGATGGGCCCAACAACATGCCGAATGGACCGCTCAGGCTTGGCATTACGTTCTCTTCAACGATGAGCGTCGTTTATACCTTCAATCAATCGTCGGAGACGTCTTTGGAGGCAACCCGGCCACACTGAACGCCTTACACACACTGTCCAGCGATTGCAGCAAGGTGGAGGTTCCCTGATGTTTTGGGGTGGCATTATGTGCAGCCGACGTACGCCACTGGTGGTCATGGAAGGCGCCATAACGGCTGTACGACATGTGAATGCTATCCTCCGACCGACAGTGCAACAATATTGGCAGCATAATGGCGAGGCATTCGTCTTCATCGACGACAGTTCGCGCCCCCGTCGTGCACATCTTGTGGATGACTTCCTTCAGAATAGTGACATATCTTGACTAGAATGGCCAGCATGTTCGCCAGACAAGAACCCTATCGACATGCCTCGGATAGATTGAAATGGGCTGTTTATGGACGACGTGATCCACCAACCACTCTGAGAGATCAAGCCGAATCGCCTTAATGAACTTGTGAATAGTATGTTACGACGATTACAGTCATGCATCAATGGAAGAGGACATGCTGCTGGGTATTAGAGGTACCGGTGTGTACAGCAATCTAGACCAACACCACTGAAGGTCTTGCTGTATGGTGGTACAACATGTGTGTTTTTCATGAGCAATGAAAAGGACGGAAATGATGTTTATGTTGATCTCTAGTCCAATTTTCTGTATAGGTTCCGGAACTCTCGTA
The DNA here is from genome assembly GCF_023864345.2 of Schistocerca serialis cubense. NCBI lineage: Eukaryota > Metazoa > Arthropoda > Insecta > Orthoptera > Acrididae > Schistocerca > Schistocerca serialis. The sequence continues at coordinate 1,044,034,780 of NC_064638.1, read as the reverse complement.
ACAGAGGGGATACAAAACTTTTTTGATGTGCATAGTACACATAATCTCTGTGAATCTGAAGAAGTACTATTAAACTTTAATCGATCTTTTTCATACGTAATACACCAAATTCTATGGACAACACAACCATACTGTCATAATTTCAGATCAATAACTTCAGTTCTTTCGGAGATATAAATTTTTATCCCAAACACATAAGAACCGTTCTGACATGATGAAAATCGGTTAGGGACTATAATGTATTCATCTATGGTATCATCGGAAACTAGAATCAAGAGGATAGTTTCACATAATCTAATTTTCTGGAATATTCTTTAGTTTCATTACCACAGATTTCTGGCGTAGTTAAAAATGCTTTGGAAAATATTTATTTCGTCGTGTTTTGGTTGTGTGAGTGTTTTGGAGAGACTGAGAGACTGAATGGAGGACATTTTTTTGCAACCTACGTCCTCAATTATTTGCTTGACGTATTCCAATCTCTGTCTTCCTCTACAGTTTTTGCCCTCTACAGCTCCCTCTAGTACTATGGAAGTCATTCCCTCATGTCTTAGCAGATGTCCTATCATCCTGTCCCTTCTCCTTATCAGTGTTTTCCACATATTCCTTTCCTCTCCGATTCTGCGTAGAACCTCCTCATTCCTTACCTTATCAGTCCACCTAATTTTCAACATTCGTCTCTAGCACCACATCTCAAATGCTTCGATTCTCTTCTGTTCCGGTTTTCCCACAGTCCATGTTTCACTACCATACAATGCTGTACTCCAGACGTACATCCTCAGAAATTTCTTCCTCAAATTAAGGCCGGTATTTGATATTAGTAGACTTCTCTTGGCCAGAAATGCCTTTTTTGCCATAGCGAGTCTGCTTTTGATGTCCTCCTTGCTCCGTCCGTCATTGGTTATTTTACTGCCTAGGTAGCAGAATTCCTTAACTTCATTGACTTCGTGACCATCAATCCTGATGTTAAGTTTCTCGCTGTTCTCATTTCTACTACTTCTCGTTACCTTCGTCTTTCTCCGATTTACTCTAAAACCATACTGTGTACTCATTAGACTGTTCATTCCGTTCAGCAGATCATTTAATTCTTCTTCACTTTCACGCAGGATAGCAATGTTATCAGCGAATCGTATCATTGATATCCTTTCACCTTGTATTTTAATTCCACTCCTGAACCTTTCTTTTATTTCCATCATTGTTTCCTCGATGTACAGATTGAAGAGTAGGGGCGAAAGGCTACAGCCTTGTCTTACACCCTTCCTAATACGAGCACTTCGTTCTTGATCGTCCACTCTTATTATTCCCTCTTGGTTGTTGTACATATTGTATATGACCCATCTCTCCGTATAGCTTACCCCTACTTTTTTCAGAATCTCGAACAGCTTGAACCATTTTATATTGTCGAACGCTTTTTCCAGGTCGACAAATCCTATGAAAGTGTCTTGATTTTTCTTTAGCCTTGCTTCCATTATTAGCCGTAACGTCAGAATTGCCTCTCTCGTCCCTCTACTTTTCCTAAAGCCAAACTGATCGTCACCTAGCGCATTCTCAATTTTCTTTGCCATTCTTCTATATATTATTCTTGTAAGCAGCTTCGATGCATGAGCTGTTACGCTGATCGTGCGATAATTCTCGCACTTATCAGCTCTTGCCGTCTTCGGGATCGTGTGGATGATGCTTTTCCGAAGTCAGATGGTACATCGGCAGACTCATGTATTCTACACACCAACGTGAATAGTCGTTTTGTTGACACTTCCCCCAATGGTTTTAGAAATTCTGATGGAATGTTACCTATCCCTTCTGCCTTATTTGACCGTAAGTCCTCCAAAGCTCTTTTAAATTCCGATTCTAATAATGGATCCCCTACCTCTTCTAAATCGACTCCTGTTTCTTCTTCTATCACATCAGACAAATCTTCACCCTCATAGAGGCTTTCAATGTATTCTTTCCACCTATGTGCTCTCTCCTCTGCATTTAACAGTGGAATTCCCGTTGCACTCTTAATATTACCACCGTTGCTTTTAATGTCACCAAAGGTTGTTTTGACTTTCCTGTATGCTGAGTCTGTCCTTCCGACAATCATATCTTTTTCGATGTCTTCACATTTTTCCTGCAGCCATTTCGTCTTAGCTTCCCTGCACTTCCTATTTATTTCATTCCTCAGCGACTTGTATTTCTGTATTCCTGATTTTCCCGGAACATGTTTGTACTTCATCCTTTCATCAATCAACTGAAGTATTTCTTCTGTTACCCATGGTTTCTTCGCAGCTACCTTCTTTGTACCTATGTTTTCCTTCCCAACTTCTGTGATGGCCCTTTTTAGAGATGTCCATTCTTCTTCAACTATACTGCCTACTGCGCTATTCCTTATTGCCGTATCTATAGCGTTACAGAACTTCAAACGTATCTCGTCATTCCTTAGTACTTCCGTATCCCACTTCTTTGCGTATTGATTCTTCCTGACTAATGTCTTGAACTTCCGCCTACTCTTCATCACTACTATATTGTGATCTGAGTCTATATCTGCTCCTGGGTACGCCTTACAATCCAGTATCTGATTCCGGAATCTCTGTCTGACCATGATGTAATCTAATTGAAATCTTCCCGTATCTCCCGGCCTTTTCCAAGTATACCTCCTCCTCTTGTGATTCTTGAACAGGGTATTCGCTATTACTAGCTGAAACTTGTTACAGAACTCAATTAGTCTTTCTCCTCTTTCATTCCTTGTCCAAAGCCCATATTCTGCTGTAACCTTTTCTTCTACTCCTTCCCCTACAACTGCATTCCAGTCGCCCATGACTATTAGATTTTCGTCCCCCTTTACATAATGCATTACCCTTTCAATATCCTCATATACTTTCTCTATCTGTTCATCATCAGCTTGCGACGTCGGCATGAATACCTGAACTATCGTTGTCGGTGTTGGTCTGCTGTCGATTCTGATTAGAACAACCCGGTCACTGAACTGTTCACAGTAACACACCCTCTGCCCTACCTTCCTATTCATGACGAATCCTACACCTGTTGTACCATTTCCTTGTCTTCCTTCCACTTCACTTCACTGACCCCTACTATATCTAGATTGAGCCTTTGCATTTCCCTTTTCAGATTTTCTAGTTTCCCTACCACGTTCAAGCTTCTGACATTCCACGCCCCGACTCGTAGAACGTTATCCTTTTGTAGATTATTCAATCTTTTTCTCATGGTAACCTCCCCCTTGGCAGTCCCCTCCCGGAGATCCGAATGGGGGATTATTCCGGAATCTTTTGCCAATGGAGAGATCATCATGGCACTTCTTCAATTACAGGCCACATGTCCTGTGGATACACGTTACGTGTCTTTAATGCAGTGGTTTCCATTGCCTTCTGCATCCTCATGTTGTTGATCATTGCTGATTCTTCCGCTTGTAGAGGCAATTTCCCACCCCTAGGACAAGAGAGTGCCCTGAACCTCTATCCGCTCCTCCGCCCTCTTTGACAAGGCCATTGGCAGAATGAGGCTGACTTCTTATGCCGGAAGTCTTCGGCCGCCAATGCTGATTATTTATCAAAATTTAGGCAGTGGCGGGGATCGAACCCGGGACCGAAGACGTTTTGATTATGAATCAAAGATGCTATCCCTAAACCACAGGTAGGACATAAGTAAAGTGGAAATTTGAGATTTTATTAAAATTATGTGAATGTATGCACGAGAAAGTTTTTGCGTAATAGAGGAACTTTTGACATATGTCAGAGTGCGCTTGAGTTTGTAAATGAAAGCCAGAGGGGGCGTTGGGTATTAAATTTATTAGTAATTTATTTTGTGGAAAGGAATCGTAGTTCGTATGAATTAAATTTTATTTAGCTTCGGAATCACGAGATTTCTAGTCTAGATTACTTGTGGTAATTTGATTGGCCAACACTAGATATACAGCGAGGATAAACGTGCTCGAGATGATCTGATTGGCTGCTTAACATACAAACAAATACGAATTCATAATTTCCCCCACATCTGAGTAGAGCTTTGTGCCTCGCATCTATGAGACGATATAGTCGTTCGGGAGTCGTCTTGTGGTAAAAAACCTGTGTCAAATCGCGCTAATCAAATCTGTACCAAAATGAAAAAAAAATCGAGTGTGTGATTGGTTCTCGTGCTGTTGCCGGTAAACAATTGCAATATTGAATGCTTTGTGACTGTTTAAGCTTTGTGTGTGGTTTATTTTAGAACTTATTCACGAGTGAACATTTCATTTCTTGCATAAACTCCGCGCGGCTAGTTTCTTGAAGATTATGAGACGTTAGGCGAGCACTTCTTTGCAAAAGCCTACTGAACGACTAAATGTGTTAACTTGCAAGTAGTCGAGGGTCACTGACTGTTCAGGACGTTCAAAATGGCGGCTCGGACTAAATACCTTCTGGCTACTTTCAGATATGAACTCGTAACAAAGACAGTCAGTAAGATTGCATAATTGATGTCGAGATATTAAATACCGACTTAATAGCCTTTATCCGTATCTTAAAAACAATAAACCAACTTAAGGGAAATTTTAGACATTTTTTTCAAACGAGTCTTTTAAGAATCCCTAACGCTCGGTGTTATAACTAACTTACAACTACTGCCCTTGTACTGCAGTTATGTGGCCTTTGCGTGGCAGGTACTTAGTCGAATTTTCGTCAATACTGCTTTTGCCGGCTAAAGCAGTATCTACTAAAGCAGAATGACGGGGCACGCAACCTGAAACCCATCCACGTTGGTGGACTGATTGTTTGAAGGGTAGTGAGAGACCAACGCTCCCCGACGCAACCTGTAAGTATATCAATGTCTGTATATGTGAACTACTTTATTTCTTATATTAATTTGTAATTTCGTGACATGTGAAATTTCCTAGTAATAGATATCTACGGATGAATGAAACCACTACTACCACCACTACTACAGTGAAATAACATACGTCTGAAATTCTCTAAAGGCTATAGGTACTGCGATAATAAATACCGCAGTAAGCAGTTCAGTCCAAGAAAAAAGGTACCTTGAGTAATGCAAGATCTAATTCAATTTATCGATCAAAGAAGGAAGTTCAAAAATACTCAAGCAAAGACAGGAACAAAGCCGTATAAGCCACTCAGATATAAAATAAACAAAAAGTGCACAGAAGCCAAGACAAAATACAAGAAGAACGCGAAGAAACAGGAAAATAAATGGTCGTCGCAATGACTGTTAAAAAATTGTGAACTTTAATGCTAGAGAGTCAAAATTAAAAGTTCAGTGGGAATTACGCTGTTAAACACAGTGGAGACGGGGGTCGGACTTCTCCGATGAAGTCATAGAAGAAGAAATGGGAATCGATATGGAAGGCATGTGAGATTCTTTATAGAGTCAGCGTTCAACAGAGCTTTGGAACACTTGTGACCAAATAAGACGGCGGGCATAGACAATATTTCTTCGAAAATTTCTAAAACCATTGTGGGAGTGACAACTAAGCAACTATACAAACTATTAGACTGGAAACACAATCCTGAAGATAGCAAAGGCGTATAAGCACGAGAACCATCGCACAGTCAATAACAGGTCATGCATCCAAGCTACTGACAAGAATACTGTAGAGAAGAATGGAAAAGAAAAATGTGCTCTGTTAGACGACGATCAGTTTTGCTATAGGAAAGGTAAGGGCACCACAGAAGCAATTTTAATTTTGCACTTGACAATGAAAGCAAGACTTGATGAAAGTCAAGAAATGTTCGTAATACTTGTGTACTTGTGGACGAAGCAAAAACAGACAGTGAAAAATGACGCAAGTTGTTCAGAATTCTGAGAATACAAGCAAGCTATAGAGAAAGACGGATAATACACAATCTGCGCAAGAACCAATAGGGAACAATATGATTGGATGACTAAAAACGAAGTGCTTATTTGAAAAAGGGTGCAGTCTTTCGCCCTAGTGTCTGTGTGTACACCGACGAACAGTAACGTTAATATACACAAGGTTGAAGAGTAGGATAAAAACTCAGGGTGAAAGGATATGAATAATAAGAAGACTGATGACAGTGCTATTCTCACTGAAAGTGACGAAGAATTACAGGACCTGCTGAATGGAATTGACTATCTAATGAGTGCCAGATATAGACTGAGAACAAGCCGAATAAAGGCGAAGGTAAATAGAAGTAGCAGAAATGAGATTAGCGGTAAACTAGTATTAAAATTGGTGACCTCGAAGAGACGAATTTAAGGAATTTTGCTATCTTGGAAGTGAGTTAACACGTTACGGACGAGGCAAGTTGAACATAAAAAACGGTCCAGCAAAGGCAAAGAGATTATTCCCGACCTAAAGAAGTCTACCAGCATCAAACATCGACCATAATGTAAAGAAAAAATTTCTGAGAATGTACTTGCGATGTACAACATTGTATGGCAGTGAATTTTCGCAGTACAAGAGAAGAAAGAAACATATGGAGAACAATGACAAGAACATGGGACGGATGATAGGACAAGTAGTAAGACATTAGGAAATAACCTTCATGGTACTAGAGGGAGCTGTAACGTGTAACATCTGTAGGGGCAGACAGACATTAAAATAAACAAGGACGTGGGGTGAAAGTGCAGCTCATAGATGAAGAGTTTGTCACAAGAGAGTAATCTGTGGCGGGGTTAAGTAACGTCGACGAACAGTTGAAAGCTGTTTTGATGACTGCCCATTGTCTGCAAATGTCCATTGTGATTTCCTACGGTAGCGGACTTGCAAGGCGGCTTCCTGTTATAGGAGACTCCACCTGAAACTTGGCAGCTTCTTTTGTTGTCGTCGAGGTTTGCAGAGTTCGAGAGAGTCACTTGATAGTGCCTGGCTGATGGTACCAAGGACTTGGTTTCACGACGAAATATGGCTGTAGTGATTTCCCTGTAATTAATCCTCTGCTAATGTGACTGATCCCGTAAGTATTGCCTCTCCCGCTCGATCAGTGGTCTCTTCACTTTTTGAAGGCTCAGCCGCCACAGAGGGAAAATAAATTGTTTACAGTTGTAAGTAGCGCTAGCGTTAGACATGTGATATCTACTCAAGAGAGCGACGTCACGGAAGGGAACGAGTCACATCTGCACACAGCTTTTACCCAGGTAAGAATTTCCAAATGAAAGATGTGCTCACGCAGGTTCCTACCCCTTGCGCCAGGAAGCAGTGATAATCATCGCTTCTTTCTGAAGACTGGGGGAAGAAAACCACTAGCCTCATTCCGGGTGCCTCTATAGGTCAACTGCTTAGAGTCATTCAGCGTGGAAGTACCACGAGCGTACAATTGTTGTAGGGACTGACTATAACAGCAGGTGTTGGCAAGGAAAATTACGCAGACGCTACCGGCAGAGGACAAGTAATACCGAAAGCATTATCAGACAGTTGCCTCGAACAACTAGTGCAGTATCCCTACGCGAAACAAAATAGTTTAGTTGCCCTGATGTCAACAGCACATGATCTTATTGGTTCAAATGGCTATGAGCACTATGGGACTTCACTCCTGAGGTCATCAGTCCCCTAGAACTTAGAACTACTTAAACCTAATTAACCAGGATTCGTACCTGCGACCGTAACGGTCGCGCGGTTCCAGACTGTAGCGCCTAGAACCGCTTTGCCACCCCGGCCGGCACATGATCTTATTCAGCATGTTTCCAAACTGGCAGGAATTTGATACATAACAAGAACGATGGTCACCAAACACAAGAAAATAAGTGAAAAAAATATTTTGTTTTAACAGTGTAGCACAGCTTCAATTTATTTATGGAACAGCATCACCAAAAGCTGCACCATATTCAAGTTGCCTACATATTAAAAAAATGAATGTCCGCCCCCGGTAGCTGAGTGGTCAGGGCCACATAATGTCACTTCTAAGGGCCTGGATCGATTCCCGGCTGGGTCGGAGATTTTCTCTGCTTAGGGACTGGGTGTTGTGTTGTCCTAATAATCATTATTTCATCTCTATCGACGCGCAAGTCGCCGAAGTGGTGTAAAATCCAAAGACTTGCACCCGGCGAACGGTCTAACCGACGGGAGGCCCCAGATACCCGAAATTTATTTATTTAACAAAATACATAAGATGTAGTAAATGCAAAAACAATTAAGGGAACTAAAGTATGTAGTAAATACTCACCAGCACATCTAGTTAAATAAATGTTCCGTGACGTCAATTATGTATTACCAAATGTAGCAGCTAGGGCAGTGAAAATCATAATGTGTGAAAAGATATTTAAAAAAATATCATAAGTATGTACATTAGCCTGAGTGCCTGTCACTTATACATGCATCCATTGTCTTATACATGTACGTCATACTCGGTCAGCCACCTTACATTTGTGACAGGGGGTACATTCTACACCGCTGTTACTCCCTACCTTTCCTGTCCTAATCGCGAATTGTTCGAGGGAGGAACTCTTGTTCGATGCCTCCTTGTGAACTCGAATCTCTCTTACATACATAGGGAGAAGTAGTATTTTGGTTGTTTGTTCTATGAACCTCTGGAGCGTCTGCAACTGAAGTCAGCTGAACATCTAGGTGACGCGCTTGCTAAATGAAGTTGCTGTTCTTTGGATCTATTCCATTTCTTCCAGCAGTCCTATCTGACCCGGGTACAGATTGACGAGCAATATTCAAGTTATGATCTTTTAAACAACCTCCTCTGTGCGTGGCCTACACATCCTGAGGCTTTTTCAAATGAATATATATGTAATCTACTTTACCTGCGATTAATTTCCGTTAGTCACTAACAACACTGTCTCACCCAAGACTAACCAGAAACTGACGATCCAGTCAGTGATATTTGTTTCAGTGAGAGTGCAACCTTTACCAGAGATGCATGACGTATAACAGATGTCTTTGGTTGTTGACAATGAATAAAGTAATGAAATAATAAAACAGAAGAAGCCGTGTGATGCTTTCGTGTTGTGTATCAAAGCAAATTGAGAAAGTTAGGAAGATATTAGAGTTCTGTGAAACTGTTACTGTTTACTAAAATATTCAAAAGATGATGTAAAATGTTTACTTCATATCTCATCAACTCAGAGAAGTTGTGGTTAAAGCTCATACACACCTTAAAACGCTCTTTAAGTAAAGTCTTACTAAATGAAGTAACCAAAGACGGCAGAAACCTATAGTTAGGATAATGTTATGAAAACAAGAACTGATGCACTCTCCCTACAAACAGAACGAATTAAATTTAAATGGAAACTCGTGCAGCCACAAAAAAAAAAAGGATGCGCATGAAGCTTATTTTAATTTAAAGCTACAGGCGCATCCTTTTTTATGAGGGTACGAGTTCCCCTACAACCGTATGACGAGTTGCATTTGTTGGAAGTTAGCGTGTACACATCCGATCCGAGCGCAAAGCTGACGTTAATGAAAACCGCAAAAGAGCTCCGATGTCGAGTTTACAAACAGTGGTGGCGTAGTGGAGAACGATGCGTTGGTAACTGATTGGGACAGCAAAGTTACACTGGCAGAAAAAAAATAGTTGCCTGGAACTGCTGATGACTATCCTCCAGCCGAGGTGTACGTTAATTTCGAAACCACTTCACAGTTTCATACGGAGGTAATACTTCGAAGGAGGATGTAGACTGAAGATTGTAAATTCACAGACGTGGTAATGCCAGTTGATCTAGTTATCACATTGAAAAGATACTGTAGGAAAATTGGTTTGATTTTGAAGAAGTTGTGAGAGGACGTTCCTACATTTTACTTGGTAGTTGATAGAAGAATAACTTTTTAGCATTTGTCCATCTAAGGAAAGCAGTCAATAGTGAATGGTAGAACCAGACATTCATAACCCTTAGTGAGGCTAAAGTATATAAACGTGAATAATCTATAACGTAAGGCAAAAACGAAGTAGGAGGAATATGAATGAAAGATTATGAGAAAGAGCTTCATGTTAATAATGGTATCAACTTGGATTTGTTGGGTATCCGCAATGGAGGTGCACTTGTACGGCGAAGAAACACGAGCGGAACTTATCTTAAATTCCATAAAATAAATTAAAGTGCAACGCGAGATCAGAATCCAAGATTCGTAGGAGATCAAGATGGTGGCTCACCTGTCGAGCAGTGCCCATGGTGGTGCCTCACCCACCCTCCACCCAGTGACTGTGGCCACAGTGGTTGCGCTGGCTGTTTCACACCAGCTGGACATATCTGATAGACACTCTGTGCCAACAGTAGGAGCACGACCACAACACTGCTGCAATGCGACGATGAATCTGGCCACCATTCGGACTCTACATAAACTGGCAATGTTCCGAGAGACGATTTATGCTGCTGTTGTCGACATTGCTCTCCTACAAGAAGTGATTGTCACTGATTTCTACACACCTACTGGCTATATGGCACACATCTCCCATGCCTCTGACAATGGTAGTGGAGTCGCCATCCGCCTCCACACTGGACTCCCTGCTGAAGATGTGGTGTACCTTCCTAATAATAGAGGCACGGCTCTCACGCTGTTTGGCGTCTGCAACCTCAATGTATATGCGCCATCCAGCTTGAGTCAATGACGTGAACGACATATCTTCTTTGCTGATGAGGTAACGCCACTTTTTGAGGGTCCCCTGGGTGAAATGGTCTTCAGTCGTGATTTCAACTCCTCACAAGAGCCTACTGACCAACTTCCACGACATTCTCTGTGTGTGACCCACTCTGTCCTCATCGACCGACTTCAGCCTGTTGATACATGGACAAAGGTTCATGCACCCAATCAGGTTTCAAGCACTATACAGTGTCCAGAATGAGATTTTCACTCTGCAGCGGAGTGTGCGCTGATATGAAACTTCCTGGCAGATTAAAACTGTGTGCCCGACCGAGACTCGAACTCGGGACCTTTGCCTTTCGCGGGCAAGTGCTCTACTTGCCCGCGAAACGCAAAGGTCCCGAGTTCGGTCGGGCACACAGTTTTAATCTGTCAGGAAGTTTCACTATACAGTGTACTCGACCACTCCCTCACACGTTCTCCTGCTGGTGTCCCTCGACATGCTGAAGTTTGTACTCTGGTTTTCTCTGGCCATGAAGCCTGTAACGCCGGAAATGCATATCCTCCTATTTCCATCTATTGTACTATAATTTGTTTTCCTTATTTTTGTTACCTGAATGTATGACATTTCTGTGTCTTTACATATTGTAATTGTTTTACTATTTGTATATATATATACTTATGCATTTATGTCGATGTATAATTGGTTTGTTTCGTAAATATTATTTGTATTTTTACGCTGGGTCTTCCCTAGGGAAAACTGCTATCGAACGATTACATCGATAGGTCGTGTGAAGACTCAAAGTGTGTAGGATCTTTGGTAGTGTTAACTCTGCCGCGTGGAGCGCGGGCAGAGCTGGGGGAGTCTGGCTGGAGTAGCGAGTGGAGCAGGTGTGTTGTGTGACGCTCCCGCGAGTTGCCGCGCTTTCGGGGTTTGGCAGCATGTAATTGCGCTCGACTCGCGATGACAGTTTCTGACATGGTGTCGCGGACGGGAAGCATTAGCTGGCGCACATCAAGAGCCCGTTTCGCCTGGTGACCGTGTCGAGAAGAAGGCGCGCCAACATCCAGCTTCTGCAACAGCGACGGCCGACAATGAGTGACTGTCGCCACCTCCTCGATCGACGGCTTCAAACCTTCAATCAACCAACAAGGAAGACTAAAAGCATGTAAAGTTTCAGAACTGTATGGCAGACCTCAGCTTTTCAAATTGTTCCATTTGCCTCGCAAAATTACAGCAACTTAGCATTAACCTTTGTTGCTCATTGTCCCAATTGCATTGCCAAGCAGGGTCCCTTCCTTTTCCGAAATGGACCCGAGTGTCGTTGAAATTCAAACGCCAGCATAATTCCATTTCACTGCTTTAATTTCAAAGTTCAATTTAAGCATTAGCTGGCTACAATAGTTAGATTACACAAGCACAAATTAAGAGTGCGAGTTTTGTTACCGTATTTTAGCTTACCTATGACTGCAGCTCAGCTTGGTACGTACTAAATTTTACTATTGTTAATTGTTCAGAATCGTTTAATTCAAGTTCAAAGTTAATTCTCTTCTTTCTAAATTGCGTAGATTCAAGTAGCTTTAGAAATGATTGTTGAGGTAGTCCAAGACTAACTGTATTTCGATGTGCTTCAGAGAGAAAGCTCACTATTAACTTCAGTCACTAAATTAACTTTCGATCTTCCGGTTTCATTAATTCTTTTACTAAATTAAGTGTAGCGAAATTTATTACTTCTGACAAACTTTCAGTTTTCACACTACACATGTCAACCTTCAGTTGCCACGCTTCTAGTGCTAATTATATGTGTAATAACCTTTCTTTTTCAGTTATTATAGTAATTGTCCATAGGACTGGCGACCGTAATTTCCCCCAAATCTCAAATATCTAATTACCGCTAGCTGATTGTTAACGTAACGGCCGCACATTTACTTTCTTTATTAACTTTATCCCTATTTCAAAATTAATTTCCACCAGTTTCACTTGCATTTTTCCTTTCATTTAGATGTAACCCTTTCCTCCCTCTTTACCGACAGGTTAACTTCGGTGACGATTTTTTTCCAAAATTCCCATTAGGTACACGCGGTTTCATTTTTCACTGTCATTAAGGTCGATAAGTGAGGGGGAGGTTACACGTGGCGACCTGGTGACAGGACAATCTTCAAATTTGAGGTTGTTCTGGACACGAATTTTGCTTTGTACAAATCTCGTAACAAAGTACTGGTTACGAAATGGTCGATACGTCAGCGAGAATATTAGTGTGAGGAATCCTAATTAGATTTGAGATTTGGCATTTATATTGAAAATTATTAAAATGAGTGAAGGCAACAATTACCAAAATTTGGTAGGCTTGGATAAGGAACAATCGGTCGAACAGTGGGGAACGCGCACCGCGGTACCCATTGTTCAGAGACAGGCGGCTAGCATGAAAGACGCGACCGCCGAAACACAACAAAGAGCAGAAATGGAATTCCACACTTTAGAAAATGTTTCGGAGTCGGAAGTGAAAATCAAATGCGAATCCCTTGATGACGAATACGGGGGGACAATTAAAGAGGAAGCCGCTACGGAAGTAAAACCGGTAGTTTCCGGGAATTTAACTGATTTATTGAATGTTTTGATTAACGAAATCAAGAGTCAATCGGCCAAGCAAGAAGCTCAGTCTGGAAAAATTGAACGAAAGCTAGACAGTAACAACAAAGCTATTAATGTTGTTAACAACAATGTTGGAGTTGTTAACACAAAAGTTGATAAAATCAAAGAAGATATTGTTGTGATTAATAGCGAAATCGGTAATCTTAAACAGGAAATGATAGGCGTTCAGGCGGAAATTGCGAGCATAAATACTCGTTTTTATTCCGAAATTAGCAGAATCGAGAAAAGTGTAGGAGAATCAGTTGCTCCGATCATCGAGAATAAGGTGACGGAACAAATTCAATTAGTGAAAACAGAGGATCAAAAGAAGGTGGAAACTTTAAAGGCTTTAGTATCCGAAGTAGATACCAAAGTGACGAAGCAGGCTAATACCTGCGAAGAGAAAAAAAGGGAAGTAGAAACGCTTGCGACAACCACTTGCCAACTAATTACGAGAGTGTCGGAATTAGAAAAGAAACTTGTCGAAAAACAGAGCTATGTGCCAATCTATGCACATAGTTCGGAATTGTTGACGAAAGAGGAGCGGCTCGACCCCTTGAAAAAAGGCGGTATACGCGCGACGGATTTCATTAAGAATTGTGAAAGAGTTTTACCCAGATCATGGACTGATGAGAGAAAAATTAATGCGATTATTGATGTGTTGGCTGGGGATGCCAAGCGTTGGGGCTTAAACCTCAACATTACGAACCTGACTTTTGACGAATTTAAAAATTTGTTTCTGGTTGAATACTGGTCAGAGCAAAAACAGCAAAGTGTCTGGCGCGAATTTGTCGTATCGAGGCCTTTCGATGCGAATTCGCGCGGTTCGATGAAGGAGTTTTGTGAGGGCTGGATCCGCAAGTTGGAATACTTGCGTGATCGCCGCACGGAATCCGAAATAGTCTGGGAACTCTACAAAAAGCTTCCAGATGATACAAAACGTTACGTAGGAAGCAATTATAGGACAATCAACGATTTCCTGGAAAGAGTGGAGGACGAGGACAATTGGCGCAATAATCGTGACAGTGGCAGAGGCCGTGGTAACAACAACGGGTACCACAGCAACCACAACAACGATAACCACGCGAATAATGCATACCGCAACCATGGCAGCAATAACAATAATGGTTCGGACCGTAATAACAATCGGTACAATGCAAATAATAACAGGAATGACGGAAACCAGTATCATACTAACGTGATACGGGCTTCACAGAATAGTAATAACGCCAGAGGGTGTGATCAGCCGCCTCAGCAGCATCCGGGGAGCGTATCTGCTGGGACGAGACAGGGAAACCATTAGCCGCGCCGGTGAGGGGCCGACCGGGCGTGGAGAAATTTTGGCGGCCCAATAACAGGAGAAAACCCAGGTGTCGTCGTTATGAAAATTCCGGATGGAATAATCAACGGCGGGAGAGTGTGCCAGTGTTAGGAGAAAGGCGTGCGCCCACAAGTAGTAGATCAGCTGTAGACACGGCAGTAAAAAATACATTCACTGTCAGTGAGAACAATTTAAGCAGTGTTCCGGAAATCGATTATAAAGTGGCAGCTGTAACACCCACAGCGGAACTGGAGATTGAGTTTAAGAATGATTCGCAATTGTTGAGAGAAGATCAGATGTCGGATAAAACGTCCGTCATCGAGCGAGGGGATGCAGAGAGGGATGAGGTCTGGTTAAGGCAGTTCGGTCGCTTATACGACGAACTAAGAGATTATAGGGGTCTGTATGGGAGAAGTGTTTATGGGGAGCGCGTGCAGTATTTGCCGCGTCTCGTCCTGCAGGAAGATAGTGTTTGTGAAATGATAGAAAGTTGTGGCCCTAACCGGCAGACTTTACTAAAAATAGTTGATGTTAATGGGGAGCACGAGCAAGATTCGTCGTGTTTCGTCCCGCAGGAGTTGGATGTTGAAGTAGTAACGGGAAGTTCTGGCCCTAACCGGCAGACCTTACCGAAAGTCGTAGTGGTAGAAGTAGCCGACCCATCCGACGCAAACCTCCGGTTTAAACATTGCGAGAGTATTAAGGAGAAAGATTACGAAAATTTTAGTGATAGCCGGACACGATTGGTAGAAAAGCACATAGATTACGGCGTGTATGAGGTTGGAGCTGACGTTATGCGGTCAGACGGTAGCAGTGTGGGTTGCGCAGATCCAGAGGAAGTAATTTCAGATGCGACTGGGCACATTCCTCCAGGTAGATTTGCAGATGAGATCAATCTGGCCAAAGAGGAATCAACAAAGGTGACAATTAGTGAATTGATAGCAAAGCAACACTCACTAGTTGACAAGTTACAGGAAGAGGTTTCGGTATTGGAGGCGAAGCTACAGACTAAGCCTCAGGACAAACGTGTTGAAATTAAAACTGTATGTGAACAGAGGCTGAAAAAGCCGCCAGATAAACCGGATTTAGGATCAAAGCCGGATGGTTTTTTCTGGAATGACCTGGATATAGACGAGGATTTACTGTGGGAAAATAAAGAAACAGTCGAGGACAAGTGTAGACAGATAGTAGTGTCTGTTAATATGCACGACCTACAACTAAACGTGTTGATTGACACCGGTGCAGAATTGAGTGCTGTATCTGGGAAAATATTTGAGTTACTGAAAGACAGACCTGGCATCGTAGTTATGCCAGTAACAGGAGTGAAAATTATCGGTGCTACTGGGAAGGCCAGTAAACCGGTCACAAAACAGATTTTTGTCAACTTCGAGATATGTGGGGCACGATTTGAACAAGAGTTTGTCGTCGTGCCAGACTTGACTACGGAAGTAATTATCGGGTTAGATTGGCTATTAAAGTACCGTGCAGTGATTAATTGCGAAAGCAAAACTTTGACATGTACGTCACAAGATAAAACAATAGTAGTTAGTTTTGACGAGGCAGGAGACGGTGTGCATAGGCAATACCAGCCTATACATATTGTTAACTGGCCGGATGGTATTGATGTAGGTATTAATTTGAACTACTGTAATGTGAGGAATCTCGGCATTGACAAAAGTGTAGAAAGTGAATTGGAAGAGATAATCAAATTCCCTCCACGGATTAACATTAGTATTGGTGTGAAAAAAGATCGTTTGCGAGAAGTAATGAAGCTAAAAGCCGATGCTCGCATACGTCGTCATGACGCTAAAGCGCGTTTTGCTAAGTTTGCAATCGGAGACGTAGTACTTGTAAAAGCTCATGAGAAATCGAGCGAGATAGACCATGAAATCTCTAAATTTAAGTTTGTTTATAATGGAAAATATAAAGTCATTGGTATACCTCACACAAGTGCTTATTGCTTAGAGTATCCAAGCTCTGGAAAACTATTAGGTATACGGAACATTGTAGACCTGAAATTGTACCAACCTAGGATTGATTAATACCACAGAATGGGTAATTTGTACAGTAGGTAAAATAGAGTGTAAGATTTAACGATTTGCTAGATTGCCATGCTTTTGACTGACCAAGGACATTAAATAAGTTGTAATTAATAAGTAATTAACTTGTACTAAATGATTTAACAGAGAGTGATTATTTATCAATTGAAAAATCCAAGCTGCTAGTTTAAGTTTTCAGCTGAGTCGCAGTAGATTAAGCAATGTAAATATGATTTTGTAACTAGCTGTAAGATTTCATAAATATGTGATTTACTAGTCATTGCCGATGTACTTAGACGCTGTTTTAAGTTTCAGGCTAGTACATGCGTGTGATGATGGACAGTGTTGAGTTATCCACTGTGATAGTGTTTATGGACTCCTTGAGATTACTCGGGAGTGAATTTTACCGAAAGAATTCAGTGAAACGGACGTTCTGGAAATGCCGTTACAAGGGCGAGAGAGATCAAGCGTGCCGCACAGGCGGGCGCAACAATACTGGCGGGGCGGAACCGCTGTCGGCTCTTGTGCCGCTGTCGGCTCTTGTGCCGCTGTCGGCATTCTTTGTACTTGCGAGTACGGAAGGCGGAGTTGTTTTTCTTCCCGGACAGCTGATATGAAAGAATTCTGTTGTCAATATTTATGTTTTAGTCGATCTGCTGTATATTATTTTCTTGTTTAGCGTTAAGTGCACACTCATGACGAGAATATTAATTATGAAAAAATTATATAAAATACGTATTCTATGTAATTAATTTTTTATATAAACTTATAAAAAAATACGTATTCTGTGTAATTAATTCCCCCCATGAACCATGGACCTTGCCGTTGGTGGGGTTGCTTGCGTGCCTCAGCGATACAGATAGCCGTACCGTAGGTGCAACCACAACGGAGGGGTATCTGTTGAGAGGCCAGACAAACGTGTGGTTCCTGAAGAGGGGCAGCAGCCTTTTCAGTAGTTGCAAGGGCAACAGTCTGGATGATTGACTGATCTGGCCTTGTAACAATAACCAAAACGGCCTTGCTGTGCTGGTACTGCGGACGGCTGAAAGCAAGGGGAAACCACAGCCGTAATTTTTCCAGAGGGCATGCAGCTTTACTGTATGATTAAATGATGATGGCGTCCTCTTGGGTAAAATATTCCGGAGGTAAAATAGTCCCCCATTCGGATCTCCGGGCGGGGACTACTCAAGAGGATGTCGTTATCAGGAGAAAGAAAACTGGCGTTCTACGGATCGGAGCGTGGAATATCAGATCCCTTAATCGGGCAGGTAGGTTAGAAAATTTAAAAAGGGAAATGGATAGGTTGAAGTTAGATATAGTGGGAATTAGTGAAGTTCGGTGGCAGGAGGAACAAGACTTCTGGTCAGGTGACTACAGGGTTATAAACACAAAATCAAATAGGGGTAATGCAGGAGTAGGTTTAATAATGAATAGGAAAATAGGAATGCGGGTAAGCTACTACAAACAGCATAGTGAACGCATTATTGTGGCCAAGATAGATACGAGGCCCACACCTACTACAGTAGTACAAGTTTATATGCCAACTAGCTCTGCAGATGACGAAGAAATTGAAGAAATGTATGATGAAATAAAAGAAATTATTCAGATTGTGAAGGGAGACGAAAATTTAATAGTCATGGATGACTGGAATTCGAGTGTAGGAAAAGGGAGAGAAGGAAACATAGTAGGTGAATATGGATTGGGGGACAGAAATGAAAGAGGAAGCCGCCTGGTAGAATTTTGCACAGAGCACAACATGATCATAACTAACACTTGGTTTAAGAATCATGGAAGAAGGTTGTATACATGGAAGAACCCTGGAGATACTAAAAGGTATCAGATAGATTATATAATGGTAAGACAGAGATTTAGGAACCAGGTTTTAAATTGTAAGACATTTCCAGGGGCAGATGTGGACTCTGACCACAATCTATTGGTTATGATCTGTAGATTAAAACTGAAGAAGCTGCAAAAAGGTGGGAATTTAAGGAGATGGGACCTGGATAAACTAAAAGAACCGGAGGTTGTACAGAGATTCAGGGAGAGCATAAGGGAGCAATTGAGAGGAATGGGGGAAATAGATACAGTAGAAGAAGAATGAGTAGCTTTGAGGGATGAAGTAGTGAAGGCAGCAGAGGATCAAGTAGGTAAAAAGACGAGGGCTAGTAGAAATCCTTGGGTAACAGAAGAAATATTGAATTTAATTGATGAAAGGAGGAAATATAAAAATGCAGTAAGTGAAACAGGTGAAAGGGAATACAAACGTCTCAAAAATGAGATCGACAGGAAGTGCAAAATGGCTAAGCAGGGATGGCTAGAGGACAAATGTAAGGATGTAGAGGCCTATCTCACTAGGGGTAAGATAGATACCGCCTACAGGAAAATTAAAGAGACCTTTGGAGATAAGAGAACGACTTGTATGACTATCAAGAGCTCAGATGGAAACCCAGTTCTAAGCAAAGAAGGGAAAGCAGAAAGGTGGAAGGAGTATATAGAGGGTCTATACAAGGGCGATGTACTTGAGGACAATATTATGGAAATGGAAGAGGATGTAGATGAAGATGAAATGGGAGATATGATACTGCGTGAAGAGTTTGACAGAGCACTGAAAGACCTGAGTCGAAACAAGGCCCCCGGAGTAGACAATATTCCATTGGAACTACTGACGGCCGTGGGAGAGCCAGTCCTGACAAAACTCTACCATCTGGTGAGCAAGATGTATGAAACAGGCGAAATACCCTCAGACTTCAAGAAGAATATAATAATTCCAATCCCAAAGAAAGCAGGTGTTGACAGATGTGAAAATTACCGAACTATCAGCTTAATAAGTCACAGCTGCAAAATACTAACACGAATTCTTTACAGACGAATGGAAAAACTGGTAGAGGCCAACCTCGGGGAAGATCAGTTTGGATTCCATAGAAACACTGGAACACGTGAGGCAATACTGACCTTACGATTTATCTTAGAAGAAAGATTAAGGAAAGGCAAACCTACGTTTCTAGCATTTGTAGACTTAGAGAAAGCTTTTGACAGTGTTGACTGGAATACTCTCTTTCAAATTCTAAAGGTGGCAGGGGTAAAATACAGGGAGCGAAAGGCTATTTGCAATTTGTACAGAAACCAGGTGGCAGTTATAAGAGTCGAGGGACATGAAAGGGAAGCAGTGGTTGGGAAGGGAGTAAGACAGGGTTGTAGCCTCTCCCCGATGTTGTTCAATTTGTATATTGAGCAAGCAGTAAAGGAAACAAAAGAAAAATTCGGAGTAGGTATTAAAATTCAAGGAGAAGAAATAAAAACTTTGTAATTCTGTCAGAGACAGCAAAGGAATTGGAAGAGCAGTTGAATGGAATGGACAGTGTCTTGAAAGGAGGATATAAGATGAACATCAACAAAAGCAAAACAAGGATAATGGAATGTAGTCTAATTAAGTCGGGTGATGCTGAGGGAATTAGATTAGGAAATGAAGCATTTAAAGTAGTAAAGGAGTTTTGCTATTTGGGGAGCAAAATAACTGATGATGGTCGAAGTAGAGAGGATATAAAATGTAGGCTGGCAATGGTAAGGAAAGCGTTTCTGAAGAAGAGAAATTTGTTAACATCCAGTATTGATTTAAGTGTCAGGAAGTCATTTCTGAAAGTATTCGTATGGAGTGTAGCCATGTATGGAAGTGAAACATGGACGATAAATAGTTTGGACAAGAAGAGAATAGAAGCTTTCGAAATGTGGTGCTACAGAAGAATGCTGAAGATTAGATGGGTGGATCACGTAACTAATGAGGAAGTATTGAATAGGATTGGGGAGAAGAGAAGTTTGTGGCACAACTTGACCAGAAGAAGGGATCGGTTGGTAGGACATGTTCTGAGGCATCAAGGGATCACCAATTTAGTATTGGAGGGCAGCGTGGAGGGTAAAAATCGTAGAGGGAGACCAAGAGATGAATACACTAAGCAGATTCAGAAGGATGTAGGTTGCAGTAGGTACTGGGAGATGAAAAAGCTTGCACAGGATACAGTAGCATGGAGAGCTGCATCAAACCAGTCTCAGGACTGAAGACCACAACAACAACAACATGTAATTAATTATTAATTTGCGTATTTTGATATACCTGTTTTCTATGACCATGTAATCTGATTAATTTTGTAACTAGTATTCCATTTCTTGATACTGCTAGGAATTTACATTTTTAGAATAGCTAAACCATTTTCTATGTTTTCTATGAATTTTAATATGTTGTCAACCTGTTTTATTTTGATCAAGATGACAGAGTGGAATAAGATTAGGAGTGTCTCCACTCAATTATTATCGTCTAAAAATTGGTTTACGGTTAATTAGGCGAATGCTAAATTTTGTTGATGTTTTGAGCATATGCATTTCCGCTGTTTCTTTTTTTTTTGGACATTTTCTGAGTCTGTTTACGTTACACGAACACCCTCAGACAATGTGGGGAACGTGTAACGCCGGAAATGCATATCCTCCTATTTCCATCTATTGTACTATAATTTGTTTTCCTTATTTTTGTTACCTGAATGTATGACATTTCTGTGTCTTTACATATTGTAATTGTTTTACTATTTGTATATATATATTTATGCATTTATGTCGATGTATAATTGGTTTGTTTCGTAAATATTATTTGTATTTTTACGCTGGGCCTTGCCTAGGGAAAACTGCTATCGAACGATTACATCGATAGGTCGTGTGAAGACTCAAAGTGTGTAGGATCTTTGGTAGTGTTAACTCTGCCGCGTGGAGCGCGGGCAGAGCTGGGGGAGTCTGGCTGGAGTAGCGAGTGGAGCAGGTGTGTTGTGTGACGCTCCCGCGAGTTGCCGCGCTTTCGGGGTTTGGCAGCATGTAATTGCGCTCGACTCGCGATGATAGTTTCTGACATGGTGTCGCGGACGGGAAGCATTAGCTGGCGCACATCAAGAGCCCGTTTCGCCTGGTGACCGTGTCGAGAAGAAGGCGCGCCAACATCCAACATCTGCAACAGCGACGGCCGACAATGAGTGACTGTCGCCACCTCCTCGATCGACGGCTTCAAACCTTCAATCAACCAACAAGGAAGACTAAAAGCACGTAAAGTTTCAGAACTGTATGGCAGACCTCAGCTTTTCAAATTGTTCCATTTGCCTCGCAAAATTACAGCAACTTAGCATTAACCTTTGTTGCTCATTGTCCCAATTGCATTGCCAAGCAGGGTCCCTTCCTTTTCCGAAATGAACCCGAGTGTCGTTGAAATTCAAACGCCAGCATAATTCCATTACACTGCTTTAATTTCAAATTTCAATTTAAGCATTAGCTGGCTACAATAGTTAGATTACACAAGCACAAATTAAGAGTGCGAGTTTTGTTACCGTATTTTAGCTTACCTGTGACTGCAGCTCAGCTTGGTACGTACTAAATTTTACTATTGTTAATTGTTCAGAATCGTTTAATTCAAGTTCAAAGTTAATTATCTTCTTTCTAAATTGCGTAGATTCAAGTAACTTTAGAAATGATTGTTGAGGTAGTCCAAGACTAACTGTATTTCGATGTGCTTCAGAGAGAAAGCTTACTATTAACTTCAGTCACTAAATTAACTTTCGATTTTCCGGTTTCATTAATTCTTTTGCTAAATTAAGTGTAGCGAAATTTATTACTTCTGACAAACTTTCAGTTTTCACACTACACATGTCAACCTTCAGTTGCCACGCTTCTAGTGCTAATTATATGTGTAATAACCTTTCTTTTTCAGTTATTATAGTAATTGTCCATAGGACTGGCGACCGTAATTTCCCCCAAATCTCAAATATCTAATTACCGCTAGCTGATTGTTAACGTAACGGCCGCACATTTACTTTCTTTATTAACTTTATCCCTATTTCAAAATTAATTTCCACCAGTTTCACTTGCATTTTTCCTTTCATTTAGGTGTAACCCTTTCCTCCCTCTTTACCGACAGGTTAACTTTGGTGACGATTGCTTTTCCAAAATTCCCATTAGGTACACGCGGTTTCATTTTTCACTGTCATTAAGGTCGATAAGTGAGGGGGAGGTTACAAGCCTACATATGCGATGTCGTCCTTGCCCACCAGCAGCTGTGGCACAGTCAACGACTGTGGAAATTGACTGTTTCCAAACTGACTGTCCCTGATTGCCGACAGATCGTTGAGGATACGTGGGCCCTTTGCCGTCAGTGTCGCCCAGCCTAAACATCCACCTTATCCTGGTGGCTATCCTGCGCGAAACCAGTTCTACGCAGGTTACTAATGGGATATGGAAAGACTTCAAAGCTTGGTAAGAGGGCACTATGGACTTTTATTATGCGATGATACATGACTGCACTTCTATGGCATTCTCTCCTGTCTGGCAAACTATAGTGCTTTGTGTTAAAGCGCAGATCACTTCACTCATGCATCCATGACCATATGCCATCGATGTACCACCTCCTCACGGAACGCCGACAAGCTCTGATACACGACCTCACTGAGCGGAAGGTTGACGATACACCATGCAGTTCACCATAATTCACACCTTTCATTCTCATTTCAGTCAGCTGAACTCTGCAACACCACATCACCCGACCTTAATTGGGGAGGTAGCGGCACACACTGGCAAAACCATGCTGGAGAACGTGGCTCAAGAACTTCAGGAAGAAGTGAGTCCTGATGAAGTCCTAGGAGCTATCAATGTGGGAGCTCCAATAAGTCCCCTGGACCTGACGGCCTCCCCATCGAGTTTTACAAGTGTTTTCAGCTATTTATTGGTACCTACTTGGATGTCCATCTGTGTTAAACTGATGTCATCCACGACGGCGATCGCAACTACTTTCCCTGATGGTCATCATCCTGGTGCCTAAGCCACCTGGGCGATCACGGATCTGTGATTAGTGGCCCTCACTCTACTCGACAGTGTCATGAAGATTATCACACGTTTGTTGGCCTCGCCACTTAAGAAGGCAGAAAATACGTCATGTCCCTCGATTAGACTTCGCTGGGCGGTAACAACAATATCAATATGGCTCTTTGCCGTTACAGGAACATGACCGCAACATTTACCTGATGCTTTGGCATCGCATGACTTTTTTGAAATCCGTCCTCCAGCACATGGGTTTTAACAGTGGTAATGCGCCTCTTGAGCGGCGCGACTTCGAGTATATTCTGTAATGGTCACCCCACCGCGCCTCTAGCGACTGAGCTCTCTGTCCATCAGCGTTGCCCACTTTCCACGATACTGTATACTTTGGCATTAGAGCTCCTGCTCCAGGGACTTTCTCCAAGCCAATGCCTATTGGGCCTGACATTGCCTGGACACCGCTTCTGTTGTACGACCTATGCTGACGATCTAATCATCTATCTATGTAATGAAGACGATGTTCGCGCGGCTCCGGCATGGGTGGCAACATGTGGGGATTCTCTTAACATTTCCAAGTCGCAAATTTTGCTCATTGATGTGGGCCTATCTGAGAGCTATTTGCGCATTGATTTTGTGAACAACCTCCGTCATTCTAGACGTCTCCTCCAAACGATCAGGGCTGGCCTTGTGGACCACCGGCTTAGATCTCTCGACATTATACAGCGTGCGCAATACCTGAATGTCTACCACGCCTCTCGCATCCCCCACGTGGCAAAAGTGTTCCCTGTTACGATTAATCTGGCCTGTCGTATGTTAAGGGTGATGGCATGCATTGTCTGTACCGGGATGTTACTTAAAGTTCAATATTCCTCCCTTGCCCTCCCACGGAAGTGTGGTGGAGTGAGATTATTCCACGTGTCAGACAGCTACAGCGTTTTTGTTAGCTCTCAACTGAAAGTCTGGCGCTGTTCCCCGACTAGCCTGACTGGACTACCATTGCATGAATATGTGGCAGTCTCCATGTCGGCCCCAGTTATGTTATCAGATGGTTCAAATTGCTCTGAGCACTATGGGACTCAACTTCTGAGGTCATTAGGCCCCTAGAACTTAGAACTAGTTAAACCTAACTAAGCTAAGGACATCACACACATCCATGCCCGACGCAGGATTCGAACCTGCGACCGTAGTGGTCTCGCTGTTCCAGACTGCAGCGCCTAGAACCGCACGGCCACTGCGGTCGGCTGTTATCAGATGTTCCAACCTCACTTCGACATTTCTTTCTGGAATTAAATTACATCCTCACTCCTTACCCATTCCACGTATACTCCGGACAAAGCCTGTACACGACACATTAGAGATGTGTCGACTCCCCAAGCCCATCGAATACAAGTTTCCCCAGATCATATGGCATCGTGTGTGAAAATCGGTGCATGCAGGTTTTCTCGAACCAGCGTCCTGTCCACGTGGTATATCACCGTCAATGGCAAACACCCGTCGACCAGTTTCGTTTTGACCGCTTCTGCCTCACTGACAAACCCGTCTGTGTTCACTGTGGTGTAGATGACACATACGCTCTTCGATTTTTGTGTGGTCCGTCGTCTGACGTCTGGCGGCTCGCGCAGCGTGCCTTGGCTTGCCTTACCCAACAGACACCTGCTCAGATCAATTTGCAGACGCCTTTATTCTCAGGTGTGATTCATTATCCCGCAACGAAAAGTAAAGCTGTGAATTGGATACGCAGCCATACGGTCTGTTACCTGTTTGGGCCTGACGAGAAATCGGAACTGGGTTGTTGGACGTACCTTAACGATAGACAATGGGCATTTGTTCGCAACCCCAGGTAAACATTTTTTTCCAATTTTCTGTGGAGCGCCTTTCATGACCCGCCTTCCAGCTGCTACGTCCAAGCCATGAGATGCTGATGATTATTTTGCCGACATGATGCTCTGAAAGCACTACAAACGGAATCTCCATTAAAATTGAGAGATGACATGTTTGGATGTTCGGCCTATTGGAAGGCGCTAGTAACTCCTGGAATTCTGGTACACATAAATAAAAAAATAATAATTTAAAACAAAACAATGAAATAAATAAACTAAAGAAAAAACAAAAGCCCCTGCAAAACTACTTCTATTTTCATCGCTACCCTGTATGGTCTTCCCCCCTACTTTCTTCCTTTCTTACACCCTTTTAGTAATAGTTTAGGTGTTTTAGGATTTGCGTAGATAGGCGCCAACGCCTAAAAAGGTTGTTAGGACATAAGTCCCCCTCCCAAAAAAAAAAGTGGTTAGTTTTTGCGCTCTAACAGAAGATCATGGGCGAAGCGACGATTCGAATCCCGCTGACTTTTAGCTTTTAATCTACACTTTTTTTCATCACTAATCACACTACTTAATTTATATGACATTCGAGAGGTAATATAATGAAAAAAAAGAAAAAAAAACACTATCATTGAATTTCGTATGTTACTTGACTATTTACTATTTGTAATTAAATTTTCAAGGACTACGGACAGGCTTGAAACGCCTGAGTCAAACCTCGATATATAATGATGCGCTATTTACAATTAGTAATATGCTAAGTCGCGCGTCCGGTTGGCCGTGCGGTCTAACGCACGGCTTTCCGGGCGGGAAGGAACGCCTGGTCCCCAGCACGAATCCGCCCGGCGGATTTGTGTCGAGGTCCGGTGAACCGGCCAGTCTGTGGATGGTTTTTAGGCGGTTTTCCATCTGCCTCGGCCAATGCGGGCTGGTTCCCCTTGTTCCGCCTCAGTTACGCTATGTCGACGATTGTTGCGCAAACAAGTTCTCCACGTACGCGTGCACCACCATTACTCTAGCACGCAAACATAGGGGTTACACTCGTCTGGTGTGAGACGTTCCCTGGGGGGGGATCCACCGGGGGCCGAACCGCACAATAAGCCTGGGTTCGGTGTGGGGCGGCGGAGGGGTGAAGTGGACTGCGGTAGTCGTCGTGGGGTTGTGGACCACTGCGGCTGCGGCGGGGACGGAGCCTCTCCGTCGTTTCTAGGTCCCTGGTAAACATACAATACAATACACTAAGTCACAGTGTGCCAGTCCACAAGAGTAATGTACAATTACTAGTCGGATGTAAACTTGACAAGGAACGTTCCAATATGGTATTTGCCTTACAGACATGGAAAACATAAATTGAAACTTCATACATGTTTTTTGTTACATTACCTTTCAAATGCCGTAAAAATTAAGCAATATGACCAATGGTGAATAAAGTAGATTAATAATGAAGTCTGAGCCGATGTCGAATCGTCGCCTCATACACGTTCTTACGAAGCTCGAACGCTAATCACTTGATCACCATCAACTCTAACGTCCGGCATCTACGCTCACATATGTAAGGCACATAATGGACGTGTCAAATTAGTCTTTCGATTTTCTCGTAATTACTTGATTAGTGCACCTCAATACTTGCACATTATGTTGTTTTAACTCCCTAGTATAGGTGTACAAAGTTTGAAGTAAATATGTGATCCCAACGTCATGGCGTCCCCTTGTCAGTCTTACAGCATAGTTATCATGAGCATCTGGACCAAAATAGAGTTGAATACCAGTCCACCTTTGCAGCGTGCAAGACGTTATGTTTGCACTACCAAATACACAGCAAATAGTCAGAGATGAGAGAACTTCCCGCAGCAATTGTTGCGTCGTCTCCTGGGC
The DNA here is from genome assembly GCF_023864345.2 of Schistocerca serialis cubense. NCBI lineage: Eukaryota > Metazoa > Arthropoda > Insecta > Orthoptera > Acrididae > Schistocerca > Schistocerca serialis. The sequence continues at coordinate 1,044,007,788 of NC_064638.1, read as the reverse complement.
CTCGTTTGTACCTTGGTCTTTTCTGTACTGCTACAGCTACAGAAATTTATTCATGTGGGTAAATTCCCACATGATGTGGTTCACATGTAGCAAGCCTCTGACACTTTAATCTCCGCAAAGTATGCAGTGGATTTGGCAGTGTTACGCGGAGCACACCTCTGACTTAGGCGATAGCTACCTCAGAACATAGGACGGCAGTGGTGTTATATTTCTGGGCTGTTTGCTGAACGATACCTACTGAGTACAACACTTGAGGCAGTGCTTCCTGTGAAAGGTCCATTTCAGAACTTTCTTCTCAGGTCTTGAACTTAAACGAATGGTGGAATTCTCACTAGGCGTAGATCTACCGTCGTTCATTCAAATGCAGGTTGTAAATTACTACACGCATGAGAATCAAAGTATTGTGACGTCGCACGTCCTGCGCGCATATTAACGGTGTAGTTCCCCGTGAATTATACGTGCGTGTGAGTGTGAGTTCACAGGCTATCAAGGATTCTCACAACTTGAAATTTCGTTTTCCCCTTCCGTCTTAGTTACACCATTCTTAAAAGCGAACTTGAATTTTCTAAGTACTGTATCTTATGTGTTTGTTCCTATTATGAATTCACGTTCTACAGAGTTCGTTTCAACATCACATATTCAGTAATTCTCCATGAATTTTAACGTTTATTTGTTAATACCCGTTTCTAAGCAAAGTCATATTTCTTTGTGAAATAATTTTGCTATTTTCCAGATTTGACTGCTTGCGGCGCTCTTCCTTTGATGGAGAATATATTTGAGAATAATATTCTTTAATCTCTGGTAAGGCTCGAGGCCAATATTTATGCTAGTTTAAACAGATTTATTCCACGCGTGTGTATACCTGCATCTACTATGTCGTGGTATATGTTTCTTAGGTAGGAGGTTTCATCAGTCAGTTGCTCCAAATTTCAAAGCATCATTAAAAGCTTATTTAAAAACTGTTCCTGAACTAAATATGTAAAAATCAAAGGAAACTGATCATTCAGATAAGAAAGTTCTCAGTATAGTCCAACAATATCTGCATCGTGTATGACTTGCTTCGCCGGCCGATGTGACCGAGAGGTTCCGCCGGCACGGTAGCTCACCGTGTTTGGTCAGAGGTTTTGCCTACCCTCTCCAATAAAAAAAACTGAGTGAACGGATCAACAAACAACCTGAACAGGTGTCATTGAACTTCCGCCACGAACAAATGCAACGAACAATATAGAACAAAATGAGATTATATATAAAAAAAGAGGTTCTAGGCGCTTCAGTCTGGAACAGCGCGACCGCTACGGTTTCAGGTTCGAATCCTGCCTCGGGCATGGATGTATGTGATATCGTTAGGTTAGTTAGGTTTACGTAGTTCTAAGTTCTAGGGGACTGATGACCTCAGATGTTAAGTCCCATGGTGCTCAGAGTCATTTGAACCATTTTGACTTGCTTCAATTAAAAATCGTGCTGAAGTAATTATACTGAGTGCTTTCACTGTACACCAAATTTTAATCCAGCCAAATTTCTGGCGAGTGTTGTTTGAAAGTCTTTGCCATAGGTGTCTAGGTGTGATAGATTTGTCAGGAGGAGCAACTTTTGTTAGCCAATATTTCCGGGCGATTCTAGATGTCTTTAACAACTGTTTATTCCCATGAGAGGCATCATGGCGTAGACACTCTGCGGTTTTCGTATTCATTGTGTGTTTCCTATAAGACATTCTATATGTAAATCGGTAGGATGAACTTCTAAAATACACTCTAAGACAAAAGAAATGACGTATCACAATGGAATTATCCGAATGGGACGGAGATCAGTAGATGTATTGCATTAGAACAGACCAACCAATGACTACCAATTCAGAAAAATGGACTTATTTATTCAACAGAAAGAGCTTCAAACACTGAGCAAGCTAATAACGCATTAGTGCTCCCTTGGCCCTTATGCAAGCAGTTTTTTGGATTGGCATTGATTGATAGAGTTCTTGGATGTCCTCCTGAAGGATGTCATGCAGAACTATGTCTAATTAGCACGTTAGTCAAAATCCCGAGCTGGTTGGAGAGCCCTGCCCATAATGCTCGAAACGTTCTTAATTGGGTAGAGATTCGGCGACATTGCCGGCCAAAGTAGGGTTTGGGAAGCACGAGGACAAGCGGTAGAAGCCCTCGCCGTGTGCGGGCAGGCCCTGCCTTGCTGAAATGTAAGCCCAGGATGGCTTGCGAAGAAGGGTATGAAAACGGGGCGTAGAATATTGTCAACGTACATCTGTGCTGTACGGGTGTCGCAGATTACAACCAAAGCGATCCGGCTTTGAAATAAAATAACATCGCACGGCATCACTTCTGACTGTGAATCAGGTTGGTATTCCACCGCTGACTGGAATCTCGTTGACTGGAGTATAATCGTCTTCAGTGACGAGTCCCGCTTGGAACTGAGCCCCCAGAACCAACAAAGACATGTCTGATGACGTCTTGGACACGGGTGAATGATATTAAAATACTTAAACCCCGGTATTTACAGGAACGTGATCACCTGAAATGTCTGGAGTACTTCTGAACGAAGCTGTGCTACGAATCGCTTTGAATAGCAAAATTGAAGCAACAAAGCTCGTCTTTGCTATGGTTTCTTTGTCTTGATTAGCAAAGGATTTAATTCTATCTTTTAGTGGACATAATAACAAGCGATAGGATATTCATTGCTGAGAGATCGATCCGCCGAATGCGATTCTCTCGATAAACGGAACAGAAGAACGGCTGTGTTAGCCAAAGTGTACACAGCCACTCGCACTACTTAAGCTCGACTCAAGGCACCGCTAGGCCACTTCATGTGCAGCAAGACAGTAGTGCAGTTGTGCCAGTCTACAGTTCGTATCCACGCTCGGTGGTCAGCCAGCGCCGATCATCGTCTGCAGCTCAGTCATTGCTGCCATCAAGTCTTTGTGGCTCCGTTCCCAGTTAGTCTTCAAATTCACCGGATTCTACATTCGGGATTACGAGAGAATAATTCGCCACTGCAAGATTTGTGACTTATAAATTATGTCATTCTACAGACGCTTAGTCTAGTCGCGTCTTCTATAATTGTCAACTAAGTGATCATGTACTACAACGAAGTAATAAATACTTTCTTATTTTGTACTCCTGCTAATTAATTGTGTTTTCCTGTTGTAGATACTAAGCAGTCTTGGCATAGTAGAACCTACGTTTCCACCTCCTTGGCTACCTCATACACTACTGCCCATTAAAATTGCTACACCACGAAGATGACGTGCTACAGACGCGAAATTTAACCGACAGGAAGAAGATATGCAAATGATTAGCTTTTCAGAGCATTGACACAAGGCTGGCGCCGGTGGTGACACCTACAACGTGCTGACATGAGGAAAGTTTCCAACCGATTTCTCACATAAACAGCAGTTGACCGGCGTTGCCTGGTGAAACGTTGTTGTGATGCCTCATGTAAGGGGCAGAAATGCGTACCATCACATTTCCGACTTTGATAAAGGTCGGATTATAGCCTATCGCGATTGCGGTTTATCGTATTGCGACATTGCTGCTCGCGTTGGTCGAGATCCAATGACTGTTAGCAGAATATGGAATCGGTGGGTTCAGGAGGGTAATACTGACCGCCGTGCTGGATCCCAGCGGCCTCTTATCACTAGCAGTCGAGATGACAGGCATCTTATCCGCATGGCTGTAACGGATCGTGCAGCCACGTCTCTATCCCTTAGTCAACAGATGGGGACGTTTGCAAGACAACAACCATCTGCACGAACAGCTCGACGACGTTTGCCGCAGCATGGACTATCAGCTCGGAGACCATGGCTGCGGTTACCCTTGACGCTGCATCACAGACGGGAGCGCCTGCGATGGTGTACCCACCGACGAACCTGGGTGCACGAATGGCGAAACTTCATTTTTTCGGATGAATCCAGGCTCGCATCCGTGTTTGGCGAAATCGCGGTGAACGCACAATGGAAGGGTGTATTCGTCATCGCCATACTGGCGTATCACCTGGCGTGATGTTATGGGGTGCCATTGGTTACACGTCTCGGTCACCTCTTGTTCGCATTGACGGGACTTTTAACAGTGGACGTTACATTTCAGATGTGTTACGACTCGAAGCCCTAACCTTCATTCGATCCCTGCGATACCCTACATTTCAGCAGGATAATGCACGACCACAAGTTGCAGGTCGTGTACAGGCCTTTCTGGATACGGGAAATCTTCGACCGCTGCCCTAGCCAGCACATTCTCCAGATCTCTCACCAATTGAAAACCTCTGCTCAATGGTGGCCGAGCGACTGGCTCGTCACAATATGCCAGTCACTGCTCTTGATGAATTGTGGTATCGTGTTGAAGCTGCGTGGGCAGCTGTACCTGTACACGCCATCCAATCTCTGTTTGACTCAATGCCCAGGCGTATCAAGGCCGTTATTACTGCCAGAGGTGGTTGTTCTGGGTACTGATTTCTCAGGATCTATGCACCCAAACTGCGTGACAATGTAATCACATGTCAGTTCTAGTATAATATATTTGTCCAATGAATACCCGTTTATCATCTGCATTTCTGCTTGTTGTAGCAATTTTAATGGCCAGTAGTGTATTTGCCACCTCATGTTGATGGACTCGATTATGATGAAAGATCGATAGCCATCAGCTCTTGATGAACTGTGGTATCGTGTTGAAGCTGCATGGGTAGCTGTACCTGTTCACGCCATCCAATCTCTGTTTGACTCAATGCCCAGGCGTATCAAGGCCGTTATTACTGCCAGAGGTGGTTGTTCTGGGTACTGATTTCTCAGGATCTATGCACCCAAACTGCGTGACAATGTAATCACATGTCAGTTCTAGTATAATATATTTGTCCAATGAATACCCGTTTATCATCTGTATTTCTGCTTGTTGTAGCAATTTTAATGGCCAGTAGTGTATTTGCCACCTCATGTTGATGGACTCGATTATGATGAAAGAACGATAGCCATCAGTTATCTTTAAAATGCCGTAATTAGAAATGCACTTCGAATGCTGTTGTGGAAATTGTGGCATCAGTTTCAAAAAAGTGACCCATCCTTTTGAAGCCACCAAAACGCATCATGACTAGTTTTGAAATTCGCCCTTGCTTTTGTATGAATTCATGTCTCGAGAAGGTTTTGAGAATTCCAGGTGCGTCAAGTGGTTAAAATTTTAAGATATTAAGATCGCCACGGATACTTTTCAATGTTATGAATATACAGGGTGGTTCACCTGACCTAGCGCTGCCGTTATGCAACCCGCAATGTTAAGTTTGGCATTCAAAAAAAACGCGCAAGATTTTCATATACTCTCGCTCGCTACGCGCAAAGTATCAGTCCTACAGGACCTTCTTGATGTGTTTCAATTTTTTGATGCGATACGTTTTGATTGAGGTCCGTGATTTTCCACTTATTAAAAAAAAGAAAAGAAATGAAGAAAAGAAAGAAAGAAAACGCAGAAAATTTACCTTCAAACGCACCGCCACCACCGCACTCATCCCTCGCAAGTCAGGATTTCTAGTATGTTGCCCTTGGCACTCCCTCGTACCACTGTACAGAAGTTTCCGGTTAGACGAACCACTCCTGATATTCGATCTTCTTTGGTTTCTAGTGACTGAGTATTACGCCGTCAGTGTAGTCGGCTATTTCTTTAATATTATTGAATTAAATGGGCCGTGAGGGTTACGAAAGAAAAACTTTACGCTAAAACTAATTTCGTTGATAGTTTGATACAAACGTAGCCCTTACAAGCTCTCGAATTTCATAGAGAGAAGACCTAACAAATAAAACGATGCAGTTGTTCATTTTACGCTGTTATATTTAAGAAAACTGTTGGATACAAAGTACACACAATCGTCAAACTTACGGTTTGTAAGTGGTCGACTAAGTCAGTGGCGCAATGAGTGCAGTCAGTGAAGACCAAAAGAATGTTCCAGTGTAGCCTTCTCGTGACTAGTCTGTGATCTTCTGTCGTTTATAGAGGAGATGGTAGGAAATGGGTGGTGACAGTATGATGCGGCCGTTGTTTTACAATCTAGTGGTTGCATATGAGAGTCTTCTGAAAGCAGTAGGATTACTACAGGTCATTGTCTCGTGATACGGGAGTAGTGACAATATTAACCCTTTATCGCTGGTCGAAGCGAAACTAGCGATCCTTACTTAGACGTTATATTTGTAGTAGTGTGGAGAAATAAGCTAAGTCCATTAATAAACCTTTCTGATTATGTATACGGCACAATAAGTCGAGAAATTTGTCCCACGGGCCTCAATGCCCATAGTAAGAGGACTGTGGCTGCAGCCACGTGGCTAAAGCCGTCGGCGTACGGAACTAGTTGTTTAACGTTGACGTGGCACTGTACGAATTTTGTGACGTTGTTTTTCACGTTGAGGAGCCATTCTATCACGTGAAACACAAAATAAGTTCTGCGATATTTCTGTGATGTCTCAGTAAACTACAAACAATAAGAAGCAAGAAAGCTCCCTACATCACAAGCAGAAGGCTTGGGGCCTGTACAGAGCAAGACACCATGTTGTAGTTCTGGTTTTCAGTGGAATGGATTTTATGTTATACATTATGTTGAGTGGTACTTAAGTAAATAAATTAGCGAAATCAAAGTGAACTAGAAATTAGAATATAAATGGAAAACTTGGTTTAGTTTGGAGAGTTACATACTGGCACACAGCGGGCACAACAGCAGAGCAGAAGAGACAATGACCGTGAAGTCAGCAAGTTCCACATAAGCGGGCGCTGTCGATTCAGCCATCAGGGAATCGCCCGACCGGCTCACGTGTTTCTCAGTTGTCGCATGTGAGCAAAGGCCCTCGTCTACATTCCAAGAGTCAATGACCGACGTTAAGAAGATTCTTCGAGAAGCTTTTCAACGTGACGGAAGAGGCAATGACCGGCTCAAGTGTTTCTCAGTCGTCACATGCGATCAGAGGCCCCCGCCTACATTCCAAGAGCCAATGACCGAGGTCAAGAAGATTCTTCGAGAAGCTTTTCAACGTGACAGAAGAGGCAATGGCCGTGAAGTCGTTCACCTCCAGTGAACTGAAGTGAATAAATACGTGAGACGTGGTGGGCCCGACAGATGAAGACGGAGACGAAGATGAAGACGGAGACAAGGACGGAGACGAAGATGAGAGACGAAGGAAGAAAAGAAGAGTAGCAGTAGTTTTCAGTCAGTTTCGGTGCTGAAGACCGTCATGCAAGAAGAGACTGCATCATGCACAGACGCACCAAGTCCGCCGCTGTAATGGAATAGCAAGCAGCAGCCACGGCGCCAGAAGACAGAAGTTAAAAGGTATTTGAAGTCTGATTTTTACGTACCCGGGTGACTCGTGAGGACGGGAAGGAGACGGCCTCACTTCAGCAGTCACCTGTGAGCTGGGATGAAGACCTGACAGCCGAAGACTGGCAAGCGGGAGTCTGTGGTTCGAGTTCGAGACACTGGCCTTGCCCCACCGCGCCACTCCACTGGTTGATGCACAACACACGTGGCCGCTTAGAGAAGAGAAACACTGGGACGCCACATCCAAGGTATCACCATCTGATACACGACTTCGCTCGCAATAATTAAACTGGCCACCGCACGCTGCGCGCCTCCAGTCAACTGGGCGAGACGGCGACATGAGATACACACCGCTACGTGTAATCAGACGCCGCCGCCGCCGCCGCTGCCGCAGCAGAAGACTTCACAAACGACACAGCTGCCGCTCTCCGAACCAGAACATCCCGTAAGATACAGTTGTACAAATCTTCAGTAAAAGTTATCTTATGTAAAAATGATGTTTCATTCGACCTCATACCCGAGCCAAGGGAGAACGCACCCTGCCCACATGTTGTTAAGAGAGAAAAGTTAATTTATTTAATATTTTCATCCTGACAGAATGCTTTAGATTGCTCATCCTGACAATTGACAGCATCAAAAGAGAAAACCCAGTTACATTTAGTGACAGAAGTGTCATGTTTAGTAACACAACTGTTACATTTGGTGTCAGAGAAAAAACCCTTGGCTCAATATGAGGTGTGAATGACAGTCACTAAAGGTCCACAGTTAGTATTGTTTAATGTGTGAAAGAATAGGGGTTTGCATATCAGTCGCAATATTTTCTTTATTTAGGAGTTTGTTCTCTCTCATAATTTTAAGAGTTTGCCGAAAATATTTAAACATCCTTTTCATTCAGTGTGGTAAGATTGTGTAACTAATAGTTTGTAAAATGATGACACGAAATCGTACAAAGTCAGAGTCAGCACCACAAGCGGTTTCTACTGAGGAAGCTATTCAGAGCTTAGTTAATCAGATAGCACAGCTTAAAAACGATAACATTGCATTATTTAAACAGTTGAGTGAGGTTAGGTAAACCAGTTCAATCTCTCCCACCCTAGATTCCTCAGCAGCAGCCTTAGTAACTCCTTTTTCAGGTAAACCTGGCGAGGACATAACAGCCTTTTTTGATGATTTAGTAGCAGCTGCAAAGTTAGGATCATGGTCAGATGAACAGCTCTTACAAATGACAAAGTTAAGATTGACAGGAGAGGCTAAAGCACACGTCTTATACCATGAAGAATTACGGAATGCTCCAACATTTGAGGAAATGAAGAAAGGATTGCTTAAACGTTTTCAAAAACAGAACAGCTGTAGATTTTATAGGGAACAGTTAAACACTATCACTCAGAGGCAAAACGAGTCGTTACAAAGCTTTGTAGATAGGATTAGAAAAGTTAATATTAACACCTATCAGTTGACAACTAGTGATGAAGCAAATAAAGTTATTTTACAAGAGGCAGAAGATAGAGCTCTGGATACATTTTTACGTGGGTTACCTCCTGAAACGTCCCGTCGTGTCAGGGAAGAGTTTCCTAAAAATTTAGCAGAAGCTGTATCTGTGGCGACAGCTTTTGAAGAAGTTGACATTGCCACCAGATACAAGGAGAAGCGAAATATATTTTCAGCAGGAGTACGATGTTTTAGGTCCGATCGACAGGGACATATAGCAAAAAATTGCAGACAACCTCAATGTACTAATTGTCAAAGAATAGGTCACACATTCAAGGAATGCAGGTCTAAGAAAGTTTTTGGAAATAGAAATCAGTTAAACTCAAACGGGAATGTCGGAGCCGCCACCAGGCGTTCCCAAGAAAATTTCATGCCATTAAGGCGAATGTGAAGGCGGAATGCTGGTTATCTGCTACCATAAAGGATAAAGATGCAAGGATACTGGTGGATACAGGCGCAAACGTATCAATAGTAAGTAGTGAATGTATTGGAGAAAAGAAATATGACCCTCCAAGGTATAGATTGAATGGAGTAGGAGGAGGTACAGTTAAGTCATTAGGATGTACATCATTGATTTTCTATATTCATGGTGTACAATTTCAGGAAGATGTAGAAGTGGTAACAAAGGTAACTGACGGGTACGATGCGATCCTAGGACTGGATTTCCTGAATAAACATCACGCTAAAATCGACCTCAGACAGCAAACTGTAGAACTTAGCGGAATAGTGTTTCAGCTAGGTGACACCGCTGCAAAGGGCCCTCTGCCGCAAGATTTCCCTAACCGGAAGGCGAAATCAACTATACTGCGTGCAACGTCCTTGAAGGTTGATTCGCGGGATCAGATACCATCTGGCTCAGGAAAACTTCTCTGGATGACCGTTGACCACGAAGTACCTACAGATACAATGTGTCTAATAGAGCCTTTAGAGGAAAATGAGGAATTAGATGTATCACATTGTTTTGTACGTAGGAGTGTTGTACGGGTTCAAGACGTTGAGGGAGAAAGAAAAGTACCGGTACATATTGACAATTTCGGAGTGGAGGACAAAGAGTTGCATAAGGGAATATTAGTAGCTACAGTCAGTACTTTTGAAGAAGAAGATTTCATTTGGTCAGATATTAATGATGGTCAGAAACCAGACGCCTATAAAACCGCATTGCGCCAGAAGATTGAGCATTTGAAAGGAAAGGATGGAGACACGATAGAAGCAGTTTTAGTTGAGTTCCAAGATTTGTTTAATGCAGAAGGTCCATTGCCAGCAACAGACATCACACAGCATAGGATCCCAACAGGAAATACCCCCCAGTTTATAGGAAGCCTTACAGAGTTGCGCATCACTTACAGCCAGTACTGGATGAATTTATAGAACAGCATCTAAAAGATGGAATTATAGAATATTCTGATTCGCCTTATAATTCAAATATCGTAATTATTCCAAAGAAGTCTCCCGACGGTATGAAACGATATAGATTTTGTTGTGACTACAGACACCTTAACAAACAAACTATCTCAGATGTTTATCCTCTTCCAAACATTACAGATATCATTGACAGTTTGGGTAACAGTAAATACTTTTCAACAATCGATTTACGCAGCGGATATCATCAATTGGAAGTTGCACCTGAAGATAGGCATAAAACAGCATTTTCTACCCCTGGAGGCCACTGGCAATTTAAAAGAATGCCTTTCGGTTTGAAAAATGCACCAGCAACTTTTCAAAGACTACTCGATGGAGTATTGCGAGGACTCAAAACTCAGCAATGTTGTGTATATCTAGACGATATTATTGTATTCTCCAGAGACATTAATGAACATGCTGTGCGTCTGTGTAATGTTTTTCAGAGACTTAGAAAAGCTAAATTAACATTAAATATGGAAAAATGTAGTTTTGCATTGACAGAGGTTACATACCTAGGGCATGTCATTAGTGAAAAAGGAATTAAAACAGATCCTCCATTAATTTCGGCAGTTAAGGACTTCCCAACACCACAACGCGTTAAGGAGGTACAAAGTTTCATTGGTCTCGCATCGTATTACCGAAAATATGTTCAAAATTTTGCTGAAATTGCGCGACCCTTAACCCAATTATTGAAAAAGGGTGCAAAATTTCATTGGTCAGAAGATTGTGAATTGTTTTGAGTCAGAATATTAATGGCGCGGAACACCCCATAGCCTACGCTTCGAGACAACTAACAACGGCAGAAAGAAATTATTCCACAACGGAGAAAGAATTGTTAAGTGTTATTTATGGTATCAAATACTTTAAATGCTACTTGGATGGTAGAAAATTCAAGGTTATTACAGACCACGCAGCTTTAAAATGGTTGCTTGGATTAAAGGATCCATCTAGTCGTCTTACCCGTTGGGCCCTATGTCTTTCCGAAATGGATTTCGAAGTTATCCATAAGCCAGGCAAAAAACACACGAATGCAGATTGCCTAAGTCGGAAAATAGCACTTTTGGAAGCAACAGGCCGAGATACTGAGGACTGGAGAAAGGCACAAGATGAGGATACAGAATGTAAAAAATACGCAACTCAAAAACAATTTTGCTTTGAAGATGGTGTATTATGCCGTAAAACAAAACTTTGACCGCGAATTGTTGTTCCCCAACACCTTAGACAAGAAATAATGGCAGAGGCCCACGATCATATCCTTGCAGGACACGGTGGACAGCGGACAACCGAAAGACGAGTAGCAGAGCGATTTTGGTGGGAAACCAGAAAGCAGGATGTTGCGCAGTACGTTCGTAATTGCATTGCGTGCACACAACGAGCTGAACTTTCTCGTTCAAAAATACCCTTACAGAGGCTCCCCGAGGCTTCATGTCCATTTCAAATCTGCGGAGTGGATCTCTACGGGCCATTTCATAAAACACCTGCTGGTAATAAGTATGTTCTTACAATTATCGATCACTTTTCACGCTTTCTAGCTATGGTGAGTCTCCCAGATCAGCAAGCAAATACAGTTGCCCAAGCTTTAGTTAACAACTGGATACTTAAATTTGGAGTACCTGAAGCTATTATCACAGATCAGGAATCTAATTTTATGTCTGAATTAATGAAACAGCTATGCCACTTATTAAAAATACGCAAATTACGCACAACTCCGTTACACCCTCAGTGCAACGGGCGCACAGAAAGAGTTCATCGGACAATTGGCAAGATGCTTAGTTATTATATTAACGAACAACATTCTAATTGGGATACGTATTTACCAATAATCGTGTCGGTATACAACGCCAAAACGCATGAAGCAACTGGCATGTCACCTTATGAAGTGGTCTATGGGAAAAAATGCCGTCCCCTTTTGATGTAATCAGGCAGAAAAACGGAAAAGTCGGAGAAACAGTAAGAGATTTCAGTCGAATGATGAAGGATGTAATGAAAAAGGTTCAAAAATCTAATACAAAGGCTTTGGAACGACAGGAAAGATTAGGTAATACCCAAGCTAAATATCCAAATTACAAAATCGGTCAGTGGGTTATGCTTTCAACTCCTTACATAGCGAAAGGAAAAACGAAGAAATTTGTAACAAACTACAGAGGTCCTTATCAAATTATTAAGATCACGTCACCAGTCAACGTTAAACTGCAACTGCCCACCCGAACTACCATTGTCCATGCAAGTCATTTAAAACCTTTTAAGAGCGCTCCAGATGTAATTCCTTCAACAATAGTGTCTGCTTTTCCGAAGGGTGGAGGAAGTTCCCGTAAAGGAAAAAGAGTGGCCACGCCAGCACAGCATACAGACATGGCACCATACAATCTTCGATCGAGGGTGCGAATGTCCTAGTTGAATCTTAGTAGACTGTGGACAGTATACAAATGTAAATAATTAGTAAATTATAATGGTTTATTTTTTAAGAAAGAAAGTTGAACGTAGAAACATGTAGATCTTGTAGTTAACAATGTATTCCCTCTTTTCTTTGTTTTTGTTTTTACTAGGTTGATAGGTCCATAACCATGTTGTTTGCTTTTTTCAGAAAACGCCATGCAAGCATTTCCTACACAAAACCTATCCTACCTCAATGACTCCCTTGACAGTTCCCTTCTGAAGTCATAAACTCACAGCAAGGCAAAATTGATGCCAATGTTATGATGCAACATGTCTTAAAATTAAATGGTGAACGCAAAACTAAAATTATAATGCTAGGAACGGGTATATCTGGAACCTTTGTGTTGGTGTTTCTGCTTTGTACAGTTTTCTTTTATTTAAGACGAAAAAATAAGCCAAATAATAATATACCACTTCATCAAATCCCTGTTAACTGGATACCACACTCTTAACTGGAGTACTTCAGTAGTTACTTTTGAGCATTAGTGTATTAATTTTGTTTATTGTACTTCATTCTTTATTAAACAGTCTCTTGTTAAAATAAACAATACTGTAGAATCGATATTCTTGTAATAGTATAGGGTAGATTAAACAGCTGTTGCTCTGTAATTTTCTAAGTGCAAAATCTATTTTTTGTTTATTCATTGTCATCAAGATTTGTTACACTTATTACAACCATTTATGTAAGAACTATGTGATTCCTGACCATACAGTGCTTTTGTAAAGTGATAAAGTATTTTTCACATACTTAATGTGAAGCTTGTGTAATCTTCTAAGTCGAGAGTTTTCAGTGCTTGTGCTTTTTCCGTGTGAAGAGTGGAGGAATGTTGAGTGGTAAATTCGAGGGCGAATTCCTCCGAAGGGTGGAGGAATGTTGAGTAGAAATCAAAGTGAACTAGAAATTAGAATATAAATGGAAAACTTGGTTTAGTTTGGAGAGTTACATACTGGCACACAGCGGGCACAACAGCAGAGCAGAAGAGACAATGACCGTGAAGTCAGCAAGTTCCACATAAGCGGGCGCTGTCGATTCAGCCGTCAGGGCATCGCCCGACCGGCTCACGTGTTTCTCAGTTGTCGCATGTGAGCAAAGGCCCTCGCCTACATTCCAAGAGCCAATGACCGACGTTAAGAAGATTCTTCGAGAAGCTTTTCAATGTGACGGAAGAGGCAATGACCGGCTCATGTGTTTCTCAGTCGTCACATGCGATCAGAGGCCCCCGCCTACATTCCAAGAGCCAATGACCGAGGTCAAGAAGATTCTTCGAGAAGCTTTTCAACGTGACAGAAGAGGCAATGGCCGTGAAGTCGTTCACCTCCAGTGAACTGAAGTGAATAAATACGCGAGACGCGGTGGGCCCGACAGATGAATACAGGGACGAAGACGGAGACGGGGACGGAGACGAAGACGAGAGACGAAGGAAGAAAAGAAGAGTAGCAGTAGTTTTCAGTCAGTTTTGGTGCTGAAGACCGTCATGCAAGAAGAGACTGCATCATGCACAGACGCACCAAGTCCGCCGCTGTAATGGAATAGCAAGCAGCAGCCGCGGCGCCAGAAGACAGAAGTTAAAAGGTATTTGAAGTCTGATTTTTACATACCCGGGTGACTCGTGAGGACGGGAAGGAGACGGCCTCACTTCAGCAGTCACCTGTGAGCTGGGATGAAGACCTGACAGCCGAAGACCGGCAAGCGGGAGTCTGTGGTTCGAGTTCGGGACACTGGCCTTGCCCCGCCGCGCCGCTCCGCTGGTCGACGCACAACACACGCGGCCGCTTAGAGAAGAGAAACACTGGGATGCCACATCCAAGGTATCACCATCCGATACACGACTTCGCTCGCAATAATTAAACGGGCCACCTCACGCTGCACGCCTCCAGTCAACTGGGCGAGACGGCGACACGAGATACACACCGCTACGCGGAATCAGACGCCGCCGCCGCTGCTGCTGCCGCAGCAGAAGACTTCACAAACGACACAGCTGCCGCTCTCCGAACCAGATCATCCCGTAAGATACAGTTGTACAAATCTTCAATAAAAGATATCTTATGTAAAAATGATGTTTCATTCGACCTCATACCCGAGCCAAGGACGAACCCACCCTGCCCACATGTTGTTAAGAGAGAAAAGTTAATTTATTTAATATTTTCATCCTGACAGAATGCTTTAGATTGCTCATCCTGACAATTGACAGCATCAAAAGAGAAAACCCAGTTACATTTAGTGACAGAAGTGTCACGTTTATTAACACAACTGTTACAATTACACTCCACGAATTATGTTGTTTCCAAGCACCAGCGTATTGAAAGTCGAAAGAACGAATGGTTACTGGTACGATTTGTTGTAAAAAAAAGAGGGTAAATGGCATATCGATGGTTAATGAATTTTCGTCTTTATTAGGTTGGTGCATAGTTTCGTAGCATTTTTTTCATGTTGATTTCCGGTTTCTATGGGCTTATTTATCGATTGTAATTTTTTATTTGTACTTCACTGTTGCTGTTTGAGTTTACAGATTATCATCTAGTCATTTGGAGGTAATGAGTGGAGCTGTGTTGCTAGAAAATGAAGTGGCAAGCGGAGAAATCGGAACATGTTGGACATATTCTTCAGTTTTAGTTCGGTAGAGGGGTGGCAGCATGGGAGACAGCCAGAAACATTTACGCTGAGTATGACGATGACGCGACTGGACAGAGCACAGGAAGAAAATGGCTTTCTCGTTTGAAAGAGGCCCGTTTTGGCATTAGTGACTCTCGAAGCCCAGGAAGACTTTCTGGGTTCGATGAAGATAATTTAAACGCATTATCCACAATGATCTCCATCAGTGTACTCGAAAACAGCGAAATGCGGTGAACTGCGACAATTTCACCATTGTGTGACATTTGCATGCAATGGGGAAGACTCAATAATCGGATGCTCTGTGACAAAATCACAAAAAACAACGCGTGGCCAGCCCCTCGTGCAACTAAAGGGTTGTGCGATTTTCTTACGAAATTACTCGAAATAATTCCTGCAATACTTCATGCTATGGGAATAAAGGTGTGTTTCTTGTCACGAGTGAGTTTGCTCGGTTTGGTGAACTTCAATACGCTAATGTCCTTACTGACTGGACATATATCTTTCCTTTCTGTCTTATTTCATGTTCACAGATACGGATGTTTTTGTAAATAAGTTATACAAAACTGAAACCAGTCGCTTTTTTGGATAATTATGCTTTATTCCATGAATCAGTTTTCGAACCTTTTCAGGCTGATCTTCAGATGGTTTCAGGAAGTTACATCACTACTGCTAGCATAATGCTGGGTGCTGGCTCTATGACAAAAGGATGGAACACACTTTAATGTATCGCCATGACTATAGCTTATCTGTCGATATGGATGTAAATTTAGCTGTTACTTACTGCGACAGTATAGGCGGCTATTTCGGTTAATGTCCATCTGTCTGCCTCCATTTTGAAGTCCAATTGTTATATCACTACAAACACTTGCACACAGACTATATTAATTTACACTGTGACAGCGAGCCTTTTCCAGCATCCAGCATGCGCTTTACAACTGTTGCTTGTAACAAAGATCTTGACAGAAAGATATGGCATAGGCCTACTTTGCACATAGACGTAATTTGTTCTTCTTTACATGTATGAAAGTCCATATAATGGCAAATATTTTAGTCAGACTGGCGATAAGATGAGAGCACAAACTAAAATAAATAAATAAATTACTACAAGAACAAACTGCAGGTGTTCTGATACCTTATTTGTATTTGTATATTACGTATAATACAGGCAGTTTATAGCAATATTTTGCTGTATGGATTAGTTTATCAATGAACTTCTGAACAACCACCCACAAACTAGAAAACCACGTTTATAAGCCTGCCTTTCCTAGGGAAGATTTCTCACCAAATTTGCAACCTCTTCAAGACATACAACATAAAAATAAGTCACTTCCCCAACAACAAAATACAAAATAAAATCATACACAGCACCAAAACCACTATACAACAGTATCAAAAGACAGTTGTGTACAAGCTCGTTTGAAACTCATGTCCAAGCTTCTACATTGGATAAACTGGTAGAAGCTTCACAACAAGATTTAAAGAACACATAGATGCACTCCGTCGTAACAACCTGAATAAGTTCAGCTTTGCCTCACATCTTTCCCATCACAATCATTCTGCAAACAACATAGAACAGGATCTCCAAATATTCCATTTTGCCAACAAAGGCACAATACTTGACCTTCTTGAAGAAATTGAAATATTTATCTACACAAATACAGCACCTGACTACCTTCTCAGTGATCAAAACAAAGTTTTCCTTCAGAATTTTGAAGATCTACTAGTTCAAAACAAGTAACCACTCAACGAACCCTACACCGCCTCTCTATCCCCCCCCCCCCCCTCCCAGCCCCAAGACCTCCCTCTCCCCTCCCTCTCCATACATCCTAACTACACTGGTGTCAATCTAATATCCTACCACAGAATAAAACCTGTACTATATTTCTAAATGTTATAGCCCTCTACTGCTAACATAAATAAGTACTTTTATACATATTACTTCTAGCTGGAACGAACAGAAGCTGCCTTTACCAATATTCCATATCACTGTAATGTAAGAATAAAAATAAGTCAACAGTTAAAGAACTTTTGTTCATTGTTTTTGAAATATAATGTGTACAGCCATACAAACCGCTTTAGTCTATTGCAATCACTAAAACACTTATACATATAGCGTTAGCTAAAATAAACATAAACTACTCTTGCTAGTACCCCAGATCATGTTAAAATAACAACAGAAATAAGCTAACAGTTAATCTGAATGTTTGATATTAATTTAAATATAAAGGTCCTAGTCATACAGAGAGCTGCATCTCACTGCAGATACATTAACACTGTATCTCTGGATTCCAGCGGCTATCTGATTTGGTGAAGGCTGCCGGTCTTGCTTACGAGATGAAGGCAGAGCTCACCATCTGCAGCATCGTTGACAGAACCGACTACGGACCTTTGGTGCAGAGCCGGGTGGAGGGTCTGAAGCAGAGGCTCAGACGGTTTTGCGACCGTGTTGGCTGCAGATTCCTTGACTTGCGCCATAGGGTGGTGGGGTTTCGGGTTCCGCTGAATAGGTCAGGAGTTCACTACACTCAGCTGGCGGTTACACGGGTAGCGCAGGCTGTGTGGCGTGGACTGGGCGGATTTTTAGGTTAGAAAGCCTCGGGAAAGTACGGGGTGGGTTGTAATCTCAAAGGGTGCATGGCAAATACAGGACGTGCTTGGATCAAGGAACAGTCGGAATTGTAGTTGTAAATTGTTGTAGTTGTACTGGGAAAGTCCCTGAGCTTCAAGCGCTAATAGAAAGCAGAGAAGCAGAAATCGTTATAGGTACAGAAAGCTGGCTGAAGCCTGAAATAAGTTCTGCAGAAATTTTTACGAAGCCTCAGACGGTGTTCAGGAAAGACAGATTAGGCAGAATTGGTGGTGGAGTGTTTGTGCCTGTCAGTAGTGGTTTATCTTGTAGTGAAGTCGAAGTAGATACTCCGTGCGAATTGGTATGCGTGGAGGTTATACTTAACAGCCGAACTAAGTTAATAATTGGCTCCTTCTAGCGATCCCCAGACTCCGATGATATAGTTGCTGAACAGTTCAGAGAAAATTTGAGTCTCGTAGCAAATAAATACCCCACTCATACGATTATAGTTGGTGGGGACTTCAACCTTCCCTCGATATGTTAGCAAAAATACTTGTTCAAAACCAGTGGTAGGCAGAAAACATCTTCCGAGATTGTCCTAAATGCTTTCTCCGAAAATTATTTCGAGCAGTTAGTCCACTAACCCACGCGAATTGTAAATGGTTGCGAAAACACACTTCACCTCTTAGCCACAAACAATCCAGAGCTAATAGAGAGCATCATGACTGATACAGGGATTAGTGATCACAAGGTCGTTGTAGCTAGGCTCAATACCGTTTCTTCCAAATCCAGCAGAAACAAACGCAAAATAATTTTATTTAAAAAAGCGGACAAAGTGTCACTAGAAGCCTTCCTAAGAGACAATCTCCATTCCTTCCGAACTGACTATGAAAATGTAGACGAGATGTGGCTCAAATTCAAAGCTATAGTAGCAACAGCAATTGAGAGATTCATACCTCATAAATTGGTAAGAGATGGAACTGATCCCCCATGGTACACAAAACAGGTCCGAACGCTGTTGCAGAGGTAACGGAAAAAGAATGCGAAGTTCAGTAGAACGCGAATTCCCGATGATTTGCTAAAATTTACAGATGCGCGAAATTTGGCACGGAGTTCAATGCGAGATGCCTTTAATAGGTTCCACAACGAAACATTGTCTCGAAATTTGGTAGAAAATCCGAAGAAATTCTGGTCGTATGTAAAGTACACAAGCAGCAAGACGCAGTCAATACCTTCGCTACGCAGTGCCGATGGTACTGTTACCGACGACTGTGCGGCTAAAGCGGAGTTATTGTGTGTGTATGTGTGTGAGGTTTACGGGCGCTAAACAGCGTGGTCTTCAGCGCCCAAACGCATAAAAACAGGAACACATGCAGTGAAGGGACGAAGACGGACAGCGAACAAGGAGAACGGCTAAAAGACACAGACTTGACGCAGTTCCAAGTCCTCACATACAGAGGCAAAACAAGAGGAGAAGAAACGCACTAAAAAAGGAAGGGAAACACAAGGAAAGGAGGACAGAAACCGAAGGGAAATAAGGAAGTATTCGTGACTGGTGGACCTCTTACCTAAAACCTGGGTGAGCCATCTACCCAGCAGCACATTAAAACCCTCTCCCTAAAATCCGAGGCAACAAATTGGACAGGACACGAAACCGTAAGACCTTAACCACGGTCGTTGCGTCGTCTTGCAAAATAGAAGGCAAATCCGGTGGCAAAGAAACCACCGCCCTCTGGTCAGAGAATAAAAGACAGTCAAGTAAAATGTGGTGGACAGTAATCTGGACGCCACAAGCACTGCAGATTGGGGGGTCCTCCCACCGGAGTAAAAAACCATGTGTTAAGGGACTGTGCCCGATACGGAGGCGGGTGAGGAGAACCTCATCCCGCCTGCATGACTGGTAGGACGTACGCCATGGCCGCGTGGTAGCCTTGACCAGACGCAGAAGTAGTTAGCGTTGTCACAGACTGCCAGCCACTCCTCTTCCCATTGAAGCATAATACGAAAACGCAGGAGGGAGGTAACAGCATGGAGGGGGACGGCACATTCCACAACCTGAGGGAGGGAACATGCATCTTTGGCAGCCACATCCGCCAGTTCGTTTCCCCTAATACCCACGTGCCCCGGCACCCAGCAGAAACAAACCTCCTTCCCCTGCCGTTGCATGTGAAGTAGGACATCATGGATGTTCTGGACGACCGTATCCGCTGCGTACAAGTGTTGCATGGTCTGAAGGACACTCAGGGAGTCAGAACAGATGAGGAACTTAAGACTGGGAACACATCTCGTCTGCTGCAATGCCCGCAAGATCGCAAACAATTCGGCATCAAAAATGGTAAACGTCGCAGGAAGCCGTAACTTGACGACTCGATCAGGGAAAACAACAGCACAACCAACAGAGTCCCCCTGTTTAGAGCCATCCTTAAATACTGGTACATGGTCGGGATGCTGGTGTAAAATATCGGAAAATAAGGAGGTAAAAACAAACGCAGGAGTGCAGCTCCTCCGGCACTCCGACAAGTCTAAAAGGACGCTGGGCCTCTGGAGCAACCAGGGAGGCAGGCGGGTAAAACGTTGTCGTTGGGGGGCCATACGCTCCACAACAAGGAACTCAAGCAAATGCTTGGCACGAATCCCAAATGGTCTCGTTGCCCTGGGACGACTGGAAAAGAGACGTTCCATAGGCGGTCGGGCAACCAGTAGGGTATGCAGGGGAGGTAGGACAGGCAAGGAATTGACACACCCGTCGCACCGTGAGGAGTTTCCGCCGGATGGCGAGCGGCGGTTCTCCTGCCTTAGCACACAGGCTGGGTATGGGACTGGTACGGAAAGCACCACTGGCCAGCCTGATACCCTCATGGTGTACTGCGTCAAGAATCTTCGGATACGAAGGCCTTGCTGACCCATACACAGTGCAACCATAGTCAAGACGCGATCGGACGAAAGCCCTATAAAACTGCAGCAGACGCGCCCGATATGCTCCCCAGGATCAATGGCTCAGACACTTCAAAATATTCAGTGCCTTCAGGGCCCGCACCTTTAGGTCTTTAAGGTGAGGCAACCACGACAACTTGGAATCAAAAGTGAGGCCCAGGAACCCCACAGTGTCTCTAAAAGGAAGAACGGTGCCTCTCAGACGCAATTCAGGGGAGGTAAAAAGACGTCGAGAACGATTAAAATGAACACACACACATCTGTCTGCAGAAAAGGTAAAACCCGTCTTCGCAGTCCATGCCTCTAAGCGCTTTATCGTAAGCTGCAACTGCCGACTAGCAGTGACAAGACTGGAGGGAGAACAGAAAACAGCAAAATCGTCCACAAACAAGGAGCACTGGGCAGGACTCCGGATAGCGGACGTGATACTGTTAATGGCGACGGCAAAGAGGGTGACACTTAAAACGCTTCCCTGAGGAACACCATTCTCCTGCACGTACAAATCAGATAGCACATTACCAACCTGATATCGAAAGAGGTGGTGGGAAAAAAAGGACCGAATGAAGATGGGGAGACAGCCACGAAAGCCCCACTCATGGAGTTGATTGAGGATAAGGCGGCGCCAAGTAGTGTCATACGCCTTATTAATGTCAAAGAATACACCTAGACAATGCTGGTTACGTAGGAAGGCCTGCTGGATGGCCGCCTCAAGCAGGGTCAAGTTGTCTATAGTGGAACGACATCTCCGAAAGCCACACTGAGAGGGGCTAAGGAGCTGCCTGGTTTCGAGCAGCCAAACCAGGCGACGGTTGACCATGCGTTCCAACGTCTTCCCGACACAGCTCGTCAAAGCAATACTTCGATAACTACTGGGATGCGTTCGGTCCTTCCCCGGTTTGAGGAGGGGAATCAAAATCGCCTCCCTCCACGAGTCAGAGTACGTGCTGGACAACCATATCATATTAAAACAATTCAGGAGAACTTCCTTGGATGGCAGCAACAAGTGCTGCAGCATGCTGCACCGGATTTGATCATGACCAGGCGCAGTATCATGAGCCACAGACAGCGCCGAATCCAGTTCCCACATTGTGAAGGGGCAGTTGTAGGGTTCAGAATTGGGAGACCGGAAGTCCAAGTGACCCCTCTCGATGGCAGTGCGGTAGCGGCAGAAATCTGGATCACAGTTAATAGTGGCGGTAGATTCCGCAAAATGCATGGCCAGTGTCTGGGCAATGTCTCTCGGCGCCGTGAGGAGACATCCTTGATGCAGCAATGCCGTGCAGGTAGTTGGCTGAGTTTCCCTGAAATCCTCCTGATGGCTTCCCATACTTTCGTAGAACTACTGGAACGGGACATGGAGGTCAAGAACGATTGCCATGACCGTCGTTTGCTCTATTTAATCACTCGCCGCGCTTTGGCCCTTGCCACCCGACAGGCCGCAAGATTGTCAGCTGAGGGACGGCACTTGAAGCGGCGCAGAGCTGCACGGCGGGCTCGGATGGCTGAGCGGCACTCAGTGGTCCACCAAGGGACAGGACGCCTGTTGGGATGACCGGATGACCGTGGGATTGACAATTCAGCAGCATGGGAGATCACGGCTGTAACATGGTCTACCCATTCGTGGACGCTGGCACGGTGTTCCAAAACAGCCAGTTGGCTGAAAAGTGTCCAGTCAGCTCTGCAGAGGTGCCACCGGGGTGGCACTGGTAATGCCACAGCCTCATCCAGGAGGCGAATCCAAAGGGGGAAGTGGTCACTAGAATGGAGGTCAGTAGCAACCTCCCACAGAGCAGAATCCGCGAGTGATGGAGAGCAAAAGGAAAGGTCAATAGCCGATGACGACCCGGAAGCAGTACAGAAATGAGTGGGAGCACCAGATTTGAGGATGCACAGTTCTTCAGACATCATGAGGCTTTCCAGAATGCGACCCCTGGGGCAAGTAGTCGGAGAGCCCCATAAGACATTATGAGCATTGAAGTCCCCCAGAAGAAGAAATGGGCGGGGGAGTTGGCTAATAAAGTCTGTGAGAGCCTCAGAGTCTACCGCATCCTGAAGTGGTAAGTAAACTCAACAGACTGTGAGCCTCCGACCCACAAGAAGGTCAACTGCAACTGCTTGCAAGTCTGTAACGAGAGGGAGCTCAGATGAGGGGTGCATGTCACGGACAAAAACCGCAACACCACCCTTTGCCCTTTCGCCCGTCAGATCATCTTTTCGATATACAGTATAGCCCCGTAAAGAAGGAGCATCAGCGGCCCGAAAATGTGTCTCTTGGAAACATAAGCACAAAGGGCACTCTCGTACAAGGAGTTGTAATTCGGCCACATGCGTCCTGAACCCATTCAGGTTCCACTGTAATATGGGAGCCAGTGATCAGGGTGGCTGAACTTTCACCCTGCCTCTGTGCTTTGGAGGAGAGCCTGTACTGGCCGGAGATTTATTCCTGGGGCGAGAAGATCGCCCCTGATCGACATCAATGTCCATCAGCTCCGATGACGAGGTCCGTGTTGGATGCAAAATTAACTTTTCATGTACTACTACAGAAGTAGTTAGTGTTAATTCATCGTTAACAATTGTTGTTTTTTTAATATATTTATATACAGTTCTACACATTGATCTTGCCAAAAGCCGAGAAGCGATTCTTCTTAGTGTTTTAGCTCTCTAGGGCCCGTGTTGCCCGGCTGCCTCGCTCAGCGGCTAAGTCCGCTTCAAGGTCACAAGCCTTCCACAGCAGCATAAGCCAAATTCACACAGCCATGCCGTACAGGAGGAGAATGTATAGAAGAAGGAGCAGATTGCCAGTGTACAAGACAGTGGACACTTTCAGTTTTGTTCCTAATAATGTTGCTCAGGAAGAGCTACTGACTGGTCCTATCACATTTGTTGAATGCAAGATTATCTTTTCATGTACTACTACAGCTTCAAGGTCACACGCCTCACACAGCAGCATAAGGCAAAAGGAGCAGATTGCCAGTGTACAAGACAGTGGACACTTTCAGTTTTGTTCCTAATAATGTTGCTCACAGTATATAAATATATTAAAAAAACAACAATTGTTAACGATGAATTAACACTAACTACTTCTGTAGTAGTACATGAAAAGTACTACACGGGTACTACAAGCGGCTACACGGGTAGCAGGGGTTGTGTGGCGTGGGCTGGGCGGTTTTTTAGGTTAGATGGCCTTGGGCAAGTACAGAAAGGGCAACCGCCTCAAAGGGTGCGGGGCAAAGTCAGGACATGCGGGGACCAAGCAGCAATCGGTATTGTAATTGGCAACTGTCGAAGCTGCGTTGGTAAAGTACCAGAACTTTAAGCACTGATAGAAAGCACCGAAGCTGAAATCGTTATAGGTACAGAAAGCTGGCTTAAGCCAGAGATAAATTCTGCCGAAATTTTTACAAAGGTACAGACGGTGTTTAGAAAGGATAGATTGCATGCAACCGGTGGTGGAGTGTTCGTCGCTGTTAGTAGTAGTTTATCCTGTAGTGAAGTAGAAGTGGTTAGTTCCTGTGAATTATTATGGGTGGAGGTTACACTCAACAACCGAACTAGGTTAATAATTGGCTCCTTTTACCGACCTCCCGACTCAGCAGCATTAGTGGCAGAACAACTGAGAGAAAATTTGGAATACATTTCACATAAATTTTCTCAGCATGTTATAGTCTTAGGTGGAGATTTCAATTTACCAGATATAGACTGGGACACTCAGATGTTTAGGACGGGTGGTAGGGACAGAGCATCGAGTGACATTATACTGAGTGCACTATCCGAAAATTACCTCGAGCAATTAAACAGAGAACCGACTCGTGGAGATAACATCTTGGACCTACTGATAACAAACAGACCCGAACTTTTCGACTCTGTATGTACAGAACAGGGAATCAGTGATCATAAGGCCGTTGCAGCATCCATGAATATGGAAGTTAATAGGAATATAAAAAAAGGGAGGAAGGTTTATCTGTTTAGCAAGAGTAATAGAAGGCAGATTTCAGACTACCTAACAGATCAAAACGAAAATTTCTGTTCCGACACTGACAATGTTGAGTGTTTATGGAAAAAGTTCAAGGCAATCGTAAAATGCGTTTTAGACAGGTACGTGCCGAGTAAAACTGTGAGGGACGGGAAAAACCCACAACAACAAAGTTAGGAAACTACTGCGAAAGCAAAGAGAGCTCCACTCCAAGTTCAAACGCAGCCAAAACCTCTCAGACAAACAGAAGCTAAACGATGTCAAAGTTAGCGTAAGGAGGGCTATGCGTGAAGCGTTCAGTGAATTCGAAAGTAAAATTCTATGTACCGACTTGACAGAAAATCCTAGGAAGTTCTGGTCTTACGTTAAATCAGTAAGTGGCTCGAAACAGCATATCCAGACACTCCGGGATGATGATGGCATTGAAACAGAGGATGACACGCGTAAAGCTGAAATACTAAACACCTTTTTCCAAAGCTGTTTCACAGAGGAAGACCGCACTGCAGTTCCTTCTCTAAATCCTCGCACAAACGAAAAAATGGCTGACATCGAAATAAGTGTCCAAGGAATAGAAAAGCAACTGGAATCACTCAATAGAGGAAAGTCCACTGGACCTGACGGGATACCAATTCGATTCTACACAGAGTACGCGAAAGAACTTGCCCCCCTTCTAACAGCCGTGTACCGCAAGACTCTAGAGGAACGGACGGTTCCAAATGATTGGAAAAGAGCACAGATAGTCCCAATCTTCAAGAAGGGTCGTCGAGCAGATGCGCAAAACTATAGACCTATATCTCTGACGTCCATCTGTTGTAGAATTTTAGAACATGTTTTTTGCTCGAGTATCATGTCGTTTTTGGAAACCCAGAATCTACTATGTAGGAATCAACATGGATTCCGGAAACAGCGATCGTGTGAGACCCAACTCGCTTTATTTGTTCATGAGACCCAGAAAATATTAGATACAGGCTCCCAGGTAGATGCTATTTTTCTTGACTTCCGGAAGGCGTTCGATACAGTTCCGCACTGTCGCCTGATAAACAAAGTAAGAGCCTACGGAATATCAGACCAGCTGTGTGGCTGGATTGAAGAGTTTTTAGCAAACAGAACACAGCATGTTGTTATCAATGGAGAGACGTCTACAGACGTTAAAGTAACCTCTGGCGTGCCACAGGGGAGTGTTATGGGACCATTGCTTTTCACAATATCTATAAATGACCTAGTAGATAGTGTCGGAAGTTCCATGCGGCTTTTCGCAGATGATGCTGTAATATACAGAGAAGTTGCAGCATTAGAAAATTGTAGCGAAATGCAGGAAGATCTGCAGCGGACAGGCACTTGGTGCAGGGAGTGGCAACTGACCCTTAACATAGACAAATGTAATGTATTGCGAATACATAGAAAGAAGGATCCTTTATTGTATGATTATTTGATAGCGGAACAAACACTGGTAGCAGTTACTTCTGTAAAATATCTGGGAGTATGCGTGCGGAACGATTTGAAGTGGAATGATCATATAAAATTAATTGTTGTTAAGGCGGGTACCAGGTTGAGATTCATTGGGAGAGTGCTTAGAAAATGTAGTCCATCAACAAAGGAGGTGGCTTACAAAACAATCGTTCGACCTATACTTGAGTATTGCTCATCAGTGTGGGATCCGTACCAGATCGGTCTGACGGAGGAGATAGAGAAGATCCAAAGAAGAGCGGCGCGTTTCGTCACAGGGTTATTTGGTAACCGTGATAGCGTTACGGAGATGTTTAATAAACTCAAGTGGCAGACTCTGCAAGAGAGGCGCTCTGCATCGCGGTGTTGCTTGCTCGCCAGGTTTCGAGAGGGTGCGTTTCTGGATGAGGTATCGAATATATTGCTTCCCCCTACTTATACCTCCCGAGGAGATCACGAATGTAAAATTAGAGAGATTAGAGCGCGCACGGAGGCTTTCAGACAGTCGTTCTTCCCGCGAACCATACGCGACTGGAACAGGAAAGGGAGGTAATGACAGTGGCACGTAAAGTGCCCTCCGCCACACACCGTTGGGTGGCTTGCGGAGTATAAATGTAGATGTAGATGTAGATGTAGATGGCCTCGTCATCGGACCGACCCTGACTAATCTCCTGAAGTGGCAAAACCTTCACCTTCGACGTCTTTGTCTTGGGGGGCTTTAAATGCAGAGCCTTGTCAACAGCTGGAGCTGTACTCGCCTGGGCAGAAGGCGCCATATGGGGAGAAGCAGGAAGTACCCCAATGTCAGCAACCACGTCCTTGTCCGACGTTGCGGGGAGAGCTGCAGGTTGCAAAACAACCGCAGCAGCACAAGTGCACTGGCAAACGCAGGTATTTGTGCTAACACTAGCAACCTCCGTCTGCGTAGCAACAGTGGCCATTTGTACTGGTTTTTTTCAGAGCGGAAGCGAAACAAGTTGTAAACACAGGAGGTTGCATGGCCTTAAAGAGCTTCTTGGCCTCACCATAGGGGATGCGCTTAGATGTTTTAATCTCCTTTATCTCCCATTCTTCGAGATAGATTGGGCAGACCCGACTCCAGACAGGGTGACTCCCAGAGCAATTCACGCACTTCACAGGCGATGAACAAACGGCTCCTTCATGGCAGGCTGACCACATTTACCACAAGTGGCTATTCCATTGCACCCCAACGTAGTATGCCCAAAGCGCTGACATTTAAAACAGCGCATTGGGTTAGGGAAATATGGTCGTACTGGCAAACGTAAGAACCCCGCTTTAACATGCTCTGGGAGTCTCGGGCAACTGAACGTGAGAATAAACGAGTCGGATTTGACGAGGTCCCCATCGACTCGTTTCATATTATGCTGCACGTCAACAATACCTTCGTCAGCCCAATCAGATTTTAACTCGTCTGTGGGGATATCCACCAAGTCCCTACATGTCACAACACCCTTACCATAATTCAAAGTGGAGTGGAGCTCGGTCTCGATAGCGTACTCTCCGCTTCTGAAGAGAAGCGACTTGACGGCAACTAGAAGTCTCAATTAACAGAGTCCCATTGCGCAGTCGCTTCACAGATTTCAGTGTACCTGCAATTCCCTCAAGACCCTTGTGGATGTAAAAGGGAGAAACCCTCTCAAAGCTACCCTCCTTCCATTTAATAATCAAAAACACATTCTGATTATCAGCATGTGCTCTGTTACGACAGTCTGATAAATCTCTAGCAACACCAGGCGCTGGAGGACTCGTAGCACGAAGTCGCTTTTTGGATGGGGTGTGGTTTCCCACCAGTGGCCCACCCAATCCACTGGTAGGGGTAAATGTAGAGGTCGAAGGGTCCATTGCGGTCCCACGAGCAGCTAGGGAACTAAAGGTCCGCTCAGACAGAGCCCCACGTGCCTGAGTAAGCCTTATACAACTGGGGTGCAGCAGGTGCCCCAGAGGTTGCCCGCTTGCGACTGTTCCACCCCAACAGCCATGCATCTTATAGGCGCGGAGCACACCGTAAGATTGAGGGGTTTATATAGAGGTTGACCTGCCTCGCAATCCAGGCGATCAAGCCAAGATTACCATTCCCCGCAGCACACAACATTCCACCGCCGCGCCACACGGTGGTCGCTGAAGCATGTCCGGGGGTTACGGTGGCAGGAGACTGGTGGCGCTGACCAGTCCCCAGCTCAGGACCCCGGGGTCGCCAAGCCCGTACTCAGCAAATGAATGCTGAGCCCCTGGGGGCGCGGAGTTATTGAACGCAGTTTTCCGAAATTCCTTCACTAGGGAAGATGAATGGAATATTCCATAATTTGAAACACGAACAGCTGCTAGCATGAGTTTCTTAGAAGTAGATACCTTAGGGGTTGCGAAGCAACTCAAATCGCTTGATACGGGTAAGTCTTCAGGTCCAGATTGTATACAGATTAGGTTCCTTTCAGTTTACACTGATACAATAGCTCCCTACTTAGCATATACAACCGCTCGCTCACCGATAGATCTGTACCTACAGATTGCAAAATTGCGCAGGTCGCACCAGTGTTTAAGAAGGGTAGTAGGAGTAATCCACCGAACTACAGACCTGTATCATTGACGTCGGTTTGCAGTAGGGTTGTGGAGCATATACTGTATTCAAACATTATGAATCACCTCGAAGGGAACGATCTATTGATATGTAATCAGCATGGTTTCAGAAAACATCGTTCTTGTGCAACGCAGCTAGTTCTTTATTCGCACGAAGTAATGGCCGCTATCGACAGGGGATCTCAAGATGATTCCGTATTTCTAGATTTCCGGAAAGCTTTTGACACCGTTCCTCACAAGCGACTTCTAATCAAACTGCGGGCCTATGGGGTATCGTCTCAGTTGTGCGACTGGATTCGTGATTTCCTGTCAGGAAGGTCGCAGTTCGTAGTAATAGACGGCAAATCATCGAGTAAAACTGAAGAGATATCAGGTGTTCCCCAGGAAAGCGTCCTGGGACCTCTGCTGTTCCTGATCTTTATAAATGACCTGGGAGACAATCTGAGCAGTTCTCTTAGGTTGTTCGCAGATGATGCTGTAATTTACCGTCTAGTAAGGTCATCCGAAGACCAGTATCAGTTGCAAAGCGATTTAGAAATGATTGCTGTATGGTGTGGCAGGTGGCAGTTGACGCTAAATAAAGAAAAGCGTGAGGTGATCCACATGAGTTCCAAAAGAAATCCGTTGGAATTCGATTACTCGATAAATAGTACAATTCTCAAGGCTGTCAATTGAACTAAGTACCTGGGTGTAAAAATTACGAACAACTTCAGTTGGAAAGGCAACATAGATAATATTGTGGGGAAGGCGAGCCCAAGGTTGCGTTTCATTGGAAGGACACTTAGAAGATGCGACAAGTCCACTAAAGAGAGAGCTTACACTACACTCGTTCGTCCTCTGTTAGAATATTGTTGCGCGATGTGGGATTCTTGCCAGGTGGGATTGACGGAGGACATCGAAAGGGTGCAAAAAAGAGCAGCTCGTTTTGTATTATCACGTAATAGGGGAGAGAGTGTGGCAGATATGATACGCGAGTTGGGATGAAAGTCATTAAAGCAAAGACGTTTTTCGTCGCGGCGAGATCTATTTACGAAATTTCAGTCAGCAACTTTCTCTTCCGAATGCGAAAATATTTTGTTGAGCCCAACCTACATAGGTAGGAATGATCATCAAAATAAAATAAGAGAAATCAGAGCTCGAACAGAAAGGTTTAGGCGTTCGTTTTTCCCGTGCGCTGTTCGGGAGTGGAATGTACGACTGTGGTTTGATGAACCCTCTGCCAAGCACTTAAATGTGAATTGCAGAGTAATCATGTAGATGCAGATGTATCATTCATTCCTGAGTATTCAAGTTAATGGCAATCGTGATTTTAAAAAAGTTGCTATGAACTGCCTATATTATACCAAATATACAAATAAAAATAAGATATCAGACCACCTGAAGTTTGCTCTTGTAGTAATATATTTATTTATTTTATTTTGTGCTCTCATCTTATCGCCAGTGTGATTAAAATATTTGCCATTATATCGACTTTCATACATGTAAAGAAGAACAAATTACATCTCTGTGCAAAGTAGGCCTATGCCATATCCTTCTGTCAAGATCTTTGTTACAAGCAACAGTTGTAAAGCGCATGCTGGTTGCTGGAAAAGTCTCGCTGTCAGGGTGTTAATTAATATAGTTTGTGTGCAAGAGTGTGTGTAATGATATAACAACTAGACATCAAAATGGAGGCAGGCAGATGGACACTAACCGAAAAAAAGCCGCCTATACTGTCGCACTAAGTAAAAAACTAAATTTACATCCATATCGACAGATGAGCTATAGTCTTCGCGATACAGTAAAGTGTGTTCCATTTTTCTGTCATAGAGCCAGCACCCAAAATTATGCTAGCAATAATGATGTAACTTCCTGAAACCATCTGAAGAGGAACCTGAAAAGGTTCGAAAACCGGTTCATGGAATAAAACATAATTGTTAAAAAAAGTGACT
Source organism: Schistocerca serialis cubense (assembly GCF_023864345.2). Taxonomy (NCBI): domain Eukaryota; kingdom Metazoa; phylum Arthropoda; class Insecta; order Orthoptera; family Acrididae; genus Schistocerca; species Schistocerca serialis. Next base: position 1,043,977,108 of record NC_064638.1, on the reverse strand, counting down.
GGTTGCAGTTTTGTATAACTTAGTTACATTCAATATATAGTCATGGTTCTCAAATATCCGTAATGGATAAGCATAACGGATGTTTTTATTTATATGTAGCTAAGGCAAAATAACATGACTAGCTTATGGACAAGGAAGGAAATGTACGTTTTAATAGAGCCAAGACAGGAATTTTGTGCGCATACATTTTCGTGACCAAACTACATTGTTTGCCAGCCAAATTAAGTCGACAACTGTCACTGGAGAGAACAGAGGGCGCAAAGTCTGGTTAACCAGGTTGTCCCACGTGCCAACGGCTCTGTCTCTCATGACGTTGCAGATCCCCTCCACGTGCACGTCGTTTGCTGCCTTGTCCCTTGTGTCGTTGGCTTAACTTTGTTTGACGCCTTGGCAGCACTGGGGCGAGAAAACCAGAAGGACACTTCTTTGGTTATCTGGAGCCCAATCTCACTGTTTTGTAAGTTGCAGTCGTTCTATTCGTGCATAAACAGTATGTGATGGAGAAACTGAACGCTACATTGCGTAGTGCGTCCCTGCAAGACAGCGCAATCTTTAACATACAGAACATGTTTCCAAGACATCTGGAGTTCAAATTCCTCTCCGGGTACTCTGATACAAGTTTTCCACAGGCTCTACAAATTTCAACTAATTCCAAGATGGCGCCTCAAAGAAGGACAGGATGTCAAAAATTAAACTTCCTTCGTAGTCTTAAACGACCCATGCAATATGGGTGACTTGAAGTTGGTACTGGAATCCTTTCACAAAAAAGTTTAATTCTTCATTACAGCATTTCCGTTCTGTATTCATCTCAAGTCTTTAAACTTATATTGTGAGTAATAGCTTTGTATTAATTTATTTCAACATACGCTCTCCTTACAGTATATTTCCTCCATACATTGTCGTCCCACTCGTATTTATTTTCTGTTCATTGTCAATTTATTTACAATACATTTTGATCTGTATTTAACGAACATGTCCACCGCGCAGACCATAATGAATTTACAAATTCTCTATTCCATGTAATAACGCCATTTTATACTTTTCACAGAATTCGAATAAACACCATCGTAAGCGGTAATTTGTGTGATCAAGAAAAATTCTGAAAAACAAATAGTTTTTCGTAATTATCTTCAAAATGAAATACTAAAATATTGATCATTTGAATGATTTGTGATAAGCCGAGATTATTGATTTGTCGCTTTTTGAGATAACTAAGTAATTTCTTCAGCTTGAGCTATTTAAATTGCTTTTAGCCTACCAGTATTACCCTTCTGGTTTGGATAATTGTTACAAAAAGTTCTTCATGCCATAGACATACTCTTGGTCCGGTATGATGTTGACAATTAAGGTAGTTTGGGAAGTGTTATGAAGTAATGATAGTGATGTAATGTATCTGTTTCCTATGATGCTTGACTGGACCTTAATAACATTTCCTTACTTTGAGAATACAAACTAGAACTTACAGAAATACCTAATGCGTGAAAACTTCCGATTTTTCGGTGTTCTTATTGGGAGGGAACTCGAATTTGTGAAACCTTAAAAAATGTAATTTTTGCATAGAAAATGCTGCCTGCACGTACATTAAATATTTTTGTGGAGCATTGTCTACATTCTGACGAATGTGAGTTGGCACCCAATAGACAAAACGTAGCCGAAATTGTAAGTCCGACGACATTTACGGGGGCCCACTGAAGTGTTTTTATTGTATAATGTGCGGGTAAATCTTTTCGTGCAATAGACGGGAAGTCTCCGAGGTGGCATAGAACTTGTGAACCGTGTAGAACTTTGATTTTCGGCGAGATGAAGAGAGAGAGAGTGTATTTTATTTCGTCATCCACACCACATGGACATTCCAATACAACCTGTACGGTCGCATTGGTCTGGTCATTAGAAATCCTCCTCATTATTCTCTGCTGACTTACACAGGACCATACTGATTCTGTTATCTATTTGCTATGAACGTGATTTATTTTGACTAATCTTGTCTATGGCATTTTACAGAATATTACCTTGTTATTTTAACCTGTGATCTGTTTTTATGCCGTATTTTACAGAAAAGTGTATTGAGAAATTTGTGCAGGTAGTCCGGTAGTTGGTTAATAGTAGCGTTGCTTTAGTGACTAGTTGGTGATGGGAGAGGTAGTAGATCTATATTTAGTTGAATGCTAATGTAACTAGCCTTCATTTAATCAAAGAGTTATATTCTAGTCTGTTGCCCTGCGTTCAATTGCAGGAATTGATATTACTGTCATTTTCCCGCCAGTGGTCAGAGACCAGATGTTGTAAACTATTATTGCTAATTATTATTGGAGCGTAGGAAATCAGAATTTTGTTTTCATTGTGTTAAATGTATTTTATGGTGCCATTCTCCTCTTGAGCCTTACCTTCAATAACTGTACTGGGTTGTGAATTAGATTCTATTATGTTATCATTTCTCTGTTGTCAAGAAGAATATTTGATGTTTAATAAATTCCATGTAAACCTTAACCGACGCCTACACAACTCACTCAGCCCGTAGACCACTTCACCTAAATTCTATCCTACACAATTTTTGGCCCAGTTTCTTGTGCTCTGAGTCTCGATGAGGAATTTATCCCTGACAAACTTCACGTGATTAATAGTGAATTTCACTTTTTTGGTGCGTAGCTCGGTGCCAACGCTTTCGCGTGTGTATGGCTGTAAGCCAGAACGACTCCTAACAAGATGCCAGTGCGAAGCCGATCAAGCGTTTTGGATCATCTACCTTACGTTTCTTTGAACATCCGTTTTAGTGCGGCGTATCGCTAGCCTACAGCTCTCCCGGTCATGTACCAATGGCCGTGTCTTGTGTGTGAAAACCCTATCGTTTGTGCGACAGCCAACTATTCTGGCAGCCCATGTATAGAGGGTCACTGTAAGTGCATCAGCAACTACGGCGGTTTTTTATTTTCAGCGGAATGACAAAAGTTTGCTGCTGTGTTGATGCACACATCGTAACAGAACTGTTGCGATCGCCAGTCCGAAGACTGCTTTGATGCATCTCTCTACGCTAGCCTATTCTGTCCGAGCCCTTTCACCTGTGTTCGCATGAGCATTTTTACTGTAATTAAGCCTTGGTCTTCCCCCTACAATGTCCAACCCCCTCCCATTTAGACCTCTGTCTCTCCTACCAACGTAATCTTCACAATTTATCTGTTTCACCACACATCGAAAGCTTCTATTCTCTTTTGGTCTTAACTGCTTATCGTTCATGATTCACTTACATTCAAGGCTACATCCCATTAAATACTTCAGAAGAAACTTCCTTGTAGGTTTATATTCGACGTTAACAAATTTGTCTGTTTCAGAGCCACATTTGTTTGCTATTGCCATGCTGCATTTAATATCTTTTCTACTGCGTCAGTTGTTTATTATTTTGCAGCCGAAGTAGAAAAACTCATCTACTACTTTTAATTACTCATTTCCTAATCTGGCTCAGCATTACCTGACTTACCGAGCGAGGTGGCGCAGTGGTTAGACACTGGACTCGCATTCTGGAGGACGACGGTTCAATCCCGCGTCCGGCCATACTGATTTAGGTTTTCCGTGATTTCCCTAAATCGCTCCAGGCAAATGCCGGGATGGTTCCTTTGAAAGGGCACGGCCGACTTCCTTCCCCGTCCTTCCCAAATCCAATGAGACCGATGACCGCGCTGTCTGGTCTCCTTCACCAAAACAACCCGACCCATTACCTGACTTAATTCTACTACATGCCATTACCTTCATTTTATTTTTTGTTGACATTCATATTACGACCTCTTTTCAACACAGTATACATGGCGTTCAACTGATCTTCGCTGTCTTCGGCAGAATTAATGTCATCACTAAAACTCAAAGTTTTTAATTCTTTCTACTGAAATTTACTACCATTTCCCAAATATTCCTCAGTTTCTTTTGTTACTTCCCCAATGTACAGACTGAATAAGCTATAGTCCTATTTCAGTTCCTTTCTAAGCTACAGCCTCATTGTTACGTGTTTCAACTCTTGTGACTGAACCCTGGTAACTGTATAAGTTGCGAATTACCTTTCGCTGTCCTGTATTTAATCTCCACTTTTGTCATGTTATTAGTATATTAAATTTACATGAAAACGTTGTTGATTCTCGTCTAGAAATTCTGGTTTATGTCCAAGTCGATAATAAAAAACAAGAAGGCATAAGATCGACGAACATCGTGTGGCGTAATTTCATTGGGGAGAAAATACTAGTATAACAAAGAATCTCACAGTCCTTGTCACGCATTATGACCACTCTCGGTAGCATTGTACTCTCTCAAGGATTTAAATGTGACGTAAACACAGCAACATTTTCTGAGTCTACTCAAGAGGTTGGAAAATAGAAAATAACGCCTTTGGTTGTTGAAGTAAGTCTCCTGATGTGTCTTACTCTCGGTAGTCACCCCTGAAAAGTCATAAAGTCATTCTGAACCAACACGGCTCAGACTATAACTGTACTAGCGTTTGAGGAAGGGATTGGGCCGGAAGTGATATTTTAATTGAATATGAAGAGCAGATGTCCCAGGAGCTTAATTTAGTTTGTAAATAGAAAGCGGGAAGCACAGCTTTCGGAACTGTTCTACAGTCAATCAAAAGCAATTTAGTTTTGCCGGAAGCCTAGCCTTCGAACAGCACCTGATAATGCAGGCATAATGTGAGGGTACGGTGGCAGCGCAAGAAGCTGACCCGAGTATAAGAGCCCGTAAACCACCTGTGTAATGCGCTTATTGTAATTAGGGAGAGTGGATCGCAGTAGCAAAACCACTTCTGTTGCAGACGTTAAATTTATGTCCGTTAATCAAGTTGCGGAGTGCTTCGGTAATAACAACATGCTTATGCTGTGCATTAACGGTCGCTTGGTGGAATTTCCAGTAGGCTGCTGTGCAGTCTTACCCATAACCGCATGGCACTGTTGCTACTTATACTTTCACACTGTGTATACGACACACAAGGCACACATCACACGGGTAAAGGTAAAATAAAGTGTAAATAATTTTCGGTATCTACAGCATCATAAGTTGACAAAATTGGGTATTTACCTTCTCATCATATTAGCACCGCACTTCCCTTCGACTACGAGAGAATTAATTGGCGACGCGGTAGAATAAAATATTACAGTACTGGCTATTAAAATTGCTACACCACGAAGATGACGTGCTACAGACGCGAAATTTAACCGACAGGAAGAAGATGCTGTGATATGCAAATAATTAGCTTTTCAGAGCACACACACAAGGTTTGCACCGGTGCCGACACCTACAACGTGCTCACATGAGGAAAGTTTCCAACCGATTTCTCATACACAAACAGCAGTTGACCGGCGTTATCTGGTGAAACGTTGTTGTGATGCCTCGTGTAAGGAGTAGAAATGCGTACCATCACGCTTCCGACTTTGATAAAGATCGGATTGTAGCTTATCTCAATTACGGTTTATCGTATCGCGACATTGCTGCTCGTGTTGGTCGAGATCCAATGACTGTTAGCAGAATATGGAATCGGTGGGTTAAGGAGGGTAATACGGAACGCCGTGTTGGATCCCAACGGCCTCGTATCACTAGCAGTCGAGATGACAGGCATCTTATCCGCATGGCTGTAACGGATCTTGCAGCCACGTCTCGATCCCTGAGTCAACAGATGGGGACGTTTGCAATACAACAACCACCTGCACGAACAGTTCGACGACGTTTGCAGCAGCATGGACTATCAGCTCGGAGACCGTGGCTGCGGTTACCCTTGACGCTGCATCACAGACAGGAGCGCCTGCGATGGTGTACTCAACGACGAAGCTGAGTGCACGAATGGCAAAACGTCACTTTTTCGGATGAATCCAGGTTCTGTTTACAGCATCATGATGGTCGCATCCTTCTTTGGTGACATCGCGGTGAACGCACATTGGAAGCGTGTATTCGTCATCGCCATACTGGCGTATCACCCGGCATGATGGTATGGGGTGCCATTGGTTACACGTCTCGGTCACCTCTTGTTCGCATTGACGGAACCTTGAACAGTGGACGTTGCATTTCAGATGTGTTACGACCCGTGGCTCTAACCTTCATTCGATCCCTGCAAAACCCTACATTTCAATAGGATAATGCACTGCCGCATGTTGCAGGTCCTGCAGGGGCCTTTCTGGATACAGAAAATGTTCGACTGCTGCCCTGGCTAGCACATTCTCCAGATCTCTCACCAACTGAAAACGTCTGGTCAATGGTGGCCGAGCAAGTGGCTCGTCACAATACGCCAATGACTACTTTCTTTTTTTTTAGTATGCGAAATCTTATGGGCCTTAACCGCTATGGTCATCAGTCCCTAAGCTTACACACTACTAAATCTAAATTATCCTAAGGACAAACACACACACCCATGCCCGAGGGAGGACTCGAACCTCCGCCGGGACCAGCCGCACAGTTCATGACTGCAGCGCCGAAGACCGCTCGGGTAATCCCGCGCGCCGCCAGTCACTACTATTGATGAACTGTGGCATCGTGTTGAAGCTCCATTGGGGTCTGTACATGTACACGCCATCCAAGCTCTGTCTGACTCAATGCCCAGGCGTATCAAGGCCGTTATTACGGCCAGAGGTAATTGTTCTGGGTACTGATTCCTCAGGATCTATGCACCCAAATTGCCAGAAAATGTAATCACATGTCAGTTCTAGTATAATATATTTGTCCAATGAATACCCGTTTATCAATTGCATTTCTTCTTGGTGTAGCCATTTTAATGGCCAGTAGTGTAATTGATATGCTTAAACACAGACCGCAATAAGAACAGTTAAATACCACGGAAGCCTATGTACAGAAGAAAAAATTATGGTCTCTTGAAACTCTTTATCTCGTCAAACTCGGTTACCAGCGCATTCCAAAGAAGCAAATTGATCTCTCCAGACGTCCTTCTTAAAAAGGAATTGAGCCTGCTAGACTCCAGGAGGAGCCAAGCATCGAAATTCAAGGCACCACTAGGTTGTGGCGCTAAATGGAAACTGCGTCTATGATCTGTATAGAATGAACCATCCCGATATGCAGATCGGCCCCCTTCTACTCAGATGTGATAAACTGCACCAATTGGGAACGATTGAGAAATTAATGGCCCTGGCAAATGAGTCATGGGTGTGATATGTGCCAAAATCTATAATAATAAATGGAGATGTAGGGTTCGTCTAAGTATTGTAAACGAAGATACGTCCAGTTCTGCCAACATTTATTGTTACAAAATTCGAAAGGAAATCCATGACATGATTTAAAAACGAAGTGGCAACTCCTTCAGTCCTACTAATATAACGGGGAATGAAAATGCATCTGGCACTAAACTCGCATTACACTGGACTAAATGAAACACGCAACTCCGAATCGGACATGATGATAGCATCGATCATTGTGGGGAACCCCACGTTCCTGAGTCATGAGCGAGCCATTGAGCACAACGTAACTCGTAAGAAGAGCCTCTCAACAATAGACACGCCTAACACTAACTCCACTACTTTGCCTGAAGAAGCGGTCATAGCTGGGGAAAAAATGCCAATCTCTGTAGGAGAAGACCCAGCCAAAGAGTTCGACGTAGAATGTCGACGAGGAATTCACAAAGACTGAAGCCCCTCAGAGCTATTTGCCAGTCTGAAAGTTTGGAAGATTAGGAGTGGGATACTGAGTAACAAACCTTTCCGTCTCTCCTTCCAATACGTTATTTATTCGCTAGCCAATCTCTAAATTTTGCAAGCTAAACAAAATATGAACAATTTGGTATCAGATTTACAGTTAAGAAGAAAGACTAAGGCCCAGGCTAATATGGGCATATCCAAGCTCCATTGTCTTGGAAAAAAGGCGTCCTAATCTCGCACACTTTTTTAGGCGCCGACCAGTCATAGTGTCTCCTACTCCGTGGCAAAGGAAACGGTTCAATATCTGCGACCTGTCAGAGGTCGGGCAAAACACTATCCGACGATATGTAAGAATTAGTGGAACCACATGACCAAGTAGTAAAAGATGGAATGACGGTAATTAACGCAGAAGTTATTCCAAAATTAGATCAGTAGGCTTGTTACCAGGGAAACATAATTTGAGTTTTCTTCATGGGTTGTTAGTAATAGATGTCTTTTATACCTGTTACACTGGCGTCATTTTGTTGTGGATAGTTGTTTATATCTTAGTTTGTTTCTGTTTTGTTTTGAGAAGATTGTTCCAGGACGGGATCTTATGAAAAGCACTTGTTCCGTGGTGTCTAAAGAATGCAGCGAGGAAGGGGAAAAGGAGAACTTTAGTAGGGTGTCTGTTCACATCTAAGACTGACTAGCGGCATGAAGAGGTCGAAGCATGATGAATGTAGATATCAGTACTTTAGATATTAAATATGATTCTTCTGCATGCATTAAAGGAAGGCGCGTGAACATGACAGAGATATTTGGTTCTGGTTGAGGCTACAGCCCAGAGTAAGCAGCGCAGAGTAACCTTCTCTAAACCTAAGTGATGTAAAGAACTATAGGAACCTAAGTACCAGTGTAAAGTGAAGAACGTGGGTTATTGTGAAAATGCTATGGATTTTTGTGGTTGTTAATATAGAGATAAGTCAGTAAATTGGGGGCACAAGGTTTGTGCGGATACGACACGTAAAGATGGCTGATCGTACAGCCTCTGACATGGGAAGGACGGATGAATGGAGCAAGCCAACTTTCACCCTGAGGAGGTTCCGAACCTGGCATAGCAACTGGGCCAGGCGAAAGCAACGAGGGACGCAGCGAGAAGGCAGTCACCGTACGTAAGGGAGCCTCCGCCTTTTCCGCCTTCTAAGAAGGGGTGACACAGGCAGGTCACAGTACGGTCTGCGACCGTCGCTCCTTGAGTCTGAATAGGGTGACACGTGTTGCTGCGGGTGTTGGGCCACAGCAAGTCCCGCTGCGGCAGGCACGTAACTGATTGCTGAAAGGTCACTGCCGCTGCCCTAAGGACGTCTGTCAATAATCCATTGCGAAAACAGAAAAAAGACTTTATAAATTTCTCTGTACGCTTTGCTAGGACAATTGCAAGAGTTTAGGCTTTCCCTTAGACATATGGCCTTCTGAGAGTTATGTGTGAGCAGTCTTCAGCATGCACCTGGACTGTGCAAAGGCAGTAAAAATGCTTTCTTCCCTCTATGAGAAGTACCACCTGTCTCCATCGGAATGAATCGGATACATTCCCATGGAATGAATATTGCATCTGGTGATCTTGTTCCAGCTATATTACTTAAATCCTTCTCTGTCTGTGAGTTTTGATCGCATATTACTGTGATTTTGCAGACTGAGAAGCAATCCTGTACCGATCTCTACGAACACGTGTTCATCTACCTATCAGTCGCGTAATTCGGCGTAGCCTTTCTCTTTGTGGGACAGGCAACTAAGGCAGCTATAACTTGAGAGGCACAAGACTGAGTATTACATCTTGCGCCATGCTCTGCTACAATCCCCTTGAGCAGCGACGAGTCGTTGGGCGTCACAAACCGGGACCAAGGTAACATCTGAGTAGAAAACGATGGACTTTTCAACAGAGGCTGCCAACATAGGCAGCCGTCTACGATCGACGGGCACCATCACTTTCGATGTATGAACAGTACATCGTTGCATGCAGATCGAGTGTCAGTGACTGTGAGTGTCGTGCTTGTGGAATTATGAGTTAAGTTTTAGTACTTTACGACAGGTCGGGTGTCACAAGTCCGTAACTTCACGACTGGAGTCAGATATGTCTATTTCTTAGCGTTTGTTCTGTACCAGTGATCCTTCTTCCTGAAAAAAAATTCATAGGTTTAAAAATATGAAATGCTTTCTCTCCATCTTGTAACCTGTACATGATTTTGTTTGCTTGTTTTGTTTATATTGTGTTGTAATTTCATTTGTTTTGTATGTGATGTGAAAATGTTCAGTATGGTCTGTAAGATATATGAGTCTTACTGTATCCAGTACTTAACCTACACGTAATTTTGACTGTTTCTGACCGCTTTTTGTATAGTAATTTTATTTCTTGTCTATTTGTTGTGAGATCTTTTGTTTGTTGACCATTGCCGATAGTGAAGGACTTCATCGTGGACGATGTATTTACGTCAAGAGTTTTTATTTTCCTTGATTAGAGTTACTCAGATATTGACCGAATAATCCATTTGTCTGATATTTGTTAAACTTGTTTAAAAAAGTAGCTCTCATTTGTGTAATCGTTGTTATGAACCATATGCCATTCTTATAAAAATCTGCATCACATTGAAGTTAAGCCCCCAAGTTGGCATTATCACACATATGTTTTGTATCTTTGTCTGTGTGCTGATTAAGAGTTAATAATACTATGGCTCTCGTTAATAATTATGAACTTATGTGGATAATTAGTGTTAATGTACTGTCAGGTTTGATTGGGCTTGTTTGTGTAAGGTAACTAACGTATGTTTGAGTTTCTAATGATCCGTCACAAGTATGAGTGGATGGATGACTGTGATAAAATAGTGTCAGCAGTTGCAGATTCACCGGAATGACAGAAGTGTAAATTAAAGACTGTTGTCGACTAGTTTTGTTTATGAGTGAGATTGATGGCATTTTCTGTGCGAATGCGTATGTTATTTTGTAAATAAAAAAGAAAATAAACTGTATCATACAGCGCTGAATTGCATATTTCGTTTTATACCTTTGCGCTAAAAAGTAACAGTAAAAGACTTTTTTTTTTTTTTTTTTTTTTTGCTCGGTGATTGCCGCACTATGAGCAGATTAAGTGGAATACCATTGGCATGGAACATCATTGGGACAAATATTTCATGGATTGGAAGGTTGCGCCAGGCTGGAGGTTGTTTAATTTTTATTACTATTATTATTCACCCTGTGATTATGCAGGATTAAATTCGTTTTTCTTTTCCTTGATTAAATGACACAAGATTTTATATGCAAACGGGAACACAGATGAATGCAAAATTGCTTCCTCCTAATAATATTATTTTGATTAATTTGGTATTGGGTTTGCATGGCGTATTAAGCTGATAAATTAGCTGTCTTGACAAGCATACACAGAGAAGCTTGGCTCATTGACTGAAAGGTGCAGTTCCCTTGGGAACGTTTAGTAATGTCAATGAAAGTCATTAGTTTCGCATTTATCGTAAGCCTGCAGCCACTGATGCCATTATTTCTCAGAACTCAACCACCCAGAGTAGGAAAAGAAGAAGAAGAAGCTGTTTTCCATGTGATTTAGAAAAGTTACTTAGATTACACCTTAATAACACAGAAAATAAATCCTTATTCTTCTTGTGTTCCTACTTATTTCTCAGCATAGTCACCTTGTTGACAAACAAATTTCCACGTATGTCGGTTCAAAAAAATGGTTCAAATGGCTCTGAGCACTATGGGACTTAACAGCTGTGGTCATCAGTCCCCTAGAACTTAGAACTACTTAAATCTAACTAACCTAAGGACATCACACACATCCATGCCCGAGGCAGGATTCGAACCTGCGACCGTAGCAGCCGCGCGGTCCCGGACTGCGCGCCTAGAGCCGCTAGACCACCGAGGCCGGCAGCTTTTCTAAAATCCAATCAATTGTATGAACATATTTCCCCCAACGTGTGGCCAGTTTGTTGACACCGTCACTGTAGAATGTTTGATTTCTTTCACCGAGCCACAACCTCGCGTCTACTTCTACTGCCCATCCGGGGCTAAGTCCGGACTGTATGTAGGATGATCGATGACAGTGAACTGAAGGTGTCGGATTGTTGCAGATGTCTCAGAGCACTGGTGTGACATTGTCATGCTGAAGGAGAGGTTTCTCCATGCGTAGACGAACGTCTCGAATTCGAAACTCGACTACAGTGTCGACACAGTTACGTTACACACTCCCATGTTACACGCTACAAGTCAGGACCCTCTATCGGCAGAGAGCTGCAAATGTGACAACATGAAAAATAAAGATTTAGAATATTAACAACTTTTGTTTTAAATAAAAAGACTTCAGAGCTTGGACATGAAAAATTCGGGGGCATTACATTTCAGCACGTCGTCGTACTAAACGCGAACGTCATGCTGGGCGGTTTGAGACCGTAGTAAAGTAAGTAAAGTTGACCACTATGTTTGTACCAGTCACTGAATGGTTACGTGCAGCTGGAGGAAGAGAGTCAGGAGAAGTCTTCTGCACGATAAAAATATTTCCCGCGGACACTTTAACTAGGAGTGAGCAACAGGTTTGGCTTTATTTCTCTTCGCCGTGACCTAGGCCAGTGTCTGGGAACATTTGGCGAAATGCCCACCACGAACTGCCACACCGCCCCTAAATATAGGCACTCGCCGAGCAGCTGCGAGTGAGTGGTGGGAATTTATGAGAACCGTAAACGCGGCTGACAGGTCACTTCCGACTCCTGTCCTACATGAAGGGCGTAAAATACTTTAAGTGCCATCGTGAAGATTAAATCGCCTAAGTAATGTTTTATTTTCAGTTCATCTGTCGAAAATGCCCAGCATTCTAGTAGAATTTGTGAGGAGCAATGTAAACTATGGCTTGAATCAACGGCGTGCTAGGACGAAATTGTTTGCTTCTGTTTTACTACTACATTTCTACTGAGGGTCTCTGATCTATGTTACGTGGACCTAAAGCACTGCTCTCGTATTGATGACTGTTGGGAAGAAATACTGCTTAGGCTGCACCAATGCAGATATTATTTGTATATAATACATCGTTTTAATGAGAACGCTGGTACAGCTCTTGATCAAAATCGGAGTTGATGTATCTGTAGTAAAATGTTGGTGAACTTCAGATTTTGATGAAGGTAAGGACACTTCTAAGGTGGTAAAATAATCGTAAAACCTAATAAGCATTTAACAAATACTTTAGTTCCGCAACGTCGGGAGAAATCTTTTTTGCGTCGAGTAGTTCATTGTAATTATATTTAACATTTATTTTTCACATTAAATTTCAATTTTTTTTTGGTCAAGCAAATCTATTGTTCTAACGCATGTTTTCAGAGAAACTGAAGATAATAGCAAGGTCACAAAATATGGATTGCGTATTGACATAAAGACATGTTCTATGTCACGATTTTGTCTGCGTCAGTCTGTTTATAAATGCTCTCAACAAAAATAAGGCGTAATGAGTCGTGCCACAACCTATAGATAATCCGTACCACATAGCACCTAGCAGTAAACTCGTCCGGTCGGCCGGTGTGGCCTAGCTGTTCTAGGCGCTTCACTATGGAACCGCGTGACCGATACGGTCTCAGGTTCGAATCCTGCCTCGGGCATGGATGTGTGTGATGTTCTTAGGTTAGGTTAGGTTTAAGTAGTTCTAAGTCTAGGGGACTCATGACCTCAGAAGTTAAGTCCCATAGTGCTCAGAGCCATTTGAACCAGTAAACTCGTCCCTATCCAAACTTTGGGATGTAAACGATCTGTTTGCCTGAGCATGGCACCCTAAAGGCCATCAAGGAGAATTGTAAGAGTACAAGAAAGAACATCGAACATTGCGGTTGGAGCCTTGAATCAGTATTTAATTCGTATGTATATTTCTAAGAGAATATTTTGTGCTTTGTAGACACATTCTGCTTTCACGTGAAAGTATACTTCCGTCTGGACGGCTAAGGCAGTCTATACTAACTGTAATGTTACTGTACTCAAGATACCGCTGCTATTCTGTAACGTGTCATATAAGGCTCTCACAGGGTGCCAAAATGTCCCGCATACGAAATCGTGGATAGTCAGGGAATTTTGTCGTTATTTACTGATACAAAACATTCCATCGACGGCACGTAGAAAAACTCTCATTTAAAGCCATAAATGCTTACTATATTTTCTTTAATACACATAGCTCATTGCCCTTTCTGTTGTTTAATAAAAATAGACTAATGAATCAAAGAAACTCTTCTGATTTGTGCACTTTCTGAAAAAGTGCATCTGATGGCGACCATTTACATGTTCGATGTTATTATTTTCTGCGGGCAAGCAATTTATGACAATGTGTGTGTGTGTGTGTGTGTGTGTGTGTGTGTGTGTGTGTGTGTGTGGGTGGGGGGGGGGGGTGGCTGTGCAGGGGGAGGGGGTAGGTGGATGGGTGGGTGGATGCAGTGGTGGGTTGTGGACATCGGAAACAGAGGACCTCTTACGTGCGTCGTAGAAATTAAGTACCCAAATGAATGCGATCTCATTTGCATACGTAGTTAATTTACGGCAAGCCTTTTATCTTGCTGCTTTATTAAAGAGCTGCTGCAGTGTTTCTAAATGTCGTGAGCAGCCGTAGCCTTGACAGTAACTAGCTACCACCGAGCGCCGCTTTGTGGTAAACTTTCATTATAGAGATTTGTAATCGTGCTGTCGGCGTTAGTTAAACTCAAATACCAAAGGGCCACTAACTTCTTCCATTTCTGTTAAGAGGTTCATTAGTTTCTCCACTTACGGTAATCAAGGTTTTCCTTTTGCTTGGACGTGAAACGCTGGAGCTCCCCTGTAATTTAGCTTATTAGTATTCCTTGGCGATTTCCGTCATTATAAACAGAAGATGCTAACGCTACAGTAGGGCTCACAGATTGTCTTTGACTCCCCTCAACGTCTTCGGATAACATAAAAACGAAGCCATTTCTAATGAAAAACCGAAACAGAAAAAAGAAGAAATATGTTAAATGTATTTTCTCTCTATTGCAACACTGCTGTTTCACACGGTCTCTGCAGGAAGAAAAATGTTGGCGAACTACCAATGTCACTGAAAGGATATTTCTTTCGTCACCAAATAACATTTTTTCAGTCTCGTAGAATGTAATTCACTCGAATCACATATTGCTGTTACCTTGGTATTAGAATGCCGTAAGAAACGATGTGTTAAAAGAAGCCACTATTTGCTCGAATGTAACATCAGGAATAGAAATTACTGTAGAAATAACTTAAAAATTAATTGAATGCGTAACTGTGACAACTCACATGAATAAGGTCATGTAGGAGATAAAAATATTTGGTTATTACTTACGAGCTCCTGTCCACTACATTTGCATCGTGAGGAATATTTCCTTGAAATTATTGTAAATAGTGAACCAAAATAAAAATGTTTTGACAAAATTAATTCGTAGGGGATCCCGGGTTCGAGTCCCAGTCGGGGCACACATTTTCACCTGTCCGCGTTGATATATTTCAACGCCTGTCAGCAGCTGAAGATGTTAAATTAATTCTCAATTAATTCTATATAATACCGTCCAGGCGATAGCAGTGTTACCTGCTGAAGAATGACTCCTAGTCAGACACACGAACGGTGCGCGTAGTATCAGTGAGCGTGCTGTCCGTGTATAGAATGGGGAAGGCGCGTTTCGTCACGGGGTTATTTGGTAAGCGTGATAGCGTTACGGAGATGTTTATCAAACTCAAGTGGCAGACTGTGCAAGAGAGGCGCTCTGCATCGCAGTGTAGCTTGCTCGCCAGGTTGGCTCTGAGCACTATGGGACTCAACTTCTGAGGTCATTAGTCCCCTAGAACTTAGAACTACTTAAACCTAACCAACCTAAGGACATCACACACATCCATGCCCGAGGCAGGATTCGAACCAGCGACCGTAGCGGTCTCGCGGTTCCAGACTGCAGCGCCAGAACCGCGCGGCCACTTCGGCCGGCTGCTCGCCAGGTTTCGAGAGGGTGCGTTTCTGGATGAGGTATCGAATATATTGCTTCCCGCTACTTATACCTCCCGAGGAGATCACGAATGTAAAATTAGAGAGATTCGAGCGCGCACGGAGCCTTTCCGGTAGTCGTTCTTCCCGCGAACCATACGCGACTGGAACAGGAAAGGGAGGTAATGACAGTGGCACGTAAAGTGCCCTCTGCCACACACCGTGGAGTATAAACGTAGATGTAGATGTGAGTTTGAGCGAGGGCAGAGCGTGATGACCCGAAGGCTCGACACGAGCTTTCGGGGAACTGCACGACTACTCGGGTGTTCAGGGGGTGCTGTGATGAGTGTTTTCAACACGTGGCGAAATCTAGGTGAAACCACGTCCACACATCGTCCACACATCACTACAGATGTCAGACGTTGTATGCTGGGCAGGCGGAGAATTGTGGTAGAACTAACATCAGACTTTAATGCTGGGAAAAGTACAAGTGTGTTTGAACACACAGCGCACCAAACACTCTTAATGTTGGTCCCCGCAGCCGACGACGTACGCAAGTGCCGATGTTAACACCACGACATCGCACCTACGACTGAAATGGGCACATGACCATTGGTACTGGACGTTGGCGCAGTGGCAGAGCGTTGAATGATCTAACGAATCCCGATATCTTCTTCATCATGTCGATGGCAGGGCACGAATGCGTCGTCTTCCAGGGCAACAGCTCCTTGACGCCTGTAAAAACTGGCGGCGGCTCTATTACGCTCTGGGGAACATTCACATGGGCATCCTTAGGTCCAGTGGAGATCGTGCAAGGCGCCATGACAACCAAGGAGTATCGTACACTGGTTGCTGACCACGCACACCCCTTGATGTCGAACATGACTCCCAACGACAGTGGCATTTTTCAACAAGATAATGCGCATTGTCACAAGGCCAGGAGTGTGATGGAGTGTTTCGAGGAACACAGTGGCGAGTTCCAATTGATGTGCTGGCCCCCCAACTCGTCAGATCTGAATCCAGTCGAACAGATGTGCGATGTGATTGAATGTGGCATCAGAGCCCATCGCCTCCCTCCCCGGAATTTACGGGAATTAGATGACTTATGTGTGCAGATCTGGTGCCAACTCCCTTCAGCGACATACCAAGGCATCATTCCTTCCATGCTACTACGCGTCGCCTCTGTTGTCCATTCCATAGGTAGACATACTGGCTTTTAGGTAGGTGGTCATGATGCTCTAGCTGATCAGTGTATAATAATAATATTAATCGTAATAGTGTTGTGAAGGTAGGAGATGAGGTACTGACGGAAGTAAAGCTGTAAGGTGGAGTCCTGAGTCGTGCTTGGCTACTCTGTTGGTAAAGCACTTGCCCGCGAAGGACAGAGTTCCAAGATTCTAGTCGCGGTCCGGCACATAGTTCTGATGTGCCAGGAAGTTTCAGTAATAATAATAATAGTAATAAGGAAAACTGTTTTAGAAATTCTCTTACGAGTAATTGTTAGCATAAAATAAATCCTATCAACCGATTAAAAGCGTAATGCCCATTTAAATAGAGAGATACGACATAAATTAGTGGGCATAGGAGCAGAAACGAGAGAATCTGGAGAACGTAATGAGTCTGGTAAGTGTTATGAATAATAGAGAAAAGTTAGCATAAAAATGGAAGAAAAATTAGTTGATTGGAAGAAAGTAAGAGTTGGGCACGAGGAAGTCTGGGAGAGTGTCTACTGCGGAACAAACATACTGGTTCGTTGTTGTACAGCAGAGGGATGGATGGATGGGTGGATGAATGGATGGATGGATGGATATGTTGGTATGGCCGCGATACAGCACGGCTGCAGCAACAGCGCGAAAACAGTTTGAGACGATTGTTGGTAAAATACGCTAAACAGGTGTATAAAACAGCATGTAAAATAAAGGTAATAAAAGTTCGAAAACCATGTGCGTACCAGCACAGAAACACGGAACGAAGTATTACGTCAATATTGGCTCTGATCACTATGGGACTTAACTTCTGAGGTCATCAGTCCCCTAGAACTTATAACTACTTACACCTAACTAACCTAAGGACTTCACACACACTCATGCCCGAGGCAGGATTCAAACCTGCGACCGTAGCGGTCGCGCGGTTCCAGACTGTAGCGCCTAGAACCGCTCGGCCACCCCGACCGGCCGTCAATATTAAAACATTAACTAAACAGGGAAAAAGTGCTATAAGGAGCTAAAACAATAAAGCTGATGGATGTAACTGGCTGACCGCAAGAATAAAAAAGGAGGATCCAGCCACTCTGAAACCCCCAAAAACGTCGAGCGTAAAAGTGTAGGCAAGAGTCCAGATACATCAAAAAACTTTAAACCCTTAGTCATATTCGTATCATCATCGGTTAAAACCGAGGGCAGATCCTCACCAATATTTGCTTATGCCTTTGCATCACGGTATAAAAAGCACTCTGTTAAAATATGGCGATAGAAATGTGCACGCCACAAACATCACAAAATGGGGGGTTCTCTCACCGTAATAAAAATTTATGCGAGACATGGCAGTGCCCGATTCGAAGCCGTGTGAGGATCACTCATCCCGCCTGGCCAACTGGTGGGAGGAACGCCACCGCCGGGTAGTTGACTTCACCAACCGCAGCTAACTGGCCGACACCACCAGCCATTCCTCATCTCACAAATGTTCACGCTTGCTGTGTAGCGCAGAAACGACAACCTGCAAGGGAATAGGACACTATGCCACATCCTGTCCTCTGCAGGCCTCCTTCGGAGCCCGATCGGCCTGTTCATTGCCCCATATTCCTACATGCCCTGGCACCCAGCAGAGTGACGCCTGCTTTCCCTCCTGTTGGTACAATTATAGTTGGTAACATATCAGCTGGGCCAACTTCTCAGCTAGGTAAAGATTCTGTGACGATTGTAAGACAGTAGGGGAATCGGAGCAGATGAGAAACCGTTTGTACTGAAAACGACACACCTCCTCCAGTGCCTTCAGGATCGCGCTGGGCTCCGCTGCGAAAACGGTATACTCATCAGGAAGGCGCATCCTGGTGATTTGGTCAGGGAGCTCCACAGAGTAGCCAAGGGAATTCCCTTGTTTGGAGACATCAGTGTAAACTACTGTGAAACCGTGATGCATATCTAAAATGTTAAAAAACACAGATTGCCAAAATGGAAGTTACGCCAGTGATAAGAGAAAAAGCTTAATCTTATCTTAAATTCAGCGCAATTTGGAGCCGCATCAAGCACTGGCTCGGCGCTTAGTTATCGATTATAGGAACACCATATCCGAAATGCGAATGGGCAAACCAGTTCTGAGAATTTTACGATGGAATGCCGTGAATGATGTAATGTGTATCGTTGTGGATATGGTCTAGAGAAGAGTTAATATTACTTCCAGCTGCAAGTAGCATTTCAACACAAATGGACACAAATCTGGAGGAAATAGACTAGGCTGCCGTCTGTCAGATAGTATTCCGGGGAAAAACAACGGAGTGGTTAATGGGGCCGCCTGTGCAGTTCGTAAGAGGAACGATTGCACTGCGCCAAGTATCGCACCTGTCAGAAGGCTATTATTATCTACATGGGTTGTCCCGACGGGACGGCAATATCGCTAATGAGCTGAGGGGCAGACGTACAAGGCACCATTACATGTATTATGGCTGGGACCACACCCTGCGTAAAATGCGAAAGGTCCTGTTACGAGAATGGCGGAGCGTCGCAGAACAGAACCGAGCACTTCCCTACGTCCCCTATTCTGCCACGTATAACATCTCCGACTGTGGCCCGGTTGAAATAATCGTAAACTGAACTTAAATAAAACCACAAACAGCTGTTAACTGATGATTTATTCAAGGCCGGTGCCTTCAGTCGTATGGCGATCCTTGCCAGTTTAGTATACATCCGACCGCCTCCAATGGGCTACCGCCGCGAAAACCAACATCAGGGTTTGCTATTATAAAAGGGGTCTGCTATTATCTGACGTTCACTCTCGGTTCTGTCTGGTTTGTTATCGTGGCTCATCTCCTGCAATATTCTCCCCATTGCTCTGTCGGTTATCATTCGATGAGCACTTTCCCTCTACATGGGGTTGGATTTTGTGACTACGAACGTTAGGGGCGTCTCCATGTCCTAATGCAAGTGATACTACGAACCACCTGAAGATGCTGCATTAACGCAGCGAACCTAGTTGTGAATAAAACAACAATAATAGTTATCTGCGGTTTTATTCAAGTTCAATTTATCATGAAGTGCAACGGCTGTAGCTGCCCATATTATAAAACGGAAAGCATTTTAAATTAGTTTGTATTTGAGAATGAGCAGACTGGACTGCTTGCTCCCAACAATATCAATGGGAATCTGGCATTTTGGATTCCCCCTGTGTTGCCACTTCCGCTGCGTAAACCATTCAGCCCGCCAGTTCACCAACAGGACCATATTCCTGCTGCAATATTTTCGCCTGTTTCAAGAAAGGAATATAGCTCTGATCACGAAGTTAAGAGCAGTAGAGACCTCTGATACAAGCTGTACTTGAATCTCAGAATTTGAACATGATATTTCTTTCAGTAAGATTATACTTTTTACGAACTGAATGTTGCATAAAATAATATTTTCCGTGAGTCAACACTGACCCTACGATTTATTTTAGAAACTAGATTAAGAAAAGGCAAACCTACGTTTCAAGCATTTGTAGAGTTAGAGAAAGCTTTTGACAATGTTAACTGGAATACTCTCTTTCAAATTCTGAAGGTGGCAGGGGTAAAATACAGGGAACGAAAGGCTATTTACAATTTGTACGGAAACCAGATGGCAGTTATAAGAGTCGAGGGACATGAAAGAGAAGCAGTGGTTGGGAAGGGAATGAGACAGGGTTGTAGCCTCTCCCCGATGTTGCTCAATCTGTATATTGAGCAAGCAGTAAAGGAAACAAAAGAAAAATTCGGAGTAGGTATAAAATCCATGGAGAAGAAATAAAAACTCTGAGGTTCGCCGATGACATTGTAATTCTGCCAGAGACAGCAAAGGACTTGGAAGAGCAGTTGAACGGAATGGACAGTGTCTTGAAAGGAGGATATAAGATGAACATCAACAAAAGTGAAACGAGGATAATGGAATGTAGTCGAATTAAATCGGATGATGCTGAGGGCATTAGATTAGGAAATGAGACGAAGTAGTAAAGGAGTTTTGCTATTTGGAGAGCAAAATAACTGATGATGGTCGAAGTAGAGAGGATATAAAATGTAGACTGGCAATGGCAAGGAAAGCGTTTCCGAAGAAGAGAAATTCGTTAACGTCAAATGGCTCTGAGCACTATGGGACTTAACATCTTAGGTCATCAGTCCCCTAGAACTTAGAACTACTTAAACCTAACTAACCTAAGGACATCACACAACACCCAGCCATCACGAGGCAGAGAAAATCCGTGACCCCGCCGGGAATCGAACACGGGAACCCGGGCGTGGGAAGCGAGAACGCTACCGCACGACCACGAGATGCGGGCTTTGTTAACATCGAGTATAGATTTAAGTGTCAGGAAGTCGTTTCTGAAAGTATTTATATGGAGTGTAGCCATGTATGGAATTTGACTAGAAGAAGGGATCGGTTGGTAGGACGTGTTCTGAGGCATCAAGAGATCACCAATTTAGGATTGGAGGGCAGCGTGGAGGATAAAAATCGGTGAGGGAGACCAAGAGATGAATACACTAAGCAGATTCAGAAGGATGTAGGCTGCAGTAGGTACTGGGAGATGAAGCAGCTTGCACAGGATAGAGTAGCATGGAGAGCTGCATCAAACCAGTCTGAGGACTGAAGACCACAACAACAACAACAACACAGTTAAGCCAAACGCACTCTACTGAAAAAGCTTGTATAAGTTAGTCCAATAGTTTTTTTTTTTCCAGACGGAGGCTTCAAAACGATTCCATATCGCCCTGGAGAGAGGAGCGCTGTGGTGGCTGCCTGCGTTAGTACTGTTGACTGTGCTGCATATTTTGCTGCAATTGCCCCTTCACATGCTCCATTGTTTTTGAAAAATATATATAAAATCGCCAGTCCTGCTTAATGTGTTAATACAATATAAAGGAAAAAAGGCCATGGTAGAATACTGAGAAGGCGTGCTTCCCAGCATACCATTGCAATGATTTATGGCCCAAAGCAAACAGTTTTAGAAGCATTTCCAGTTACTATAGCGAAAAAAAAACCAGTTTTATCCTAAATAATATTGTTGGAACCCCAAAAGTGCTAAATACGACGAAACTGGGTAAACAGTTGGTGCAGTGCAGTGCAGTTTAGTTGTTTCAGCTTCCAAATAAAGTTTTATGGGTTGTTTCCAAATTATTGGAATATCATTATCACAGATAATCGCTTCGACACAGAGAAAAGAAAGGGACCGAGGGAAAACTAAAAAGAAGCTAAAGAAAAATCAGAAAAAAATAGTTTAGAGGAGCGCGATGAGAAGAGCAGCAATATGAATGGTATTAATGGCAGATCAAAAGGAGAGATACTGATGTGGGAAGGATGCCATACATCTCTTTATCATTAAACGGCCCTTAATGAAATTGTCTGAACTCAAAAGGCTATGCCATGTGCCAGACAGTGAATATTTTACTTGTTCTTTATTTATTTATGACAAAGTGTTTCAGCGATTCTGCTATAGGTATATAAGGAACTGTTATGCCTTCGTATGCTAACATTTATCTTTATATCGTCACTAGCGAACCCGACAATGCTTGGAAATTGCTAAATGTGTATGGTAATTGGATGTACGTCCTAATCTCTTCCTCCTCACTGTCTCTGACAGTCACCTCCCAGCTCCTTCTGTCTATTTCTTCCTCCTCCGTTCTCTCTCCCAAACTCCTTTTTCTAGCTCTCTATGTACATCCCATTCTGCCTTCCTCTCTCTATTCATTCCCTCCTCCCCCCCCCCCTTTCCACTGGTCATCTCTTTCTCCCTTCGCTCTCTTTCCATCTCCTCTTCCCAGCTCACTCTGGTCTTAATCCGCGGATGGGTAGGATTACGAAGTTTCGAATTATTTAGATTTTTTTGGTCGTTTTCAGAACATAATTTTTATGTTATTTGTTAAAAACGAGTGCGATGGAGAAAAAAAAACAGTACATAGTTCTGCATGCAGTTTTTGCTTAAAATTATATGTAAAGAGAAACAATATAAAGAGAAGAAACAATTTGCTTAATGGTCTAAATGCCCTTCGATCGTAGTTAAAACTGACTCCCACAAAGATATGGAAATCGCACATTTTCACAAAGTCAGTTTTAACACAGAACCGGTACATGATAGCCTAAAATGAATACAGCACACGTCCATATGTATGTTAATAAAAATATAGCGAAACTGTTTTAACTAAATCGGTCAAGAACTTATTCGAAATTATTGCTGCCAACCTTATCCATTGAGAGTTTACAAAGTTTTTCGTTTCTGTAGGAACGTTTAAGCTGATTGGCATAGGTATACGTCGAGTGTTCTGTAGGCACGTGTTACAAAATCAAGTTGGCAACACTGACTCTAGCAACCTTTGCTACTTTGAAAGACGCAACTAAGATGAGCAACTCTAGCGCTTCCTTTGTCATCTGTTTCACAACACCGTAGACAGTTTCCAATAAAACATTAGATTTTATAGTTGATTTGTATTTCCTGCTTATTCTGAGATTTCTTAGTTTATACAAAACTTTCATTCACTTGTTTAATTTATCATTTGGCTGATCAAAATTACACGTCTTCTCGACGATGGCACGGTTTGCCCTGTACCCTCTCCAGTAGGCCCTGTCGATAAGCCTCATTATTGGCTCTAATTTCTCGAATTTTCTCATCATGGTCAGTTCGTGAGATGTAGGAGGGAGAATCTCAGAAATAAAACGGTCTTGGTTACAAAAAATGATTATTTAATAAAGTATTTCACCCTTCTGGAGCATCATCAGATTACGTAGTATCCTGAAGATAAGCATTCGTCAAAACGTGCGAGATACGCGTGGAACTTAAACACACAAGCATTTACAGGCGTAGAAGTGCAGAAACAGGACTACACTTACAAATCTGTACAAATGTGGCATCATTTGTACACAGCAATAACACACTGAAAACAGACATGTAAGTGTTGCTGGGATTTTTGACAATCACTTTGTAGCTATAGCAGTCAAAATAGGAGCGAAAAATTCAGTTCAAAAAAGCAAAAGGATATATTAAAAATTTTATTCCACAACACTTTAAGCATTTTTTATTAAAGTTAATGAAATTGCAATATTCTTAAAAAAGATAATATTTCATGTGTTGATGATGGACTGAAATAGAATTCTGAAATGTCGTATGTAATAAATCACTGGCACAGAGAGTTATTCCAGAAAAATTAAAATATATAATTGATAAATATCTTTGCAAGAAATGTGATAAGAGAGGTTTGTATGATTATCGTTCAGTTTACTTATTGACGTCTTTTCATAAAATATTCGAAAAGTAACATACTCAGGAGCAGTCTCACATTTAAGTGGAAACCATTTTCTTGGCGCATCATAGTTTGGATTCCAGATGGGTTGCTCGACTGATAACCTTTTTATACGTTCACAAACTAAATATGTCTTCGGTTCGTATTTCTTGATACGTTACCAAGGCGTTTGACTGCATACTTCATATTACCCTGTTAGAAAAAAATTACGTTTTATGGAACTGATGGTTTTACATACAACTGATTTAAATCATACTTAATAAACAGAATGCAAAATGATTTTTAATTATTCAAATGGTGTTGGAAGGAGAGAAAATTTTATGGACTGGGAAAAAATCGCAATGGGAGCCCCACAAGGCTCAATTTTGGGCCACTTATATTTCCTATGGCCAACGTTACCGCAAGATCACCGAGGTTCAGCGCTGTCTGGCTTAGATAGCAATTGGATGGATGACCGTCGGGGTCAGCCAAGAGTTGTTAGCAAGCGGGCTGCACTTAGTCCTTGCAACGCCAATTGAGGATCTACTTGATTGAGAAGTAGTGGTTCCGGTCACGAAAGCCTACAACGGCTGGGAGAGCGATGTACTGGCCACATGTCCCTCCATGTCCACATCCAGAGACCTCAATCGTCTGAGGATGACACGGCGGTCTGTCGGTACCGTTGTGCTTTCCGAGATCTGTTGAGACGGAGTCACTTTAGTAACTACACCTAATATTCATTATGCAGAATTGGTTCTTTACGAAGACACTTTTAGTGTCATAATAACCTCATTAGCGAGAAAGCAAATTAAGTCATTGATCCTATTTTTTAAACAATTATTAAGAGATTCTCTGAAAATAAACTCTCCCTAAATTCTGAGAAAAAGTGCTATATGCAGTTGTGTACAACAAATAAAACTGAGCAAGATGGCGCAGTGGTTACCACATTGGACTTGCATTCGGGAGGACGACGGTTCAGACCCGCGTCCTGCCATCCTTTTCCGTGCTTTCCCTAAATCGCTTCAGTCCAATGCCGGGAGGGTTCCCTTGAAAGGGCAAGGTCGAGCTCCTTCCCCATCCTTCCCTAATCCGATGGGACCGATGACCTCGCTATTTGGTCCCCCCCCACCCCCCCAAACCATCAACCAACCAACAAACGAAGTAGTGCTGACGGCTGACGTGTCATATCAACAACACTCAGTAAACAGGGTAGAGTGCTCCAAATCCTTGGGTTTGCGTAATGATTAACACTTGAAGTGGAAAACCGTGTTCGTGAGCTTCTCAAACAATTAAGTTCTGCTAAGTTTCCTCTTAGTATAATCGTTATTAAGGAAACGAACGAATCTGCCTCTTGACGTATTTGTACGTTTCCACTCAGTAATGTCTTGCGGAATATTTTTTTTTTGGTAACTCATGACTTAGAAAGAAGGATAAATCACACATTATTAAAGTAGTCCCATCCGCATAGCACGTGCGTCAGCCAAAGGCCTCGGGGATTCGGGAAGGCGCGCCCGATATCGAATCGCCCCCAGGAAGATTAAGGACGAATGCTGTTGTGCTGGACAGCATTGACGTGACTTTTAGGTGGTTTCCCATATCTGACTGGGCTGCTGCACACGTTCCGCTTCAGCTACACGATAAGCATAACTCTTGAAAAAATGTTCTCACAGTTTTACATGGGTAACACTAGATGCAAACAGATGAAGTACACAATTTCCGTGCGGAGGGAATAGTTTGGGAAGGGTGGGGGTGGAGGGGAGGGAGACTAAGTAAGACCATCAAACCACCACTCACCACTAATGATGCCAAATCCTGATTAACAAGCCGATGCTCTGAAGATACGGGACAAAGGCCAGGGAAAAGAGGAGGAGATTATCCTTCGTTAGCGCTGTCAGTGGTTCTATATTGAAGTAAGTATGCTAATATGCAGCAACAACAATATTTGATCACACGCCCTATTACAGCCGGCCGGGCTGGCTGAGCGGTTCTAGGCGCTACAGTCTGGAACCGCGCGACTGCTACGGTCGCAGGTTCGGATCCTGGGCATGGATGTGTGTGATGTCCTTAGGTTAGTTAGGTTTAAGTAGTTCTAAGTTCTAGGGGACTGATGACCTCAGAAGTTAAGTCCTATAGTGCTCAGAGCCATTTGAGACCTATTACATGAAATATCTGACTAGCAAGTTTTAAATCGAATCTGAAATAATTTCTTCTGGGGTAGTCCCTTTTTGCCGTATCAGTATTATGTCAGCAGTGCAATTGTTTGAAAGAATGGTGGTATTCTACAGACTTAGCCATATTACCGCGTCCTCACCCAGTAGTTGTTCTTTACTCACACTGACACCTAGTGAAACCCATTTCGATATCCAACATTTTTGTGCGTACTTCCCAAATAATGAGAATTACATTACGTTAAAGAAGAATGCATCTGTCGCAGGACGCTCCACGTTAGCTGTACTCCTCGCAGTGACCATATAACTAAAGTTGTGCAGTGCAACGGTACTCGCAACTGTGCGAACTATCTCGAATACTGACATACGAAAGAAAATATTTACTAGAAGAATGTCGACGGCTGGAGGGAGAGAGATGGTGTGCAAATGTTCGTTAAATTCAAATTCATGCGTTAACATCATACAAGGAAAATACAAGTTACCTCTGAAGATGAGTCGTTGCAGCTGTAGGAGTAAGATGTTAGACATCACACGGCGCGAAGTCAGCGTGACCATATCACGTAAAGGGGCAGCTGAAGAAACCGCAAAGGCAGTGTGTGCGTCAATCAGCCACTACTTTCTGTGCACTGTGATGGTTTCCGCGATTACAAAATGGCCATGAGACAACATTTGGATGGCTTCATATGGGGAAAACTCATCAACATCATCGTTTTGGTTCAAATGGCTCTGAGCACTATGGGACTTAACAATCTGTCGTCAGTCCCCTAGACGTAGAACTACTTAAATCTAACTAACTTAAGGACGGCACACACATCCATGCCCGAGGCAGGATTCGAACCTGCGACCGTAGCAGCAGCGCGGTTCCGGACTGATACACCTAGAACTGATCGGCCACAACGGCCGGCGATCGTTTTGGTAGTCCGGATGTTAAGGGAGGGGGAGGCACAATGTTGCATGGGTGTTGGAATGCGGTCACTCAACAGTCAGATTGTACTCCTTCCTCATGTGCATCTTCCCAGGTGTGCATTCGACCCTGACTCCATTTTTAGATGACAATGCGCGACAGAATCTAAAAGCACTGAGAGAGGAGCCCTTGGAAGGAGATGATATTCGACGAATGGACTTCCCGACCTAAGCCCCACTGAACACATGTGGGATGCCATGGGGAGACATATTGCAGCAAGTCCAAACACACCAATCAACCATCAGCTGTCAAATGCTCTAGTGGAGGAATGGAACGTCCTGCCACAAGGACTCCTTACCACATTTGTGGTGCGCGGTAACTGAGCAGCACACTAACAACATTTGCTGCGTGTGCAATTTACTTCACGAAAGCAGAGCAGCGCACTACTGTAAACAAATTCTGGTAGGAACAGATGTACATATTCGGTAACTGAGCAGCACTCTAACAACATTCGCTGCGTATGCAATTTAAAATAGAAATCGGCACCTGCAGCCATAAGTAGTAATAATTGAATATTCTGGCTGCGAGATTAATATTTTTGAGTGTTATTTGTGTATATGTGATAGTTATAAGATTATTTTGTGTCAGTTGGTGCTTGTCAGTGATTTATATATTTGTTGTGGTATATTGGTTATAGAATGGTTAAACAAAAGAAAAATAAACTGAATGAGCATACTGATGCAGAAATGACATCAGAGTCTCAGGTAGAACAATCTACCCATATTTCTGTCGAATTATTAGAAAATTTAATTATGAATGATAATTTAGAAACTGATGTCCCGAGTGATGGTAAAATCGAGGAGTTGCCAAAACAAACTGACACTCCTGCATTCAACCAGTTAGGAATTAATGACAATATTTCTTCTGGGCAAGGGGCAGAAGTTAGCAATGCTCAAGCTATGTTCATGCAGGATATGCTAACAGCATTATTTGAAAAGTTTACTATTAAAGAGCAGGAGCGTCAAAAACAACGCGAGCTTAAAGAGCAGGAGCGTGAAAGACAACGTCAGCAGGCATAGGAAAAATGTAGAGAGGAAAAGCTTATAGAGAAACAGCAACATGAGCTCAGGGACCAAGAAAAGGAAAAGAAATTTATGGAAAATATAAACAATATTTTTCTGGAAAGAGATAAAGAAATTGTCCGTAGGATATATCAAGTCTTGGTCGATCGTGATAATGCTGTTATTACCCATTTTAAGCAGGAGATCGTTGCAGTAAAAACCACTATTGAACCGTTAACAAACATTCCAGTTCAGGTCAATAGTCTTCAAACTGAAGTAAATAGACTAGAGAACCAATTCAAAGCCTTGGCTACCGCTGTGGAAACAATGCAGGTGGACATTCCCTCGGAAATCCGAAAGCAAGTCCGAACAAAAGTAGCCAGGGTACTGAGCTCTGAAAATCAAAACTTTGAAAATCTGACAGTATGCAGTAATGACAACACTGGTACTGACAGGGAAAAGATCGCAGATAATCTAACGGAGAATTTTAATGCACCAGAAGGAAAACCAAATTTTGGTAATCAACCGATATTACCAGAGCAATATGTGACACCAAGGAACAATAACAGTGGAATAGAATGTACTTGTAATAAAGTAACCACACCACCTCCGAATGATAGCAATTCCATGCACTTAACTACTTTGATGCATGAAGAAAGCCTAATTAAGCATAGACAGCTTCAAATATTTAACGAAGAAAGCAA
This sequence comes from Schistocerca serialis cubense, assembly GCF_023864345.2. Classification (NCBI taxonomy): domain Eukaryota; kingdom Metazoa; phylum Arthropoda; class Insecta; order Orthoptera; family Acrididae; genus Schistocerca; species Schistocerca serialis. The sequence continues at coordinate 1,043,948,258 of NC_064638.1, read as the reverse complement.
GAAAAACATACATCCAGTAGTTTTCAGTCGAAACTTCAAAAGTGTTCTTCCAAAATCATGATCGGAAGAACAGAAAATACAGTTTGTGGTTTCACATATTTCTGGTGATGCGTCGCTCTGGGTATTAAATGCAGCAGAAACTTGCAAGACTTTCCACGACTTTGAGAAGGCGTTCCTTGATCAATTCTGGTCAGCGTCTACTCAAGAGCGACTCCGTAAAATTGTTTACAATGCAGAAATGTACAATCCGAAGTCAGGTTCCTTAAGAAAGTACTTTGAAAAATATATTAACATGACCCGGTACTGGGATGAGCCAGTAACCACCAGAGACTTATTGCGAGTGTTAAAAGCTAGATTACCCATACATATTAGAGAAAAATTATTTCATATTACAGACACCGATCTGAAAGAATTTCTGTCTGTAATTGATTCTCTGGATCTAGTGCAAGAAGACGCCAGAAAAATTTCTGACGTGATCAGCAATAATAATAGTCCTAATAGAAAAAATTCATGGAATGGAAATAATGGAAATAGGAGCGAAGGTAGTCCAAATAAAAATAAAAGTAAAGCTTATAGTAACGGAAAATACAATAATAATAATAGTAGTAGGAATCCTTACAACAAAAATTTTGGTTATCCTAATAATAATAACAGTAATTATCAAAAGGCCGAAGAACACCAATAACCGAATGGTAATCAGAGGCCGTACCACAATGAAAACCCAAACAATAACAATAGCAACCGAAAGAGACGAAATGACAACAGGTCAGACAGTCCGTATAAAGACAAGCCTAAAAATATGCGGGGTGACAGTGAATATTGGCGACAGCCAGGGCCAAGTCATTGACAGCCGCAGCAAAATTATATCAATTCAGGTCAGCCAATAAATTATGTACAGGCTATACCTACACCAAGCAATCAATATCCACTGTGGTGGGATCCAAGCAGGCCTCCTCCGACTGAAAACTCACAAAATGTTAGAATAGTGGAGGTACCTTCGGAAACAAAACAAAACACTCAGAAGCCAACAAACTAATTTCGGTCCCTGTAAGCCTTCGACAGGTGACCGAGGCCAACAATGAAGGCAATAGGTCGACGGAACAAAACATAAACATGATACGGTATCAGGATGGCAACAGGATCGAAGATAAGCTATATCAGGAACCTGCTGTCTCTGATAAGCCACAAAGGGAAAATATCCAGGCAAGTGTCACCGGAGCTGTAAATGGTGTAACAACTACTATTCTGCTTGACACAGGTGCGAATGTATCAGTTATGAACACGCAGTTTTTCAAGAAGGTATCGGAAATAAGGAGATTGCCGATTTTTCCGGTTGCATAATGTAAGGTTATAGGGGCATTGGCAAAAAGGCACAGAGTATAAAATACCAGACACAGGTGGAAATGAACGCTTATTATGCACGTTCCTACTAATGGATAACTTGTCCATACCGGTGCTTCTGGGTCTTGACTTCCTTCGGGAAAGAGAAGCTGTAATTGATCTCGCCCGTGGGACATGTGCGTTTAAGTACCAACAACGACCCATAACATTAATGCTGAATCGGGAGCAAACAGAAGTTGTTAGTGTTGGATCATAAGCACCCACAGATGTGTCACAAAAATCGAAATAACGATGCACCCAGAAACGTGAGTGACATCGTCACGACAATAGAAGAGAAAGTACAGGAGTCAACTTGCATTAATGCTTCAGAGGCTAGACAATTAACAGAATTATTATCCGGATACATCGAAGTATTCACTGAACGCCCTGGAATCATAAAAGATTACCAGCATAATATGAAAGTATATCAGCACAAGACCTATTGCAGAACATCTTACTCGGTCCCCTGGACTAAGAAAAAAAAAATGAATATACAAAGGATCAATCAGAAGTGCAAGTGCACTACGCCATAACTGTAAATATAATGTTTATGGTAAAATAATTAGCAGTAATAATGTGATAATATTATGTATGTATTAGTTTATAAGCTTTTATGTCAAGTATTACACTGTAATGTTCTTGAATTATTTGAACAAGGAGTAGGGAAACTCCATAGTAAATGTATTTTTACTCTAAAAGGGATAAATAACTTGATAAACACTTGAGTGTTATTGCATTAAGTGTGAGGAATTTTACCTTTCAATACGTAGGATAGAAATAATGAAAATCCTTAAATAATATATTTGTTTGTGTGTAAGAATGGATATAACAAAAATATTTTCATAAGATTGAGTCATGTAGTCCCACACACGTAGCGAGTGTTGGTGGTGTGTGAGCTGTGTGACTGAGAAAAAAAAATAAAGAATAAAATAAACTGCTTTCACCACTAGCGAAGCGAAATCTGAATGTGTATTGATTTACGTACACGGTTTCATTATGAAGTCATTTAAAATGCTCTTATGAGCAACATTCCTGCCAGATAAACCGAACATGGACATCTGTCCCAAAAACTTGGTAAATAACAATCCCAATAAAAAAATAAAAAATATAAATATATGTATCTGTAATAAAAATGGAAATGTACTGTTATCTGGACAGTTCAGTAATAATCTCATGGTCAAGATAATGTAGCAGATTCTGAAAGATTTATATTGTCTCATGTTCATGTGACAGTGTAAAATTTTAAATATTGTTATTTAGTCATGGTAATATGAACTTATGTGCAAGTGTATCAGACCTCATTACTTGAAAAGTGTCATTTGCATATAGATTGTCTGTTAAGTACTCTGGAAAACTACTGACAGCAATCAGAACAGTGAAACGTGTTTCGCAGGAACTAGTGGAAGCGTGAAGAACTGTGATTTACATTGTGAATAATGATGAACAGTGATAAAAACTGTGATCATGTAACCTTATGAACGCTCTTGGAGTGTCAAAGTTAGCAGCAACGCTATGAACGTTGAGTAATGTTGACTGTATTAATAATTAATTTGAACTGATGACCTTTAGTAGTTTTGATATGAAGCGTCTCCGCGTGTCAAATTTAATGTGACAGACTGTACAGCCAGCCGCGCAGCAAAACAATAATGCAACGTTGGCTACGCAGCGCGTCGCGAAAATATTTACATTCCGCTTAAGTAAACGAAACACACTACGGACACTTGTATGGTTAACGGTGCAGTGTTCAAAATGTGCATATTGTGATAAACTTACATGTGAATCACTACATTGTGTTGAACAGTTTCAAAATACAGAACATACTCCAAAAACAGTCTAATTCCATCCGTGTGAATGCAAGTGAAATGGACACTAATAAACTTTTCCACAGGATGAGAATAGTAATTATCTTGTCACTGATATTTATATTTTGACATTTCATGTACCCGTCTTAAACTGAGAGACGTGGGAAAGGAGAAACAAGACCTGCAGCAGCGCGACTTCTAGCCAGCAGCAGATCCAAACCACGATGCAGCCGACGGCAACCGACGCCCCACCGACTCGGCCGGGGGCGGTCCAGCAGCAGCCACTACCTGTCTGCGGACCAACGGCTCGACACGGGGGCGGTCTTACGACGTCAGCAGCAAAATCTTATGACATTCGATAAATGAGTGACTTTGGAAATTTTATGATACTCCACCATGAGAAAACGTTCATTATCTCAGATGCTTACAACAGAGTCATAAATTTGCATTTTCCAGCATATTTTATTACATTCATGTCAAGACTGACTATTAAAAGTAGGTGTCTGTATTTTCTTGAAGCCCCTTGGACGGTTTTATTCTCGGTTTTCCGAATCCAGTGAACCCAAATGGGGGGGGGGATAAGTTAATCCGGGAAGTATCCGCAGCAATTTCCGATATAATACAGTCACTGAAGTCATTTAAAGTACTCGATTCAACTATATTTTATCATGTCTAAAACAACATTGAAACTAAACATTTGCATCTTGAGAGTAGCAAATCTACGTGGATTACATGGACTGATAAAAAACTACACAATACACTAATTTTTTTTCTCAGCCCAAGGGGCATTGTAACATCCACGAGATAAATTTTTGGCTACAGTGCGACGAGAGGAAATTGTGCCTCTGGCAGTTATAAACATTGTCTGTCCGACATATGAAAAAATAGTGAATGAATTATTTATATAATATTCTATGATGTAATTGGACATATCGATGTGTATCACACAAAGACAATGATAATTGTAAAGTGCTTTTATGATCTGCGTTTGTCTTCCTTTGTTTTTACCTTTTGTTGGTTGGCTTTTGTAGGTTCAGCACGCAAGACAGATATCAAACTGAGGTTTGTTAAGAAATTGTAATTATTTGTTAATTATTACTTGAAAATAGAGTTCATTATTATTATAAATGAGTGATTAATTATTTGTAACTCTAATTCCTCTCTCAGTAAGCATTATCTGTGTTAATTATTTCTTTCCGCTGCAACGAGCGCAGCCATTCATGATAGCGATTTGTATCGCGTGTTTGTCTGTGTTTTCCTTAGAAACAAATCAGATGTTTGCTTGATGAAGTCTAAATAGTGCACAATACGAAAGTAGAGTTTCTGTAAAGTTCAATAAGCATTTAAAATACTTATTTCCTCTAACAATAGAAAGTCTCTATCAATTGTCTACCGCCATCTTAAAAATTATCTCAGCGGCAAATTCAAATCACGCAACTCTGCAGACATAAATGCCGAACGTAATACAAATGTGTAAAAATAAATGTGCACCGGTGGTCCCGAACTCATTTGAATTAAAATAATTCGAATCAGACTGGATCTTTAAAAATAGTGCTCATAGCACGATCGTTATAACAAACTTTTCTAGCTGATGTATGGAGCCGAAATTAATTACGCACGAGTTGCGAAGAATATTGTTTCAGGTAACTTACGTCACTGTTGTGGGCGGCTGATATTCGGTGGTTTCAATGATCATTTTGCTGAAGATAACTGCTTCCATCTTAGTCAATAGTTGTATAGAATCTGTTGTATGAACTGTGATTTAGTGACACTTACACAATTTACAGACAACACTTTAACACGACGTTAACTTGGAGTTCTTTAGCAGCTTGATATAATCTTTAGCAGGGAGAAAAATTATTTAATAATTACTCAATGTAATAAAATAAGATTATCATTTCCATTTACAAATTAGTTAACTACCAAACCACGGAATAACCCAGCGAACGCCACAACGATAATGTCTCGAAAACTGTACTTCTATTTATTATTATCATTTATTATTTATTCAAGATGGCCGATTTTTCGGCGAGAAAGCCGTTTTCCTTACTTCCATAACAAAAATCTATCACAAGCTCAAATCCCAACACCATAATTTATCACACGTACGAACTTTCTCCGTCACTTTATCATTTTTCACTGGTAGCCTTTCATAATAGCGATAAATAATAAACTGCTCTTATAGTAAAGTAAGTTACATCCTTTGATTTTGCAGGGGGGAAGGGACTGTAGACTTCATTTCAAGCAGTACAGTCATCACTTGTTCTCCAACACAGTCAGCACAAATTTTCGATATCGCAGTGCAGTCGCCACGACGTCCGCGCTCCAACTGAATTAGTTCAAATCCTCGCCACCTCCTGGCCAGCGCGCGGACACACTGCCAACGCCTGTCACGTGAGGCGGCAGCCCGCACTGGACTGCCGGTACGCTGGGGAGTGAGCCCAGCGATCACTCCCACGTTGTAAACATGTTTTCGCTGGACACGCTGGAACTTGCCGAATTTGACGTCACAGCGGCCACTTGTCCGCTCACCACGTGTATTCGTCGCCTCCGCACGTTTCCCGCCAAAATTGTTTGCCTCAGAGTTGAATCACACAATGGTCGGCTGTTCCCAGCCACAGGTTTGGCGCCGAAGTTGTTTTCCTGGGCTCGTTCAAACCTGTCGATGCTGACCGCTCACCGTCCACCACGTGTCCCTGTGCGAGCGAGAACACAGTGCTACACTTTTGGCGGCAAAGTTTGCTCGACAGTGGAATCCGCCATGACTACATAACAGCACGTTTGGACCGTACTAGAACGCTCGCTAATTGACTCTCTCTCTCGCACGCCCATAATAACTGTACAATCGCTGCGCCGCCGCCCTGCTTACGTCACACACACTCCATACACGTGACGTACCTAGTCGTCTGTAAATACCTAATTACTTATTTCCATTTTGTTTTTAATCATATTAAATAATTCACTTTACAATTTCATATACGTATGCAAAGGTGTTCAACTACCTAATTTCAACTACTTTTCGAGGACCAGACAGCCACCTGTTCCTAGGAACCAGCGCCGAGTTTGACTTCTGGCAGTAAAGAAAGGTCACTTCTGCTTTCTCTACCAACCTAACAAAATTGTTGTAAATAAAGGGCACTTGTACTAACCTCAGCAACACGACTGCCATGTCTCTCCTAGGAACCAGCGCCAAGTTTGAAATCTGCCATTAAACAAAGCTCACTGGAGCTTCCATCACCAACCCAAGAAAATTGTTGCAAATCAAGCTCATCATCGCTAAACTAAGCCACCAGCACTCAACCAATGCGTACACGTTTCAGGTAAAAGGACTCACCCTGCACTAGGCCCATGGATGGAGGAACCAATTTACTTTATTTAGGAATGGAGTATATTTATCACACTGAATGTTCCACACCATACAGACCTGCAAAACACTCCTACATAAATCATTTATAATGTTCTAGACACACGCTTGCTAATTGTAAACAGTTAGAAATAACTCATAGCTCAGCCTACAGACATGCGAACCGCTCGTAAATAATGCAAAACATTTACCTCCAAACAGCCAAACAACTGCTAATTTTCGGAAATAATTTCAGTACATAGGCTGATGGAAGGAGGAACGAGTGTACTTCATTTATTTGCGACATATCTTTTTCAAACTTTTGCTTCTCATAGGTTTCGATATGTAAGGCTGACATAAGGCAGTTTCTGAACTCCAGTAGTGCACTACACTTGGCAACAAAACCACACCAATCAAGATATTCATTCCAATCCAGACCTGTAACTCCTCTGCAGATAAATTTGTCCAGTTATTTGTCTACTCACTCACATTCTGACCAGATTGCCGTTATTGCGCAAAACCAGTTCAGACTACGCTGTGCTGCTCGGGGAGGTAAGGAAGGGCTGCACTCTATTTATTTGGAGCCCTTCTATGTAGTCGTGGAGTTTAATTGCCACAAAACACGCGCACTGATCCGACTGTGGCCATCTTACACAAGCCACAAACACGTAAACAACTCCTAATTTCACCACACAATAGCAAACAGCTCTTAAATAATGCAGTACACAATATCAGCAGACGAGCTCTGTACTCTTAATCTCTCCAAATGAAGCTCCGCACAGTGCACAGACATGCTCGCAAAATAGTGCAACAGACGCGCCTAAACACCCGCAGCTGGCAAACCGACCAAAAGTCTCTGCTCGGCCTCCCCCAAACATGACCTCAACACAGTCGCATTCGCACCTACCACCGGAGAAATTGATATCGCCTATGCGTCTTACATTACGCTCTAAGGCAGGCCACACGCACTTGGGGTCGGCAGGGAAGGGGGTTCCAGAGTCTCCAGCCAAGTTCAGCTTCCGAGCGCTGCTGCCAGCCGACACATGTGAAAGCTGCATTGTTCTTCTCATGTATACCGCCGGCATCTCAGGTCTGGACCTGCCTTCACGTCTATTGTCAGAATAACTCATAGCTCGTTGACACACACGATTAACGCGGCCGGGAAAACATTTACTACTCGCATGCAACCGAGATGGTGACGGAAAACCAATCACTCTGATCTGCGCTGCAGGCGCGTGTAATCATTGAGAATATTCTATTTGTGTTTTCGAACAACTTATTTAACGATATAGTATATCTATCACGGTATCACAAAACACCAATCCCAGATGTGCCCTGGGCCATGTTGCGCAGCCCACAGACACACACCCAATCATAATTTCAGTACACACTATAGAAACTGCTACTAAATAATACGTCACACAGATGTGTAGATATGCTCAGTACTCGTAAACTATCCTAATAATGCATAGCAGAGCCTGCAAATCCGCTCGCAAAATAACTCAGCAGACGTGCTCAGGTACCCCCACTCCGCACCCTGCCCATAGTATCATGAAGTCACCCATCCATCTGATTTCAGACCTCGCACAGCCCCTGCTCGGCTTCCGCAAGCGTGAGTAGGCACGGTCAACGCACTCGTCAGTGGTCAAAGCACACACATACGTCCGTCCAAGACCGCGATCCCGAGCTGCCACCACCGAACGCGGGTGAAAGTCAACTTTATATCAACGTAGCATATTTCCAAAGCGCAGCCTCCATACGCTAGACACAGCAAAACATGTCTTTACCTCCTATGACACTGTAGCATACTGCGCATTGCTCCTCACATAACATTACACGGCCCTTTAATTAAACCTTCTCAATATTATTCTTACTTTACAAATTTTTTTTAAAAAATACGGTCTAATCTAGACCTCCCACCGCACCTAATCTCACACCTGTCCCACCATCAACATACGCAAACGTCCTCAACCCTATCTATCGAAATACGTTGTGTAAAAATATCGGTCAATTCTTGTTCTTCTTAACTGTATGCTATTAAATTAAGGCACTTTGAGATCTGTTACTATAGATCGATATGGTTTGCTATGCTCCAAGACTTGGTTACATTTGAAGAAATGTGGTGCACTTGGATGGGTTGGGACTAGGAAAGCTCTATTCTGTCAAGAGAGGTGGAGTGTAGCTGTATTCGTCTGCTCGGTTGAGTAATAATTGGGTAGCGATGTTGCGGGGTAGGTAGGTCAATGCCGAGGTGAGGATGGTCCTTTAAGGTAAGAGGACTAGATAGCTCTGTGACCGCCACACGCAGAGAGATTGATCGAGTACTATGCGCGAGATCTTAGAAATGTGTATAGCGTTGTCTGGTATAATTTGATCGTCTTTATGTGTTCGAGAATTAAGTGTGAATGGACGTGCTGAGCAGTCACCTATGAATGGTCGCAATGATACTTGCAAAGTAAAGGTTGTAGTGTTTAGTTATGATACTGAAATTAAGAAAACAATTTGTCACATGATTGGCCAGTGTTGGACTTACTGTAAAATTTTTCGCGATATCAGCTGTGATGGATAATATTACAGTAGATCGGTGGTGTCTTATCCATCGCATCTGTGCATTGGGTACGACATAATGATTGACTGACAATGCTTGCTTCAGTTGGGGGACAAATTTTGGTTGATGGGCCGCAACTCCCGGGGTTGCTACCACCAAAAACGGTGATCCCGTACTTATGTGCAAAAATTACCAATCACTAGAAATGGAATGCAGAGTTATAAACTATTCGGTCACTGCAACATATGAGTTTAAATGTAGAGGTGATCAATCACTTTCGAGGGAAGTCGCTAAAACGCCAGCAGGCTCTTCTATTTTCCTTGTGTTGTGGCTGTCCTTTATTTAAAATCATTCAATGTTATGCTATCGACTGTAAGAATATGATTTACAAGGTGCAAGGTATAGTTTCCTGTGAGAGGCCGTGCATCAGTCCGTGTTAATGTCTGTTTAACACCAGACAATGACTTCGAAGTCGCGGCAGAAAGACGAAATGCTCAGCAGCGTGCAAAAGCGTGTTAGAAAAATCTGTTTGAACAAGGGCCAGAGGCAGCTTCTCATTCGCTTAGAGTATGGGTGATCAAACTTTAAAGGGGTCTCTGCAGCATGTGTGTATATTTAATATGATCTTATTCACATAGGCATCTGTAGTTTGAGATGTTGGATTTGGCGAGCTGTTAGGAATTCTTGGATGGTTGCACTCTGAGTTATTCGGGGGGAGTATTGTGAATTCCGTTTGTCTGCACTGGAGGTGGATCGCATTGGTGCCTTCGCGACTTTTTCAGTGTTTGATGGTAGAGGATAAAGATGATAGGGTGTTGAGAATTTGTTGCACTTGTACCTAGTTTGAGGCATACAACATTGCGCGCATTTCCAGCGAATGGTCAAAACAAGGTCCTGTTGTAGTAACTGAGATCGTTCTGTTTAGAGACAGGTTGCAGAAGGTAATAGATACGTCTGTCTCCAACTTAAATTGCAGAGATCAGATGGGTGAAGATAAATGCATACTCATCTATGCTTAAAAGAGAGAATGCTTTTTTATTACTAAGTGAGGTTTGGCAGGAGTGAATATGGTTTTATATATGCGAGTGGAAATTGTCAGCGAAGGGTGAATGACGTCAGGTTCGCTGGCTGTGGGAGACACTGTTTACATGTCCTGTTGGAGGTGCAAGGGGGAGATAGAGATCTGTGCTATTCAGAAATCCATTTGTGCACTGTATGTCGTTAGACAATAGCTGGAGAGCAGGTATAGGGAGAGCCCACTTCAGCAGTCTGGTCCTGGGGCTGAGTGGACAGCTGTTTAAATGGACAGCTATGTGGCTTTGACATGCCGCCAGCAGCGCTCAGACACTCGCTTTGTAAGGCGCTATGGGATTAGTTTGAGCATTTACTATTTGTTTCGGAGGTTACTGGATTAAGAACTGTAATATTGAAGGTCATGTCCTCAACGGGACCGGTGTGTAATTGTGTAAGTGTGTTTGTGTATTTGAAGATATGTTTAGCGAATGGTGATGTTTAGTTGATGGCGCAGTTTAGCTACCACTGTAAAAAAAAAAAATAGCTGTCCGCTGCTGGAAGAAAGATAGAAAGAAAGAAAGAAAGGGATGACCTTGCCCCCCGACATGATGGATGAGTTATTAGATAAGAGCAAGTAATAGTTGAATGATACTGTGTGTTTATTTATTTATTTATTGTTCCGTGGGACCAAATTAAGGAGAAGTCTCCATGGTCATGGAACGAGTCAATACATGAAATTATAACACGATATTAGAAACAGATAAAATGAAATATAAAAAACATATTCAGGTGACAAGTTGTAAGTTTAAATGAAGAAAATCAACAATGTAACACTGGAATTTGCTTAATTTTTTAGCTCTTCCAGGAGCTCCTCGACAGAATAGAAGGAGTGAGCCATGAGGAAACTCTTCAGTTTAGACTTAAAAGAGTTTGGGCTACTGCTAAGATTTTTGAGTTTTTGTGGTAGCTTATTGAAAATGGATGCAGCAGAATACTGCACTCCTTTCTGCACAAGAGTCAAGGAAGTGCATTCTACATGCAGATTTGATTTCTGCCTAGTATTAACTGAGTGAAAGCTGCTAACTCTTGGGAATAGGCTTATATTGCTAACAACAAACGACATTAAAGAAAATATATACTGTGAGGGCAATGTCAGAATTCCCAGATTTTTGAACAGGGGTCGACAAGAGGTTCTCGAACTTACACCACATATAGCTCGAACAGCCCGTTTTTGAGCCAAAAATACCCTTTTTGAATCAGAAGAATTACCCCAAAAAATAATACCATATGACATAAGCATATGAAAATATGCGAAGTAGACTACTTTTCGTGTTGAAGTGTCACTTCTTTCAGATACTGTTCTAATGGTAAATAAAGCAGCATTTAGTTTCTGAACAAGATCCTGGACATGGGCTTTCCACAACAGCTTACCATCTATCCGAACGCCTAGGAACTTGAACTGTTCCGTCTCGCTTATAATATGCCTATTCTGTCTGATCAAAATATCGGTTCTTGTTGAATTGTGAGATAGAAACTGCAAAAACTGAGTCTTACTGTGATTTAGCATCAAATTATTTTCCACAATCCACAAACTTATTTCATGAACTACATCATTTGTTACTGTTTCAATATTACACACAAGATCCTTCACTATCAAGCTGGTGTCATCAGCAAACAGAAATATTTTTGAATCACCTGTAATACTAGAAGGCATATCATTTATATAAATAAGAAACAGCAGTGGCCCCAGCACCGACCCTTGGGGAATGCCCTACTTAACAGTGCCCCATTGGGACTGAACATCACTACCACTCTCAATATTGCGGAGAATTACCCTCTGCTTTCTGTTCTTAAAGTAAGAGGCGAACCAGTTGTAAGCTGCTCCCCTTACTCCATAATGGTCCAACTTCTGCAGTAATATTTTGTGGTCAACACAGTCAAAAGCCTTCGTTAAATCAAAGAAAACACCTAGCGTTCGCAACCTTTTATTTAATACATCCAAAACCTCACAGAGAAAAGAGAATATAGCATTTTCAGTTCTTAAACCATTTCTAAAACCAAACTGAACATTTGACAGCAAATTGTGTGAATTTAAATGCTCCAGTAACCTTGTATATACAACCTTCTCGATAACTTTAGCAAACACCAGTGGCACAGAAATAGGTCTAAAATTGTCAACATTATCAATGTCTCCCTTTTTATAAAGTGGCTTCACTACCGAGTACTTTAATCGGTCAGGAAACCGACCACTCCTAAAGGAAAAGTTACAGATATGGCTGAGAACTGGGCTAACATACATAGAACAATACTTCAGTATTCTGCTAGATACCCCGTCATATCCATGAGAGTTCTTGGTCTTTAGTGATTTAATTATTAACTCAATCTCCCTCTTGTCAGTATCATGGAGGAGCATTTCAGGTAACAGTCTCGGAACACTTATTTCTAAGTTCGCTATGTGATTCCCTGTTGGGACTAGGTTTCTATTTAGTTCACCTGCTATATTCAGAAAGTGATTATTAAATTCTGTACATATATGCGACCTGTCTCTGCAGACCAGCAACTTCCTTTACGACTGACCATATGGTTTTAATTTTATCCTGAGACTTAGCTATTCTATCTACATACCACATACTTTTTGCCTTCCTAATAACATTTTTAAGCACCTTACAATACTGTTTGTAATGGGCTGCTGCATTTAGATTTTGACTGTTTCTAACTTTTTGATATAATTGCCACATTGTTCTACAAGATATTCTTATCCCTCTAGTCAGCCACCCAGGCTGCCTGTTTGTGCTAGTTCCCTGTTTTAAACTTTCTAACGGAAAACAACTTTCAAAGAGCATGCGAAAAGTCTTGAGAAAAGCATTATATTTATCGTCTACTGTATCAGCGCTATAAACAACTTGCCACTCTTGTTCCTTTATAAGGTTTACAAAGGTCTCTACAGCAGCTGGATCAGCTTTCCTGAACAGCTGATGGCTATATTTAACACGTGTTGCAGCACAAAAATCTTTTAAAGTTAAAATTTGTGCATCATGATCTGAAAGGCCATTCACCTTTTTGCTAACAGAATGCCCTTCTAGTAATGATGAATGAACAAAAATGTTGTCTATGGTTGTTCTACTGTTCCCTTGCACTCTCGTTGGAAAGAATACGGTTTGCATAAGATTATATGAATTAAAGAGGTCTACCAGTATCCTCTTCCTTGCACAATCACTTATACAATTAATATTGAAGTCACCACATATAACTAACTTTTTGTATTTCCTATAAAGTGAACCAAGAACCTCCTCTAGCTTTAGCAAAAATGTTGTGAAATCGGAGTCTGGGGATCTATAAATAACAACAGTTGGAAGTTTAGCTCCGTTAAATTTAACCACACCTGCACAACATTCAAACACCTTTTCAGTGCAGTACTTTGAAACATCAATTGACTCAAATGGGATGCCGTTTTTCACATACATGGCTACTCCCTCACATCGCAATGAGCTCCTCGAAAAGCTGCCAGCCAACCTGTATCCTGGTAAAGGAAGCCTCTGAATTATCTCCTTATTTAAGAAGTGCTCAGATATACCAATAATTTCAGAGTCAACATCTATAAGCAGTTCAGATATAGGAGTCTCTAAACTGCGGGGCGAGATTTTTTTAATGTGGAAATTTATGCAATCTATAGATAGTGATATTCGACCACTAGCGACGTTAAGAGCGGAAAAATAAGTACAAGTAGAGAGCTGGCAGAATGTTGCAGCAATGGTCATAATATTTAATTCAAGGTGGAGGTGGTAAAAATGGACCAGGCTTTGAATATTGGTGTGTGTGTCATATGTGCTTGATGCTCTGTATAAAAGTTTGACTCTTTAATTGCGTTTGGTATTTCTGGGTGAGTGTGAAATTAATTTAACTGTTGAAAGTGCGAGAAAGATGAGTTGATTGGTGTTTAGATAGAGGCTACGTTTGTAATTCGAAAAGAGGGGATGAGAATGGTAAATTGATTGATGGCCATGGTTTGTGGGGTGATATATGAGTGTCAAGATACGGTTGAGGACGTTTGCGTATGTTGAGAGTGTGACGGGTGTGAGGTTGGGTGCGATGGGAGGTCTAAATTAGATCTTATTTTTTTTTAAAAATGTTGTAAAGTAAGAATAATATTGGGAAGGTGTTAGATGGCTGGTCACGCCTCGAGGCGAGAGCAGGGATGTGTAGTTATGTTTAGTTAAAGGGCCGTGTAATGTCGTATGACGAGCAATGCGCAGTATGCTACAGTGTCATAGGACGTAAAGACATGTGCTGCTATGATGTGACTAGCGTATTGAGGCTCCGCTTTAGAATTATGCTACGTTGATATGGAGTTGACTTTCACCCGCGTTCGGTGGTAGTGGCTGGGGGTTATGATGGATAGCGGTCCTGGACGGACGTATGTGTGTGCTTTGAACGCTGACGAGCGCGTTGACCGCGCCTACTCACGCTTGCGGAAGCCGAGCAGGGGCTGTGCGAGGTCTGAAATCAGATGGATGGGTGACTTCACGATTCTGTGGGCAGGGTGGGGAGTGGGGTTACCTGCGCATGTCTGCTGAGTTATTTTGCGAGCGGATCTGCAGGCTCTGCTATGCGTTATTAGGGTAGTTTGCGAGTACTGAGCATATCTACAAACCTGTGTGATGTATTATTTAATAGCAGTTTGCTATAGTGTGTACTGAAATTATGGTTGAGTGCGTGTCTGTGGGCTGTGCAACATGGCCCAGGCCACATCTGGGATTGGTGTTTTGACATAGCGTGATAGATATACTATATCGTTAAATAAGTTGTTCGAAAAAATAAATAGAGTGTTCTCAATGATTACACGAGCCTGCAGTGCAGATCAGAGTGATTGGTTTTCGGTCACCATCTCGGTTGCATGCGAGTAGTAAATGTTTTCCCGGCCGCATTAATCGTGTGCGCCCGCATCTCGTGGTCGTGCGGTAGCGTTCTCGCTTCCCACGCCCGGGTTCCCGGGTTCGATTCCCGGCGGGGTCAGGGATTTTCTCTGCCTCGTGATGGCTGGGTGTTGTGTTCTGTCCTTAGGTTAGTTAGGTTTAAGTAGTTCTAAGTTCTAGGGGACTGATGACCATAGATGTTAAGTCCCATAGTGCTCAGAGCCATTTGAACCATTTTTAATCGTGTGCGTCAACGAGCTATGAGTTATTCTGACAATAGACGTGAAGGCAGGTCCAGACCTGAGACGCCGGCGGTATACATGAGAAGAACAATGCAGCTTTCACCTGTGTCGGCTGTCAGCAGCGCTCGGAAGCTGAACTTGGCTGGAGACTCTGGAACCCCCTTCTCCGCCGACCGCAAGTGCGTGCGGCCTGCCTTGGAGCGTAATGTAAGACGCATAGGCGATATCAATTTCTCCGGTGATAGGTGCGAATGCGACTGTTTTGAGGTCATGTTTGGGGGAGGCCGAGCAGAGATTTTTGGTTGGTTTGGCAGCTGCGGGTGTTTAGGCGCGTCTGTTGCACTATTTTGCGAGCACGTCTGTGCACTGTGCGGTGCTTCATTTGGTGAGATTAAGAGTACAGAGCTCGCCTGCTGATATTGTGTACTGCATTATTTAAGAGCTGTTTGCTATTGTCTGGTGAAGTTAGGAGTAGTTTACGTGTTTGTGGCTTGTGTAAGATGGCCACAGTCGGATCAGTGCGGGTGTTTTGCGGCAATTAAACTCCACGACTAAATAAAAGGGTTCCAAATAAATAGAGTGCAGCCCTTCCTTACTTCCCCGAGCAGCACAGCGTAGTCTGAACTGGTTTTGCGCAATAACGGCAATCTGGTCAGAATGTGAGTGAGTAGACAAATAACTGGACAAATTTATCTGCAGAGGAGTTACAGGTCTGGATTGGAATGAATATCTTGATTGGCGTGGTTTTGTTGCCAAGTGTAGTGCACTACTGGAGTTCAGAAACTGCCTTATGTCAGCCTTACATGTCGAAACCTATGAGAAGTAAAAGTTTGAAAAAGATATGCCGCAAATAAATGAAGTACACTCGTTCCTCCTTCCATCAGCCTATGCACTGAAATTATTTCCGAAAATTAGCAGTTGTTTGGCTATTTGGAGGTAAATGTTTTGCATTATTTACGAGCGGTTCGCATGTCTGTAGGCTGAGCTATGAGTTATTTTTAACTGTTTACAATTAGCAAGCGTGTGTCTAGAACATTATAAATGATGTATGTAGGAGTGTTTTGCAGGTCTGTATGGTGTGGAACATTCAGTGTGATAAATATACTCCATTCCTAAATAAAGTAAATTGGTTCCTCCATCCATGGGCCTAGTGCAGGGTGAGTCCTTTTACCTGAAACGTGTACGCATTGGTTGAGTGCTGGTGGCTTAGTTTAGCGATGATGAGCTTGATTTGCAACAATTTTCTTGGGTTGGTGGTGGAAGCTCCAGTGAGCTTTGTTTAATGGCAGATTTCAAACTTGGCGCTGGTTCCTAGGAGGGACATGGCGGTCGTGTTGCTGAGGTTAGTACAAGTGCCCTTTATTTACAACAATTTTGTTAGGTTGGTAGAGAAAGCAGAAGTGACCTTTCTTTACTGCCAGAAGTCAAACTCGGCGCTGGTTCCTAGGAACAGGTGGCTGTCTGGTCCTCGAAAAGTAGTTGAAATTAGGTAGTTGAACACCTTTGCATACGTGTATGAAATTGTAAATTGAATTATTTAATATGATTACAAACGAAATGGAATTAAGTAATTAGGTATTTACAGACTACTAGGTACGTCACGTGTAAGGAGGGTGTGTGGCGTAAGCAGGGCGGACGCGTAGCGATTGTACAGTTAATATGCGCGTGCGAGAGAGAATCAATTAGCGAGCGTTCTAGTATGGTCCAAACGTGCTGTTATGTAGTCATGGCGGATTCCACTGTCGAGCAAACTTTGTCACCAAAAGTGTAGCACTGTGCTCTCGCTCGCACAGGGACACGTGGTGGACGGTGAGCGGTCAGCATCGACAGGTTTGAACGTGCCCAGGAAAATAACTTTGGCGCCAAATGTGTGGCTGGGAACAGCCGACCATTGTGTGATTCAGCTCCGAGGCAAACAATTTAGGCGGGAAACGTGCGGAGGCGACGAATACACATGGTGAGCGGACAAGGGGCCGCTGTGATGTCAAACTCGGCAAGTTCCAGCGTGTCCAGCGAAAACACGTTTACGACGTGGGAGCGATCGTTGGGCTCACCCCCCTGCGTACCGGCAGTCCAGCGTGGGCTGCTGCCTCATGTGACAGGCGTCGGCAGTGCCTCCGCGTGCTGGCCAGGGGGTGGCGACGATTGGAAGTAATTCAGTTTGGAGCGCGGACGTCGTGGCGACTGCTCTGTGATATCAAAGATGTGTGTGCTGACTGTGTTGGAGAACAAGTGATCACCGTACTGCTTGAAATAAAGTGTTCAGTCCCTTCCCCCCCTGCAAAATCAAAGGACGTGACTTACTTTACTATAAGAGCAGTTTATTATTTGATGCGATTATGATAGCCTACCAGTGAAAAAAGATAAGTGACAGAGAAAGTTCGTATGTGTGATCAATGATGGTGTTGGGATTTGAGCTTGTGATAGATTTTTGTTATGGATGTAAGGAAAACGGCTTTCTCGCCGAAAAATCGGCCATCTTGAATAATAAATAAATGATAATAATAAATAGAAGTACAGTTTTCGCGAAATTATCGTGTTGGAATTTGAATTTGGCGCAATTTTCTAGTGGAGGTAAGCCTATAATAATAAATAATAATAATAATAATAAATGACAATGAATGATAATGAGTGTTAATAAATGATAATGAATAGTAAGAATATAATAAACAAAAGTGAAGTTTTGCAGACTTCATCGTGTTGGAATTTGAATTTGGATGGAATTTTCTAATGGAGGCAGGTCAATAATAATAAATGATAGTGAATGTTAATAAATGATAATCAATAATAATAAAGACAAGTACGGATTTTGCATGCTTTATCCTGTTGGAATTCAAACTTCCCACCATTTTTTATTCAGGAGGCTTAGGTTAGTGGATGTAGCACAACTGGCCTATTTTCCCTCCAAAATTCAAACTTTCCGCCATTGTTTTCTTAAGGTTAGGTTAGTGGACAGCACAATTGGCCTATACTCCCGCCAAAATCCGCCATCTTGGATGACGTCATGCGATGTGTGCCAAGTCTACATGCCGCCATCTTGGATGACGTCATCGACGCCATCCTGAATAAATTTGGCAACAATGCAGAGTGCGCTGGCACGAAGCTTGTCCCTCTACTCACTATGGAGGTGGAAAAGAATGTATGCCTTCCCGCCGGCCTCGGTGGCCATGCGGTTCTAGGCCCTCCAGTCCGGAGCTGCGCTGCTGCTACGGTCTCAGGTTCGAATCCTGCCTCGGGTATGGATGTGTGTGATGTCCTTACGTTAGTTAGATTTAAGTAGTTCTAAGTTCCAGGGGACTGATGACCACAGCAGTTGAGTCCCATAGTGCTCAGAGCCATTTGAACCATTTTTTATGCCTTTCCTTCCTTGATGTGTTGGTGAAAAGGAAGACTGATGGTATGTTTATAGGAAGCCCACCCACACAGACTTGTATCTTCGAGCTGATGGTTGGCACCATCCAGCTCAGCGTGAAGGAGTACTTCGCTCCTTGGTTCACAGGGCCCACGTTATCTCAGACTCTGAAAGTTTGGCAGCTGAGCTATAACATCTCGAAGTCAGCTTTTGTCAGAATAGTTATAGTGAGAGGCAGATCAAACGTGTGTTGATCTATCAGCCTTCTGTGCAACGGGTGAGTGACGATAGCAACGAAGTGGCACTTAAGTCTACGGCCTTTTTGTCTTACGCAGATAGCATTTCCAACAGGATTGGCCGTATTTTGTGGAAATGTGTTTTTCGACCACTTTCTAAGATTAAAGCCCTGTTGGCGTCCGTAAAAGATGATCTTGGTTTGCGTAAGGCTGGGGTCTATCGTATTCCTTGCAGTTGTTGCATGTCATATATTGGCCAGACAATCAGGATTGTGGAAGACCGGTGTATTGATCGTAAGCATCACACACGTTTACAACAGCCGAACAAATCCGCTATTGCAGAACATTGCCTTGACACCTGTCATCCTATGGAATACAACAACACGGAGATTCTGGCTTGCACGTCCAGCTACTGAGATACTGTTATTAAGGAAGCTGTTGAAATCAAATTATCTAGCAACCTTATTAACAGAGATGGTGGATTCTGCTTAAATGCTCCTTGGAATCAGGCTCTGTCTCTCATCAAAAAACAGAGGGACAGAATTAGTGCTGCCTCACCTGTTGATTAATAGTAACTATCGATATTTCTGATGTTGGTTATCTTTGTTTGTGTTGACACTTTGGCCGTCCGGTGTGGCCGTGCGGTCTAGGCACTTCAGTCTGGAACCGCGTGACCGCTCCGGTCGCAGGTTCGAATCCTGCCTCGGGCATGGATGTGTGTGATGTCCTTAGGTTAGTTAGGTTTAAGTAGTTCTAAGTTCTAGGGGACTAATGATCACAAATGTTAAGTCCCACAGTGCTCAGAGCCATTTTTTTGTTGACACTTGTTCTGTGTGTGGTGTCTTCCTTGTTTCTCCTCTGTGAACCGAGGTATTAAATTTCCTTGCACATTTCGTCTTCCTTGCATTTGTGCTTTCAGAACGGCAGGGTGTGCTCCTGTCGAAATATCGGCGGTGTTCGACGACGTCACCAGGCAGCAAACCCGTAAGTTAAAAAAAATGATTCAAATGGCTCTGAGCACTATGGGACTTAACATCTGAGATCATCAGTCAGAACTTAGGACTACTTAAACCTAACTAACCTAAGGACATTACACACAACCATGCCCGAGGCAGGATTCGAACCTGCGACCGTAGTGGTCGCGTGGTTCCAGACTGTAGCGCCTAGAACCGCTCGGCCATCCCGGCCGGCCCCGTAAGTTATTTGAACGATCTTATTATTGTTTATTTTATTTAGTAATGTCATTTAAATAATGTCATTTAAATACGCCAAGTAAGGCTAAAACGTTTGTAAAGAGCGACTTCACATCGCCATAAATCCGTAAATTGTTGCATCAGGCACTACCAAGTTGTGTGCACGTAAAAGCCAAACCACTTTCAGAATGTTTCGACGTAGTGATTAGCACAATCATAATTTTACGTTTGCGACAGTCACAAGGCATCTGCACCCTTTCAAGTCTCGCTATGTTGTACCTCCGCAGTATTGTTGCGCATGTCACCACGGAGCGAGTCAAGCCAAACGTCCACTCGAAATGCTTTATTTTCGCAGCAATATTTTTGCTCTCAGTTGTCATTTAAACCCTAGGAATAGTGCCGTGATTTACAATTTTAAAAATAACTGTTACGCCTTTTTATCTTTTCAAAGTGATGTACATATAAAAGTAAGTCAGTTTATAAATGTAAGTTTGTCACTTACAAACATACGAGGGTAATCGCAAAAATAAGGTCTCCTATTTTTGTATATCTACATAGACCTGTTTATTTCTACAATGGTTTACATCAGTTTACAGCTTTAACATTCAGCTATTTTTCGACATAATCACCACTTCTGTCGAAGCATTTTTGTAGACGCTGTGACAGTTTTTGTATGCCAATGTCATACCAGATCGCCGCAATGCTGTTCAAAAAGTTATGAACCTCTTCTTTCACCTCGTCACTGGAGCTGAAGAGTTTTGACCACAATTAACGCTGACAGGTACTGTGAGACTCTGAACAAACTCAAACGGGCAATTCAGAACCGGAGAAGAGAAATGTTGAGCAAGGGAGTACACATACTACATGACAATGCCCGCCCACACATCGCTCAGCAAACCTTTGCTCTCCTTCAACAGTTTCAGTGGAACACAATCACCCACCCACCCTATCCTGACTTGGCGCCCAGTGACTATCACCTGTTCCCTTGGTTAGAAGAACATTTGGCCTGAAAGCGATTCAACTCCGACGACGAGATGAAATAAGAGGTTCATAACTTTCTGAACAGCATGGCGGCAAACTGGTATGACATGGGCATACCAAAACTGCCACAGCGTCTACAAAAATGCATCGACAGAAATGTTGATTATGTCAAAAAATAGCTAAATGTTCAAGCTGTAAACTGCTGTAAACCATTGTAGAAATAAACAGGTCTATGTAGATATACAAAAATAGGAGACCTTATTTTTGGGATTACCCCCGTATTTTTGTAAGTGAAAAACTTACATTTATAAACTGACTTACTTTTATATGTACATCACTTTGAAAAGATAAAAAGGCGTAACAGTTATTTTTAAAATTGTAAATCACGGCACTATTCCTAGGGTTTAAATGACAACTGAGAGCAAAAATGTTGCTGCAATCCTTAGTTTAGCACATCAGTGTGCAAAATCAACAGAAAGAAAAATCCAGTTTTCCACTGCTTTTACTTAATGTCTCTTGAGCGGCAAAAAGAGAACATAAAAGATACTGTGATGTACAGATACTGTGGCCAATGATGGGGCGCACGTAAGGTACATTATAAGACCCTGTTTTGTGTGGCACCTCATACCAGCCGTCCAAAATATTTTGGGAGAATACCAAGTGGACTGAGACGTGAATGGGAACTTGGATCGAGGAGGGAGGCGTGCTAGGGTAGTCCGTGCAATTGCACGAACCCATTGTGCCAGGATTGCGTAGTTGCTAGCGCTTCTAGCAAGCGAGCAGGACACATGAATGCGGATCCCGGCCTTGGTACAAATTTTCATTCGTCGCTACAGTCTGCTTACATGCAGACGGTTGAGACTTAAAAAGGCCTCTGCAATAATATACTTTCATTTTGGTAAAATATATCTTATTAACACAATTGTTGGCTGTTACGGTCCTGTTGTAAGTAATTGACAGATTCTGTCACCCACTTACGCTTCTTTTCTGTTAGTGTCAACATTTTTAATGGCACAAATTATATTTTCTGTGCGTGAGTCACTGACAGAAACTGATAATCAGTGGTAATACGCTGGATGTGGATTCTGGAGTTCCGAGATTCAAGTCCCCGCCCCTCCATCCAGATTAGCTTTCCCGTGGTTTTCGTGAATCACTTAAGTCGAACACCGTGATGGCTCCTTTCTGACCTACGTGGAGAACTCTTTCCCCAATCCGAGTATATGCTCCAATATTGTCAGTTTACCACTAATATACATGTAATCTTATGAATTATGACGAAAGGGTAAATTGCAAAGTTCCGTGCACAGTCTTGTATCATACGGGATGGTTGTAATCAAAACGCAGCTACTCATAGAGATTCATTGTGCTCTGTAATTATCGTATGGCAGCGACACTTGGTAGATATGCCAAGGCGTTAACGCGAAACTGATTTACGATGGAAAAAAGTTATTTACAACGAGCACCAGGTACAAATCTGGCGCAATGTATACACGAAAATCTTGCAGAAATGTGTCCATGTGTTATGGATTAGGAGGGGACGTGGACAGAAAAGCTCACACAAGAGAGAAAGGAGAACCGTCTATTTTATTATTAACTGCTGTTTACACAATTTGTTCAGTATGAACACTGGGGACGTCGACGAAATGCTGCATCCGAAAAACGACGTGATGAACAGCAATTGCTCGCAGCAGTTCCGGCGGAATCTGAGTGTTCTCATATAATGTCCTTCATATCAGGTAGAGACCGAATGTGCCCCTGGTAAACGTGGTCTTCTAGATATCCCCAGGCCGTGCGGTTCTAGGCGCTGCAGTCCGGAACCGCGGGACTGCTACGGTCGCAGGTTCGAATCCTGCCTCAGGCATGGATGTGTGTGATGTCCTTAGGTTAGTTAGCTTTAAGTAGTTATAAGTTCTAGGGGACTGATGACCTAAGATGTTAAGTCCCATAGTGCTCAGAGCCATTTTAGATATCCCCAGAGCCTAAAGTCAAATAGATCTATGGCCACGTACACGCAAACACAACGGTACAGGTGAGCCCCTGTTAATCAGACACCGTTACTGGATATCCAGCTGGAACACACTTGCCGAATAACTGGCACCACGCAGGGAAGCCGTACCGACAAGATCTACCCCCCCCCCCCCCCAAACACAGTGGGACGATCTATGGCCCATCTCCCACTACTATATAACGGTCTTGATTGTTCCAGGAATGCAGTGGCTACAGCAACCTCGGATACATCGCCATCGCTTGCCACGGTAGTGATGCATGATACCCATACTAACAAACCGTACCTTGCATGAAGTATCGGAGCTAGTAAGCCACTACTGATATTACTACCCATCCCATTGTCGCAGAGGTTTTTCCTCACACGGCACGAGCCTTGGCACTTTTTTCCCTCTGCTCTTCAAATTCCTACCCTCATTCGCGTTTCGTCCACCATCTATCACCTGATGGACCGTGTTAATGCGTAGTCTTACCCAGACGCACGGATAACATCACAGCCCAGCACCCTGTGATCCATCTATTAAATAACTAACATGCTGACGGAGGTGACAGTAGAACTTTTGGTCTCGTCACCACGTTGGTCCGGGCGTGGAGGGGCCCCATCTCATTTAAAAAAAAAAAAAAAAAAAAAAGAGGGCGAGTAACATTGGTTGTTGCCCCATCTTCTTCGAAGAAGAAAAAATCAAGAATAAAGGTGCTTGTGAATCCACACCATACGAGGTGCGGCTAGAAAAAAAACCGGACTGATGCTGGAAAAAACATTTATTTACAATTATTTACAATTTCATGTTATCTCCTTCAATGTACTCTCCTCCTCGGTCTCTACACCGCTCCATACGAATTTTCCACTGTTCATAGCAATGCTGCAGATCATTTTCGGTAAGTCCATACATTACTTCCGTCGCTTTTTCTTTTACTGCTTCAACAGTCTCAAATCTAGTTCCTTTCAAAGCTGACTTGACTTTAGGGAAAAGAAAAAAGTCACAGGGGGCCAAATCAGGTGAGTAGGGCGGATGATCTAAGATGGGAATGTTGTGTTTTGCCAAAAACGTCTTCACTGACAACGCACTGTGAGCTGGGGCATTGTCTTGGTGAAGGATCCATGACTTTTTTCTCCACAAATCGTTCCGTTTTCTCCGTACTCGCTCACGTAGGGTCGCCAGGACGCTAATGTAGTAATGCTGATTCACTGTTTGTCCCTCTGGTACCCAATCAATGTGCACAATCCCTTTGATGTCAAAAAAAAACAATCATCATTGCCTTGAATTTCGATTTTGACATTCGTGTTTTTTTTTGTCGTGGAGAACCAGGAGTTTTCCAATGCATCGATTGGCGTTTAGTTTCGGGATCGTAAGTAAAAAACCACGATTCATTGCAAGTAATAACATTTTGTAAGAAGGTGGGATCACTTTCAATGTTTTCCAGGATGTCAGAACAAATCATTCTTCGGCGTTCCTTCTGTTCAATTGTGAGACACTTTGGAACCATTTTTGAACACACTTTGTTCATGTTGAAACTTTCATGAAGAATCTGCCTAACACTTTCCTTGTCAACTCCTGTTAACTCAGACACTGCTCTGATTGTTAAACGGCGATCTTGTCGAACAAGTTTACCGATTTTTTCAATGTTTGCATCAGTTTTTGCTGACAATGGTCTGCCAGTGCGAGTGTCATCACTGGTGTCTTCGCGGCCATCTTTAAATCGTTTAAACCACTCAAACACTTGTGTTCGCGATAAACAATCATCGCCGTACACTTGTTGTAACATTACAAACGTTTCACTTGCAGATTTTCCTAGTTTGAAACAAAATTTGATGTTAACACGCTGTTCTTTCTGTACACTCAACATTTTCCGACGCACAGACAAAACGTCAACTACTTAAAACAGACGCCACGGGCAGACTGAGTGCAGGAGGCAGATGAAACTCGAGCAGCAGGCGGAGCGAGAGTCACGTGACAGGCCACGCGACTTTCAGCCTTATTGCATTCGTTTTATTGTTTCACCAGTACTAGTCCGGTTTTTTTCTAGCCACACCTCGTATAGTCCCATGTGGCGGTTTAACAGTACCCTAAATTCGGCCGTTCTGTGTATTCACTGCAGCCGGAGTGTAAAATATGCCTCGTCACTCCATAGAATGTTGTCCGCACCCGTGTGATGAACTCTGATCCGTGCCAGAAACCGAAGAGGCCGAACGAGGTGGCTCAGTGGTTAGCTCACTGGATTCGCATTTGGGAGGTCGACGGCTCAAATCTGTGTCCGGGGTCCGGGCAGTCTAAGTCGCTTCAGGGTAATGCCGGCATGGCTCCTCTGGAAGGCTGCTGCCTTCCCAAATCCGAGCTTATGTTCCACCGCTATTGATCTCTTTGTCAGCGAGGCGTTAAACATTAATCCCTTCCCTCTACAGAAACCGAAGAGCAAATTCAGAACGTTGCTGCGGACCATGAGGTTTTAGTTACTTCACCATCTTGATCTTGTACACATATCAGTGCAAAATAGACCTGGAAACTTTCCATGCTCTTGACCGTGGGATGGATAATTATCGCGACGCTGCACAAGCACCAGAACCACACGTGGCACGTGCTACATGGTCAGTTACAGTAACTGCAAGCTCGTTAGTACCTTCCACCGGGATAGGACGCCTTCGTCTTCCTGGTATCACATCAAGCTCAACCGTGTATTCTGATTTTATTATCATTTCCTTTCAAACATATAATGAGATCGTGCCTCTCCTCAGACTCTTCAGTCGACGACATTCTCTGAATGCAGCACTGTAATTACTGCCGGTCACATAAAATAGTTTGCCGGCCAGAGTGGCCGAGCGGCTCTAGGCGCTACATCTGGAACCGCACGACCGCTACGGTCGCAGGTTCGAATCCTGCCTCGGGCACGGATGTGTGTGATGTCCTTAGGTTAGTTAGATTTAAGTAGTTCTAAGTTCTAGGGGACTGATGACCTCAGCAGTTAAGTCCCATAGTGCTCAGAGCCATTTCGAGCCATAAAACAGTTTCACTAAGAGAGCGCCGTGTCTCTTTTCGATAGCCATATCGTTCACTTACTTTTTAGGTTCTCAAATGACAGCACGGATGTCATACCGTCGCACATAGAGTGTAGACCGTTAGATTTCCACCTGGTGGCAACAACTGGAAGTAATTTGTTTTCCAGAGTAAACCGTTTCCTCATTAACACATTAGCATATCCACCAAGTTTCGCTGCCTTGCGATATTTATAGCCTACGCGTCCCACCGTTGGTAGCTACACTTTAATTTTAACCACCCGGTAGTTATATATGTGTTGGGAACGTAAGGATCGTACCTCTGCCCGTGACTTCACTGATTCCGTTGTGTCATGTAAACGCACGCATCGACTACTGTTTTTGAAGTCATCGGTTACACTGCTTGGTAGGACATACTCAAATGAGTGCCGTTCTTTGTCCGGCAGACATGAAAATATTTGCGCTCAAGCTGCGTACACCCCCCCCCCCCTCCCGCAATCTCCACAGAGTAGATCCCATTACGATCGGTGAGCTCCCTTGTGGCACACGAAGAGCGTCTTCGTCGTATCCACCATCAGCAGACGTGCTCGCGAGAACTTACTTGCTGAATGAGCTGAATTCTGTACTCGGCGCTCAGCGGTACACCCTCACAAGCCAGCATACGGATGTGTTTCATTCTTTCACGATTCCTCAGCAGTGTTCTACAGCCGTACTTCGTACTTTGTTTTGAGTCCTCTGCCTTCTGATTCGTTTGATGTGACTCGAGACGCATTCCTCTCCTACACTAACCTCTTCATCATAGGGTAACACTTGAACCCTACCACCTTAGTTATTTCTTGGATCTTTTTCAATCTCTGCCTTCTCCTACAGTTTTTACCCTCTACATCTCCATTTATTACCATGGAAGTTATTCCTTGATGTCCCTTCTTCTTGTCACTGTTTCCGTATGTTCCTTTCTTCGCATTTCTGTGGAGAACCTCTTCATTCCTTACATGATCAGTCCATCCAATTTTCAACATTCTTCTTTAGTATCGGTTCTCTTGTTTCCGGTTTTCTCATTATCCACGTTTCACTATCATACAATGCTGTGCTCCAAACTTTGCTTTTCGGAAAATTCTTCCTGAAATTAAACCCTACATTTGATACCAGTAAACTTCTCTTAGAGCGGAAGGCCCTCTTTTTCCTGCGCTGGCCTGCTTTTAAAGCATTCCTTGCTTCGTCCGAAGTGGGTTATTTTGCTTTCAAGGAAGCACAATTCCTTAGCTTCACCTAATTCGTGACCACTTATTTTATGTTAAGCTTCACGCTGTTCACACTGATGCCACTTCTCAATATCTTTGTCTTTTTCTTGTTTACTCTCTGTTGATATACTGTACTCGTTAGACTGTTCATGCCATTCTAAAAGTCCTGTAATTATTCTCCTCTTACTCAATGGACAACAATGTCATAAGCGAATCCTTTGATTGGTATCCTTTCACTGTTAATTTTAATTCCACTCTTCATGTTTTCTTCTATTTCCGCCATAGTTTTCTCGGTCGCTAGATTGAACTGTACGGGCGAAAGAATGCACCCCAGGCTTACACTCTCTTTAATCCGGACATTTCATTCTTGGTCTCTAGTCTTCTTGTTCCCTCTTGATTCTTCTACATATTGCATGTTACCTATCTCTCCGCAAACCTTACTCCTATTTTTCTCAAATTTCGAACATGTTGCACCATTTCACTTTGTCGATCGCTTTTTCTAGAGCGATAAATCCTATGAGTCTATCTTTATTTCTCTGCAATCCTGCTTCCATTATTAAGGACGCTGTTAGAACTGCCTCTCTGTGACGTTTACCTTCCCTAAAGCCAAAGCAATCATCACCTAAGACATGTCAATTTTCTTTTCCACTCTTCTGTGTATTATTCTTGCCAGCAGATTGAATGAATTAAATGTTAAGCTGACACTGTGCGATAGTTTTCTCACTTATATGCCATTGGCATATTCGCAATTGTGTGGATGATATTTTTCCTTTATTATGGTACGTTACCACTCTCACAGAGTCCACACACCACCTTTAATAGCTGTTTGGGTGCAACTTCCCCCCTGTAGATTTTCAAGTGGAGTGTTATCTATCCCTTCTGTCTTACTTGAGCCTAAGTCTCCCAGAGCTCTTCTCGGATTCTAATATTTTATCCCCTCCGTCATCCATAGCGATTCCAGTTTCTTCCTCCATCATATCATCAGACGAGTCTTCCCCCTTATAGAACCTTCAATGTACTCTTTCCACCTGTCCACGCTCTCCTCTGCATTTAACAATGGTAGTCTCATTACACTCGTAATGTTATAACACTTGCTTTCAATTTCACCGAATATTATTTTTACATTTCTATCTGCTGAGTCAGTGCTGCCGCCGATTTCTTCACATTTTCCCGCACCTATTTCACGCTTGCTGCCTTACGCTTCCTATATATTTCATTCCTAAGTTATTTAAACTGCTACATTCCTATCATTTCCTGATCATTGTGTACTACCTCCCATCACCGATCAACTTAATTTTTTTTTCATCTCTTATCCGTTGTTTCCCCTTACTTTTACCTGTTTTTTTGTTTGGTCAACATCTGTCATTGCCGTTTCGAGAGATGTACACTCCTCTTCACCTGGGCCGCCTATTGTGATTCCCCTTATCGCAGTATTCACATCGGCCGGCCGGTGTGGCCGTGCGGTTCTAGGCGCTTCCGTCTGGAACCGCGTGACCGCTACGGTCGCAGGTTCGAATCCTGCCTCGGGCATGGATGTATGTGATGTCCTTAGGTTAGTTAGGTTTAAGTAGTTCTAAGTTCTAGGGGACTGATGGCCACAGATGTTAAGTCCCATAGTGCTCAGAGCCATTTGAGCCAGTATTCACATCCTTAGCGAACTTGAAACGCGTCTCATCATTCCTCGCTTCTTCGGTATCACACTTCCACGCACACTCATTCTCCTATGCGATTACCTTAAGTGTCAGTCTATTCATCATCATTACTAAGATATGGTTAAGTCTATATCTGCTTCCAGGTACGCCTTATAATACCGTATCTAATTTTGGAGTCTCTGTCTGACCATGATGTAATCCAGCTGGAATCTTTCCGTGTCTCTGGATCTTTTCTAAGCACACATGTTCCTCTTGCTATTATTATTCATTCTTAACATCTGAAATTTATTTCAGAACTCAATTAGCCTTTCCTCTCTCTGATTCATATTGCTTAGCCCATATTTTCAAGTAAATCTTCCCCTACAACCACATTACAGTCTACCATTACCATTAGATTTTTATTTCCCTGTACATACTGAATTACCCGCGCAGTATCCTCATATACTTCTCTAAACCATCTGCTTGCGACGTCAGCATATATACCTCACTACGTTGTTGGCGGGGAACCGTAATTTTAAACTATTCAAAATCTTTTCATAAAGAATTTACTTTATTTACTAGTGATTCATCAAGAACATTAACACATTTAATCACACTAGGTGAGTAGTTGCCACGAAGTAACTGATGGAAAATGAAATTACTTTTAACAAATGGGAATTTTATTCCTAAAAGCTTTTCCAAAACAGATTTAAAATTAAAGGCAGAAAAGCACCCTCAAAATATCAAGCTACAATTTTATTTAGAGGCAGGAAGAACAACATTAACAGTATGAGCCTTCGGGCTGAGAAGCTTGCCTGCTCCCTTTCAACACGGCCGTTCTCATGACCGCTCACAACAGTCTCTGAAAGAGTACACTGGTGCAAATCTGCAACACTCCAGATTACTTTAAACAAAAAAATTTTTAACAACTCACACAAACACGTAAACTATGCACCCCCTAAAAGGGTTGGAAATAGTACAACACTCAAATTATTTGCCACCGAAAGTGCAACTTCTTTTTAAATTTTTTTTAAAGTACTCTGACGGTGGAAGAGTGGCAACCTTGTAACCTAAAATGACTATTTAAATAAAACCCATAAAATGCAGACTTACATAAAATGTACAATATGCCCTACATTACACATATACCACCTCGCAAGATGATAGGCAAGATAAAAAACATATTTCAAGAATTCGGCCTTTAAGTAATAAATTCGTTAACACCGAATCCGACAAACATGACATAGGCAGTTATTAACGTACGCCAGACCGACAGACAGAATGACAGACACTAACTGCCTAACAAATGCGAACAAGAGACCGACAAACAAGCTGGAGACGAGAGACCGACCGAGAAAACAAGTAGAATTTAACAAGTATACGAAACAACATATATCCAGTCACTTAACTTCTAATAAACTGCGGTTTCTGGCGATGACCTGGCGTAGCTGTCCCAAAACGCTCTCCCGAAGCGTCCGCTGGCAGCAGGAAGGCGCGCCGATCTCCCGTCTCACGGCGTCGCAGGTCGCACCGGCCACTCCAATGTCGTGGGTTGACTCCTGCTGCTCTCGTGCCGGCCGCGAAGCCACTACCCCTTGCTATACGGCACGGCTCACTGGCCTGACCTGGCGACCTCACATGCACCGACTCTCAAGACGGACCAGTCATCTTGTGTCCCAGCGCGCGACCGACCAACCGATCGATCCGACCGCCAATGACCATTGCCTGAACAAACTCTAGCAGACTGGCGGCCTAACACATATTAGCACTCGGGACGACAGGCAGACACTAACTGCCCCACACTGAGCCGGCTGACCCACCGACCAGACTCGCCGAGACTGACAGACTGACCCGGTTGACCAACTGCCTCCGACTGACTGACTGACTCTGGCGAGCTTATAGCACCCTTAAATACACGTGAACAGGCAGGCAACCTTTCCCCTTTCACACCAAAGCTGCGATTGCCACAGCGGCGCCACCGCCAGCAACGGGAGGCGACTGCTTTACACTACGTGCTGCGGCGCGCTTTTCAAAACAGCAATTTTTACTACGGCTCAGGAGGCATTTTGTTGACGAATCTGATGAGAGCAACACTATCACTGTACTATTCACAGTGGCTCACTCTCTGACCCACTTCTTCATAACGAGTCTTGTTCCCGTTATACCATTTTCTGCTACTCTTGATATAACCCTTACGATCCTTCAGTCTGAGATCCCTATCTTCTTCTCATTTCACTTCACTTACCCCCACTATGCCTAGACTGAGCCTTTCATTCTCATTCTTGAGATCTGCTAGCATTTTTACTACGTTCAGACGTCTGACATCCTACGCTCTGACTCAGAAAATGTTATCACTCCGTTTGTTATTGCATCTCGTTTCTAATGGTTATCTCCCCCGTGGCAGTCCCTTCCCCGTGATCCGGATGGTGGACTAATGCGGAATCTTTAGCCCGTGGAGAGACCATTATGACACTTTACCAATTACAGGCCACATGTCCTGTGCATACACATTGTATGTCTTTAACGCAATGGATCCCATTGCCTTCTGCATCTCATGCTCTTGGTCACTGCTGCTTCTTCTATCTTTCAGGGGTAGTTTCCCACAGCGAGGGAAGAGAGTGTCCTTGGCAAGTCCGTTGGCTGAACAAGGGTAGCTTCTTATACCTCAAGTCTTCAGCCGCCATTGCTGATAACTTTCTCTGTATGGTAGTGGCTGACCTCGTGGCCAATGCTCTAAGCTGAGGAAGAAGACGACTACTTCGTCTGCGATTTCTGTTCTTAATAACGGATTCCTTTTTTTTGGACCAATTATTCAGAATTTTATTTACGGCGTTTTGAAAATGTGAAGTTTTTTATCAGGAACAAGTTTTGGTACTTGGAAGTGTTTTTAAGAGCTGATCTACTTTTTCAGGGTTTTTTTGAAGTAGGATAAAATATTTTTCTAGTTTTGAAGTTTCGGTTTCCAAACATTTAAATTTGTACAGCATTTTGCCTCACGGTTGGTACAAAACTGGGTGTTTTGTGGACATGTGTCTGGAAACGCTTAATTTCCATGTTAGAGCTCATTTTAGTTTCGTCAGTATGTACTGTACTTCCTCGATTCACCACCAGTTGGCCCAATTGAAGGAAGGTAATGTTGACTTCGGTGCTTGTGTTGACATGCGACTCATTGCTCTACAGTACTAGCATCAAGCACATCAGTACGTAGCATCAACAGGTTAGTGTTCATAACGAACGTGGTTTTGCAGTCAGTGCAATGTTTACAAATGCGGAGTTGGCAGATGCCCATTTGGTGTATGGATTAGCACGGGGCAATAGCCGTGGCGCGGTACGTTTGTATCGAGACAGATTTCCAGAACGAAGGTGTCCCGACAGGAAGACGTTCGAAGCAATTGATCGGCGTCTTAGGGAGCACGGAACATTCCAGCCTATGACTCGCGACTGGGGAAGACCTAGAACGACGAGGACACCTGCAATGGACGAGGCAATTCTTCGTGCAGTTGACGATAAGCCTAACGTCAGCGTCAGAGAAGTTGCTGCTCTACAAGGTAACGTTGACTACGTCACTGTATGGAGAGTGCTACGGGAGAACCAGTTGTTTCCGTGCCATGTACAGTGTGTGCATGCACTATCAGCAGCTGATTGGCCTCCACGGGTACACTTCTGCGAATGGTTCATCCAACAATGTGTCAATCCTCATTTCAGTGCAAATGTTTTCTTTACGGATGAGGCTTTATTCGAACGTGATCAAATTCTAAATTTTCACAATCAACATGTGTGGGCTGACGAGAATCCGCACGCAATTGTGCAGTCACGTCATCAACACAGATTTTCTGTGAACGTTTGGGCAGGCATTGTTGTTGATGTCTTGATTGGGCCCCATGTTCTTCCATCTACGCTCAATGGAGCACGTTGTCATGATTTCATACGGGATACTGTACCTGTGCTGCTAGAACATGTGCCTTTACAAGTACGACACAACATGTGGTTCATGCACGATGGAGCTCCTGCACATTTCAGGCGAAGTGTTCGTAAGCTTCTCAGCAACAGATTCGGTGATCGATGGATTGGTAGAGGCGGACCAATTCCATGGCCTCCACGCTCTCCTGACTTCAACCCTCTTGACTTTTATTTATGGGGGAATTTGAAAGCTCTTGTCTACGCAACCCCGGTACCAAATGTAGAGACTCTTCGTGCTCGTATTGTGGACGGCTGTGATACAATACGCCATTCTCCAGGGCTGCATCAGCGCATCGGGTATTCCATGCAACGGAGGGTGGATTCATGTATCCTCGCTAACGGAGGACATTTTGAACATTTCCTGTAGCAAAGTGAAGTCACGCTGATACGTTCTGTTGCTGTGTGTTTCCATTCCATGTGATTTGAAGAGAAGTAATAAAATGAGCTCTAACATGGAAAGTAAGCGTTTCCGGACCCATACCTACGTAACATATTTTCTTTCTTTGAGTGTGAAGAATGTTTCCTGAAAGTTTGGCCGTACGTTTTTGTAACACCCTGTATATTACTGAAGCTATTTTATTGAACTGAAACATAATGTGCCCGGTTTTTCCCTTCTTTCCATATTAGACGGTATACTGTATGCTCACGTGTTCCATACGGATACGACGAATGCGCATATGTGTGTGTGTGTGTGTGTGTGTGTGTGTGTGTGTGTGTGTGTGTGTGTGAGTGTCTTGTCATGATTCCGAAGACTCTAACTTACATGGACTGAAGGAATCTTGAATTTATAATGTGTGTGAACGCTTCACTTCCCGTAACGGCGACATAAACATTTTCTGATGCTTAGTATATTTCGTGAAAGGTACTTCTTGTACAGAAAGCCTCAAATAACGTATGCTGTCAACGATTCACTTTATTGCCAGCGTAGTTTAGACGTAGTACGAAATATTGTCTCAGATATAGCAATTGATTTCCTTACGATATCTTTCACCTTGTTCTCAGGTTTTTTCGTAAATATGCAATTTCTACTCACTAGAGCGTACATAAAGTTGTAGAATGGGAAACGAACTATTGATTATAATTTCAGGAATCGTCGTAATCTCAGTTACCGATACTGATAGACACTGTCAGTGAAGCTCTAATGCCTTATTTAAGACCTTCACTAAAAATAATATTTGCTCTTCAAATGCGTTTCACTATATCTCTTATATGTACTTTTCACCAATTTACAAAGTGAGATAATAGCTTTGGCGCCTAATGCCGGATGTTGCGTTTCTTGAACGTCGTAATGGGCTTCTCTTGACGTAGTATTCACATGTACCACATTACAGCAACATACATATATGACGATCTCTTTTATGAGACGACGAAAATTGTTATTGTTTGAGACACTAAGTTTCAACAGCGCAACGCCTTTGTTTTACGAACATTGTTCAATTACACAGACCACGAACGATGAATAACTGTTTTGAATTATATCATGTATGGATGTTGTCACTTTAAGAAAGGTTTTGATGTGTGAAGCCGTAATGGCTACAAGACTAACAAAGAATATTTTATGATCTGAAGATCGCTAGACTGTTAGCCAAAACCAGTAATTCGTAGAAATAAAGATTTCCTATGCCATCTTGACTTAATGCGTTTCCAATCATTAACATAAATAAATTTTTTTTATAAAAGGTGTCATATCTCCTGGTTGACAATGTCAACAAACTTGATTATATCTTTTCCTCTGGCAAATACACTTTAGGTTTTAGTTAATTTATGTCGTCATAGTACTACTTGCGTGTACGTGGCCTCATAATAAAATGCAGCGAACTGTGAGCTATTAAATTTCCAAGAATAGATTTCACAGAATAAGTATCTTCACAATATAAGGCTCAAAACGGGATTGAATACCATTTCACAATAATACATGACGTTCTACAGTAATTTAGGTTTCATATTGTCACACCACGATGGCCTCAGGAGATTTATTGCATCTTCGTCTTCTTCTAGTAGTCGATATCGAACATCTGTGATTTGTATCCTGTGAAATTTAAACCTCCAGCCGCGCGAAGTTTAGCCATCCTCTCTCCACAGATCTTCGCCGCTGCACATGAAACAAACAACACAAAGACTTTGTAACACATTTTAAACAAATAGCAGTACTACAATGATCAACCAGTCGTATTAATAGCATACTGTAACATGCAGAATGAGATTTTCACTCTGCAGCGGAGTGTGCGCTGATATGAAACTTCCTGGCAGATTAAAACTGTGTGCCGGACCGAGACTCGAACTCGGGACCTTTGCCTTTTGCGGGCAAGTGGGCTAGTGCTCTACCACTTTTTTTTCTGTAACGTTCGTTGCGTTTGGTCTGGGCGGACGTCACAAAACATCGGTTTTTTTTTTTTTTTTTTTTTTTTTTTTTTTTTTTTTTTTTTTTTACAGAGGCCGAGCAGCCTTCTGACCGAACACGCTGAGCTACCGTGCCGGCAACACATAACCAGGCTACCACTGAGCTACCCTAGCACGACTCATGCCCCGTCCTCACAGCTTTACTTCTGACAGTATCTCGTCTCCTACCTTCCAAACTTTACAGAGGCTCTCCTGGGGCAAGGTTCCTGAATTAGTATCTCTTATTGAAGGAAATAGTGCGCATATAGTATTAGGAACGGAAAGTTGGTTAAAACCGGAAGTGAACAGTAACGAAATCCTAGACACAGAATGGAATATATACCGCAAGGATAGGATAAACGCCAATGGTAGAGGAGTATTTATAGCAGTAAAGAATTCAATAATATCCAGTGAAGTTATTAGCGAATGCGAATGTGAAATAATCTGGGTTAAGTTAAGTATCAAAGGTGGATCAGATATGATAGTCGGATGATTCTATAGACCACCTGCATCAGCAACCGTAGTAGTTGAGCGCCTCAGAGAGAACCTGCAGAACGTCGTGAAGAAGTTTCGTGATCATACTATTGTAATAGGGGGAGACTTCAATCTACCAGGTATAGAATGGGATAGTCACACAATCAGAACTGGAGTCAGGGACAGAGACTCTTGTGACATTATCCTGACTGCCTTGTCCGAGAATTACTTCGAGCAGATAGTTAGAGAAGCAACTCGTGAAGCTAACGTTTTAGACCTCATAGCAACAAATAGACCGGAACTTTTCGACTCCGTGAATGTAGAAGAGGGTATCAGTGATCATAAGTCAGTGGTTGCATCAATGACTACAAGTGTAATAAGAAATGCCAAGAAAGGAAGGAAAATATATTTGCTTAACAAGAGTGATAGGGCACAAATCGCAGAATATCTGAGTGACCACCATCAAACGTTCATTTCTGAGGAAGAGGATGTGGAACAAAAATGGAAAAAATTCAGAAACATCGTCCAGTACGCCTTAGATAAGTTCGTACCGACTAAGGTCCAAAGCGAGGGGAAAGATCCACCGTGGTATAACAATCATGTACGAAAGGTACTACGGAAACAAAGAAAGCTTCATCATAGGTTTAAGAGTAGTCGAATCATAGCTGATAAGGAAAAGCTGAACGAAGCGAAAAAGAGCGTAAAGAGAGCAATGAGAGAAGCATTCAACGAATTCGAACATAAAACATTGGCAAACAATCTAAACAAGAACCCTAAAAAGTTTTGGTCATATGTAAAATCGGTAAGCGGATCTAAATCCCCTATTCAGTCACTCGTTGACCACGATGGCACCGAAACAGAGGACGACCGAAGAAAGGCAGAAATACTGAATTCAGTGTTCCGAAACTGTTTCACTGCGGAAAATCGTAACACGGTCCCTGACTTCAGCCGTCGCACGGACGCCATAATGGAAAATATTGAAATAAACGATATCGGAATTGAAAAACAACTGCTATCACTTAGTAGCGGAAAAGCATCCGGACCAGACGAGATACCCTTAAGATTCTACAGTGATTATGCTAAAGAACTTGCCCCCTTTCTATCAGCAATTTATCGTAGATCGCTGGAAGAACGTAAAGTACCTAGCGACTGGAAGAAAGCGCAGGTCGTTCCCATTTTCAAGAAGGGTCATAAATCAGATGCGAATAATTATAGGCCTATTTCGCTTACGTCAATCTGTTGTAGAATAATGGAACATGTTTTGTGTTCTCGTATTATGACGTTCTTAGATAATACAAATCTCCTTCATCATAACCAACATGGATTCCGCAAACAGAGATCATGTGAAACTCAGCTCGCCCTATTTGCCCAAGAAATTCACAGTGCCGTAGACACTGGCGAGCAGATTGATGCCGTATTCCTGGACTTCAGGAAGGCATTTGATACGGTTCCGCACTTACGTTTAGTGAAAAAAATACGAGCTTACGGAATATCGGACCAGGTTTGTGATTGGATTCAGGATTTCCTAGAAGAAAGAACACAACATGTCATTCTTAACGGTTCAAAATCTGCAGATGTAGAGGTAATTTCGGGAGTACCGCAGGGAAGCGTGATAGGACCTTTATTGTTTACAATGTACATAAATGACTTAGTTGACAACATCGGTAGCTCCGTGAGGCTATTTGCAGATGACACGGTTGTCTACAAGAAAGTAGCAACATCAGAAGACTCGTACGTACTCCAGGAGGACCTGCAGAGGATTAATGCATGGTGCGACAGCTGGCAGCTTTCCCTAAACGTAGATAAATGTAATATAATGCGCATACATAGGGGGAGAAATCCATTCCAGTACGATTATGCCATAGGTGGTAAATCATTGGAAGCGGTAACGACCGTAAAATACTTAGGAGTTACTATCCGGAGCGATCTGAAGTGGAATGATCACATAAAACAAATAGTGGGAAAAGCAGGCGCCAGGTTGAGATTCATAGGAAGAATTCTAAGAAAATGTGACTCATCGACGAAAGAAGTAGCTTACAAAATGCTTGTTCGTCCGATTCTTGAGTATTGCTCATCAGTATGGGACCCTTACCAGGTTGGATTAATAGAAGAGATAGACATGATCCAGCGAAAAGCAGCGCGATTCGTCATGGGGACATTTAGTCAGCGCGAGAGCGTTACGGAGATGCTGAACAAGCTCCAGTGGCGGACACTTCAAGAAAGGCGTTACGCAATACGGAGAGGTTTATTATCGAAATTACGAGAGAGCACATTCCGGGAAGAGATGGGCAACACATTACTACCGCCCACATATATCTCGCGTAATGATCACAACGAAAAGATCCGAGAAATTAGAGCAAATACGGAGACTTACAAGCAGTCGCTCTTCCCACGCACAATTCGTGAATGGAACAGGGAAGGGGGGATCAGATAGTGGTACAATAAGTACCCTCCGCCACACACCGTAAGGTGACTCGTGGAGTATAGATGTAGATGTAGATGTAGAAGTAAAGCTGTGAGAACGGGGCGTGAGTCGTGCTTGGGTAGCTCAGTGGTAGAGCACTTACCCGCGAAAGGCAAATGTTCCGATTCCCGATTTCGAGTGTCAGTCTGGCACACAGTTTTAATCTGCCAGGAAGTTTCATACTGGAACACGAATCGTAAAAGCAGACAAATTCTTGTCGGCACAATTTAGGGCCTGTACCTCTCTCTCTCTCTCTCTCTCTCTCTCTCTCTCTCTCTCTCTCCCTCATTCTGTGTGTGTGTGTGTGTGTGTGTGTGTGAATGTTTAGAAGTAAAGGAATTGCCTAATTTCGTCATGAAATTATTTTGCGGCAGTGGAATTGTAGAATGAAATATAGCGCATGAGTTACGACTTCTATAGCATCGGGTGTAAATAAACGAGTGTTGTAACTGTAGGGGTGTTCACCTGAAGACTACAGCATTAGCGAGACGGAAACGCCCACGGCGCTGCCTGCGCTCCACAGCACCTAGCCCGCCGGCCTTTTGTCCTAGCTCACGGCTCCTGGCTCCTATTCATGGAAACAACAACGGCCCGAGCTGCGCCCGTGAAAGGCGTCGCTTTCTCTTTGACACCGGGCCGCTTTCCGCGACGCTAAATGGGGACTCAGTTCAAGTCTGCGTTCTCGTTAGCAACTGCACGCCATCCTCTTTAGAGTTACCTTCATAATGGTCAGAGGTTAGATGGCGGAGGTTAAATGCGAGTTGTGTAAAGTAAACTATCCATCAATGAACTACCTGCTGTGCCATGTTATATGGGTACCTTAGCGAACTGAGTGTTCTAAAGTATTTACATCGAGCATTAAAGGGTGATGTATCACCTTACAGGGAACAACTTTTCCTAGAGATAAGATATTCACTGACGCTTTTTTGTTTTTGTTTTGTTTATGCACCCGAAAGGTGACTGGGAGTAGGAACTCTGCAGTGTCGATACGCCTTGTGTGTTGTCAATAGGCCAGTTATTTGCTCAATATGAAAGGAACCCCCCTCAAAATTATAGTTTCTGATTCCCTTCTAAAATAACTTTCTCTGCTTATAGATACCCAGTCTTAAGGTTTTCTTCCTAGAAATTACTCCATCAGTTTATTGGGGCTGGAATTACGCAGTACACTTTATTAGTAGACGTCACTGGTTCGGTGAAACACCGTCATCCCAAGGCCGGCGAATACTAAACTATGCCTACAGTTACTGGGAAACGTTAGCAAAAATTTTGTCTGCAAGCAAAGTTATTCAATATTACCCCTAGAGATTTGATGCAAGGATTTTGGAACGCCCTCATACATCGAAATATTCAGTATAGTGAAACACTTAAGCTTATTTTCATTTACTGAATACTTAAAGTGCCACCTACGTTTACGTAACAAGGGCGGCAGAACTACGTTATTTCATAATATCTATCACTTTTTTTGTGAAAAATTGCGTAGGTTTGATTACAGAACTCCCCAATAGCATTAAAAAACTACAGTATGACTTTATTAAAAAATGTCATAGTCACAGAAGTATAGCAATAGCTAAGAAGTTTTACATCATTCCTTTTGCTTGTTCAAATTTCATTTTGAAAAAAAAAAAAAATAAAAGAGTGCAGCTACGAAGCTTTTGTTTCCACATTAACATTATCAGTAAAGGACTCACAAATAATAATCTCTTTGTTAAAACAGTCAAGTAGATGATGTTAGTCGTCAACATAATTCAATGTAACGTATTACTAGTAAATCACAGGTTCACGAACTATTGCTTGACTCCATGATTGTCAAATAGATAACTTACTGGCAGTACGCGTATAGAATGATTTAAAGTGGAAGTAATCCATAAAATTAATGTTTGGAAAAGCAGATAATAGTCTGACAGCCTTTGGAAGAACCCTGAGTGTAGTCCACCCACGAAGAA
Organism: Schistocerca serialis cubense; assembly: GCF_023864345.2. Classification (NCBI taxonomy): domain Eukaryota; kingdom Metazoa; phylum Arthropoda; class Insecta; order Orthoptera; family Acrididae; genus Schistocerca; species Schistocerca serialis. The sequence continues at coordinate 1,043,908,166 of NC_064638.1, read as the reverse complement.
GGTGGCTCACAAAACGCACGTTAGGCTTTTGCTTTAGTATTGTTGCTCAGTCTGCAGCACATGTAGGATTGACTCAGAAAATAGAGGAGATACAAAGAAGAACAGTCGTTTCTTCAAGAATTCGTTTAATAAGAACGGAAGCGTCATGGAGTTCTCACATAAAACCAGTGACAGTAGCTGTAAAAGAGGCATTGCCCATCACGATATGGTTTACTGCGATAATTCCAAGAGAGTACATTCATAGAACAATCGAGTAACATTTTCTCCATACTAGATATTTCTCATCCACATATTATCAAAGCAAACTTAGAGAGTTCATACAGAGACTTAGGAAGATGTGTTTGGTCTGTGTACCGTTTGCGACTGGTACAGAAAACTAAGGAACTAGCAATGTTATATGGAACACCCTCCACCGTACAATGTAAGGTGGTTTGTAGAATACAGACTTAGATATTAGCTATATGGCTGAACCCTTGCCTTTGCAAGCCACCTCCATGAAAATCACGACCACACCATAGCACCACCACCTCCGAATTTTACTGTTGGCACTATACACGCTGGCAGATGACGTTCACTGGACATTCGCCATACCCACAAAGTGCCATCGGATCGCCACATTGTGTACCGTGATTCATCACACAACGTTTCTGCACTGATCAATCGTCCAATATTTACGCTCCTTACACAAAGCGAGGTGTCGTTTGGCATTTACCAGCGTGATGTGCGGCTTTTGAGCAGCCTCTCGAGCATGAAATTTAAGTTTTCTCACCATCCACGTAACTGTCATAGTACTTTCAGTGGATCCTGATGCAGTTTGGGATTCCTGTGTGACGATCTGGATAGATGTCTGCCTATTACACATTACGATCCTCTTCAACTAACCTAACCTAACGTAACCTAACCTAACCTAACCTAACCTAACCTAACCTGTCGGCGGTCTATGTCAGTCAACAGACGAGGTCGGCCTATACGCTTTTGTGCTGTACGTGTTCTTTCATGTTTCCACTTCACTATCACATCGGAAACAGTGGACCTAGGGATGTTTAGGACTGTGGAAATCTTGCGTACAAGCGTATGACACAAGCAACACCCAATCACCTGAGCACGTTCGAAGTCCGTGAGATCCGCGGAGCGCCCCAGTCTGCTCTCTCATGATGTCTAATGAGTACGGAGGTCGCTGATATCGAGTACCTGGCCGTATGTGACATTACAATGCACCTAATACGATAAAAATGTTTTTGCGTGTGTGCGGATACTTTTGATCACATAGTGTACTAGTGAACTCATCCAGATTGTTGCTTTTGCTACTCATTATAACACTGTTATTTTTCAAAAACCACATGTTAGTTTGGCATCTCCGCAGGTACCTCTCTGATTTTGTCTGCAACTACCGTAGGGTGGGCTCTAACAATGTAGCACAAAATTCACCATACCGCGGCGATATTCTTTGAAATACTCGTATATGGTTTTATATCGGAAGTTTCCCGTAAGATGTAAGATGTTTTGCAGTGATGTCGTTATTAACTCTTGAACTCCGCCTACTGGTCCTGGTGGGAGATTCACTACCGACCGCCACAATGTCATCCTCTGCCAATGGCGTCATTCGGAACTGATATAGAGGAGCATGCAGTCGATTTTCCTCTCTCAGTCCCATTGTCGCTGTGCACATACGAGTCGCTACTTCTAATTCAAGTAGCTCCTCAATTAGCATATGAGGGTTAAGGTTTCCCCGTATCAGTACTAAGGAAAAATATCTGACAGTCCCGGCAATCGAATTCAAATCCTCCATATAACAGTGGAACACATAGCTACAGAGGCGAACGCAACTGTGTCGTACTTCAGCAAATATCCAGGTTCCATCATTTGTTGTATCAAGAATTTTGATAACGTGGCTATCTAAATATGACAACTCTTGGTTGTTTATGGAGCCATACAGCGAACTTTGGAAAGTAAAACAGAGAGTGAAACAAAATAGGCATTGTATAAGACTATTTCTTTGCCTACGGCAATGAACGAAAACAGTACACAGATATGAGAACAGGGCGGAAATGCATAAAGCAAGAAAAGAATTGCGCTTTGGGAGCACGTAGAAGATTCTCCATATTCGACAGACTTACCAGTGAATGGAGAGGCGTAATGAAAGTGGAGCATTTACATTAAAGTCAAATTTTAAGGAAAGTACTTGTATTAATTACCCATGTGACTTACACCATTCTCAAGGTTTGTATATATTTTGTAAGTGCGATTTTGTCATATGATGACATGGTTTGAGACCGTGGCTGTTACTTGAAGACAAATGTTGACATTGTCGAGACAGCAACCAGCCAGAAATTTGTTTTAAGTTCCTTTATTCAAAAGGTTCCGTTACCGGTTTCGAATCATTACGATTCATCGTCAGATGGCTTTCATGCTTTCATTACAACATTTGCTGCGTTTTTTACTGATTAGTTATCCTAAAATATAGATACACATAATTATAAGCACGTCACAAAGATGGTTGAGTTGCAGATTTGCATTGGGATGTAACTCACGTGAAATGTCGGTTTGTAGTACTCGTTTTCGTAGTTTTCGTCCTGCAGACAACGTCTCTAGTTTTCGCCGCATTCACATCATTGCACACATAAACTTTCATAATTGAGCGCTTCAGATTTGTCAGTGATTGCATTTCTACCATATTTCTATCGTTAAACACGTAAATTTGTATCACCGAGCAGCTTAGTGACGGAACAGACTTCTAACACGCACCGCATGTTTTGATAGATACATAGTGTTTACAAACATATGAGTGTCAAAGATGCAATGATATATCATAATATTACAAAGATGTTACACGTTTGGAAAAAGATCATGTATTTACATATGCAACTGAAAATCCTTTTACACCAGTACAGAGAGATACTGATTTTGTGAATATTAGAGCGAATACTGCTACACTAATTATAAAGATGTTCCATGTCAAAGGTTTTTTTAAATAAAGGAATTTAAAATAAATTTGTGGCTGGTTGCTGTCTCAACAACACCAATATTTTGTAAGTGTTTAAATGACTATGATATAAGCACTAACTCATTACAGTTTTTGCTTTGAAGGATAAATTGTCATGATATAACAGGTTTCCCTTCTGAATGTTTTAGGAAAGTATTTGATACGATTTACTATTAATATCCCTGTCATATCTCAAAGTGAACGATGTGCACTTACTATTTTAACGTACTGACCTGTCAGATCCTCAGTTTTCAATGAACTGTTGCTTAGGAAATCTTAAATATTGTCACACTTATCAGTGTAGCATATTAACGTAACTCATAACATCGTACCATCATCCTCATTCTGAGCACTCAAACCAGTTTTACGCTTACTTGCCTTTACTTATTTTATAATTTGGATCCAAACGTCTGGTACGTCGATTTATTGTTACTTCTACTACGTTTTTCTATTATACTGAAAGCAGCGTCTTTAGGCAAGAATGAATTTCCACGACTGTAGCAAATTGAAATATATAGGTTCTGTTTTCAGGTCAAGAGCTTTAACTTGCTTTAATAAAGTTAGGATTATTTCGATGTTTCGATTATGTCCAGTGCAAGGGTCTGCAAATGTACTTCATAGTGTACTTCAAGCTTCGTGAATTCTGTCTTAAATGCTTCTTGTTATAAGATTCTGCTGACTTTTTTCTTTTTTTCTACCACATCAGCTATTCTATATTAAACATGAGTTTTGCTATTAATTTACAGATCAGTAAAACCAGAAAGATATACTATGAAACTCTACGAGTCATAAAACAATACTGTTGTGACTTTGTTCATTGTTGTTGTGGTCTTCAGTCCGAAGATTGGTTTGATGCAGCTCTCCTCGTTTTGCGTGGCACTGTCACAGCACTGGCCTACAGTGATGGTTTACGCACCTTCGTGTTCCCACTGTTGAAGAGCAATTCAGGGGTGCGACCGCTTCTTTCAACACGATCGAACACATGTTCATAATACACGGCCTGTGGCGGAGTGGATACACGACAATGACATCCCTGTAATGCACTGGCCGGCACAGAGTCCTGACCCGAATCCTATAGAACACATTTGGGATGTTTTGGAATGCCGACTTCGTGGCAGGCCTCACCGACCGACATGATACCTCTCCACAGCGCAGCACTCCGTGAAGAATGGGCAGCCATTCCCCAAGAAACCTTCCAGCACCTGACTGAACTTATGCCTGCGACAGTGGAAGCTGTCATCAAGGACAAGTATCGACCAACACCATACTGAATTCCAGCATTACCAATGGAGGGCGCCACGAACTTGTAAGTCATTGTCAGCCAGGTGTCCGGGTACTTTTGATCACAGAGTGTATGCTCTGCACTTCTGTCTACATCTACATCTACATCCATTCTCCGCAAGCCACCTGACGGTGTGTGGCGGAGGGTACCTTCAGTACCTCTATCGGCTCTCCCTTCTTTTCCAGTCTCGTATTGTTCGTGGAAAGAAGGATTGTCCGTATGCTTCTGTGTGGGCTCTAATCTCTCTGATTTTATCCTCATGGTCTCTTCGCGAGATATACGTAAAAGGGAGCAATATACTACTTGACTCTTCGGTGAAGGTATGTTCTCGAAACTTTAACAAAAGCCCGTACCGAGCTACTGAGCGTCTCTCCTGCAGAGTGTTCCACTGGAGTTTGTCTATCATCTCCGTAACGCTTTTGCGATTACTAAATGATCCTGTAACGAAGCGCGCTGCTCTCCGTTGGATCTTCTCTATCCCTTCTATCAACCCTATCTGGTACGCATCCCACACTGCTGAGCAGTATTCAAGCAGTGGGCGAACAAGCGTACTGTAACCTACTTCCTTTGTTTTCGGATTGGATTTCCTTAGGATTCTTCCAATGAATCTCAGTCCGGCATCTGCTTTACCGAGATCAACTTTATATGATCATTCCATTTTAAATCACTCCTAATCCGTACTCCCAGATAATTTATGGAATTAACTGCTTCCAGATGCTGACCTGCTATTTCGTAGCTAAATGATAAGGGATCTATCTTTCTATGTATTCGCAGCACATTACACTTGTCCACATTGAGATTGAATTGCCATTCCCTGCACCATGCGTCAATTCGCGGCAGATCCTCCTGCATTTCAGTACAATTTTCCATTGTTACAACCTCTCGATACACCACAGCATCATCTGCAAAAAGCCTCAGTGAACTTACGTCGTCATTCACAAGGTCATTTATGTATATTGTGAATAGCAACGGTCCTATGACACTCCCCTGAGGTACACCTGAAATCACTCTTACTTCGGAAGACTTCTCTCCATTGAGAATGACATGCTGCGTTCTGTTATCTAGGAACTCTTCAATCCAATCGCACAATTGGTCTGATAGTCCATATGCTCTTACTTTGTTCATTAAACAACTATGGGGAACTGTATCGAACGCCTTGCGGAATTCAAGAAACACGGCATCTACCTGTGAACCCGTGTCTATCGCCCTCTGAGTCTCGTGGACGAATAGCGCGAGCTGGGTTTCACACGACCGTCTTTTTCTAAACCCATGCTGATTTCTACAGAGTAGATTTCTAGTCTCCAGAAAAGTCATTATACTCGAACATAATACGTGTTCCAAAACTCTACAACTGATCGACGTTAGAGATATAGGTCTATAGTTCTGCACATCTGTTCGACGTCCCTTCTTGAAAACGGGGATGACCTGTGCCCTTTTCGAATCGTTTGGAACGCTACGCTCTTCTAGAGACCTACGGTACACCGCTGCAAGAAGGGGGGCAAGTTCCTTCGCGCACTCTGTGTAAAATCGAGCTGGTATCCCATCAGGTCCAGCGGCCTTTCCTCTTTTGATCGATTTAAATTGTTTCTCTATCCCTCTGTCGTCTAGTTCGATACCTACCATTTTGTCATCTGTGCGACAGTCTAGAGAAGGAACTACAGTGCAGTCTTCCTCAGCGAAACAGCTTTGGAAAAAGACATTTAGTATTTCGGCCTTTAGTCTGTCATCCTCTGCTTCAGTACCATTTTGGTCACAGAGTGTCTGGACATTTTGTTTTGATCCACCTACCTCTTTGACATAAGACCAAAATTTCTTACGATTTTCTGCCAAGTCAGTACATAGAACTATACTTTCGAATTCATTGAACGCCTCTCGCATAGCCCTCCTCAGACTACATTTCGCTTCGCGTAATTTTTGTTTGTCTGCAAGGCTTTGGCTATGTTTATGTTTCCTGTGAAGTTCCCTTTGCTTCCGCAGCAGTTTTCTAACTCGGGTGTTGTACCACGGTGGCTCTTTTCCATCTCTTACGATCTTGCTTGGCACATACTCATCTAATGCATATTGTACGATGGTTTTGAACTTTGTCCACTGATCCTCAACATTATCTGTACTTGAGACAAAACTTTTGTGTTGAGCCGTCAGGTACTCTGTAATCTGCTTTTTGTCACTGTTTTTAAACAGAAAAATCTTCCTACCTTTTTTAATATTACTATTTACGGCTGAAATCATCGATGGACTAACCGCTTTATGATCGCTGATTCCCTGTTCTGCGTTAACTGTTTCAACATAGTTCGGGTCTGTTTGTCACCAGAAGGTCTAATATGTTATCGCCACGAGTCGGTTCTCTGCTTAACTAGTGAAGGTAGTTTTCAGATAAAGCACTTAAAAAAATTTCACTGGATTCTTTGTCCCTGCCACCCGTTATGAACGTTTGAGTCTCCCAGACTATATCCGGCAAATTAAAATCTCCACCCAGAACTGTAACATGGTGGGGAAATCTACTCGAAATATTTTCCAAATTATTCTTCAGGTGCTCAGCCAAAACAGCTGCTGAGCCAGGGGCCCTATAGAGACATCCAATTACCATGTCTGAGCCTGCTTTAACCGTGACCTTCACCCAAATTATTTCACATTTCGGATCTCCGTCAATTTCCTTCGATACTATCGCACTTCTTATCGCTATAAACACGCCTCCCCCTTCACTGTCCGCCGGCCGAAGTGGCCGTGCGGTTAAAGGCGCTGCAGTCTGGAACCGCAAGACCGCTACGGTCGCAGGTTCGAATCCTGTCTCGGGCATGGATGTTTGTGATGTCCTTAGGTTAGTTAGGTTTAACTAGTTCTAAGATCTAGGGGACTAATTACCTCAGCAGTTGAGTCCCATAGTGCTCAGAGCCATTTTTGAACCCTTCACTGTCCAGCCTGTCTCTGCGGTATACATTCCAATCTGAGTTTAGGATTTCATTACTGTTTACGTCTGGTTTCAGCCAACTTTCTGTCCCTAGAACTATAAGGGCATTGTGACCGCTTATTAATGAGAGCAGTTCTGGGACCTTTCAATAGACGCTCCTGCACTTTACTATTAGCACATTAATATTGTTATTTCCTGTTGCATTTTGGCTGCTCCTACCTTACCGCGTCTCAGGAGGCGTCTTGTCGGGCCTAGGGAGGGAGTTCTCTAACCTAAAAAACCCACATGTGGACTCCACACGTACTCCGCTACCCTTGTAGCCACTTCCGGCGTGTAGTGCACGCCTGACCTATTCAGGGGGACCCTACATTTCTCCACCCGATAGCGGAGGTCGACAAATTTGCACCCCAGATCTCCGTAGAATCGTCTGAGCCTCTGGTTTAAGCCTTCTACTCGGCTCCAAACCAGAGGACCGCGATCGGTTCTGGGAACGATACTACAAATAGTTAGCTCAGATTCCACCCCGCGAGCAAGGCTTTCCGCCTTCACCAATTCTGCCAACCGCCTGTACGAACTGAGGATGACCTCCGAACCCAGACGGCAGGAGTCACTGGTGCCGACATGCGCAACAATTTGCAGTCGGGTGCACCCAGTGTCCTCTATCCGTCGGCAGGGCCTCCTCCACATCTCGGGAGAGACCCCCGGCAGGCAGACAGAGTGAGCACTGGCCTTCTTCCCCGACCTTTCCGCTATTTCCCTAAGGGCTTCATCACCCGCCTAACGTATCGTTGCTGTTTTGTTAATACAACTCTGCTGAGAGCAAGTCAAAACTATAGCCATTATATTTTCCTTGGATATGCCCTTCGATTTTGTTGTTGTGGTCTTCAGTCCTGAGACGGGTTTGATGCAGCTCTCCATGCTACTCTATCATGTGCAAGCTGCTTCATCTCCCAGTACGTACTGCAGCCTACATCCTCTTGAATCTGCTTAGTGTATTCATCTCTTGGTCTCCATCTACGATATGAACCCTCCACGCTGCCCTCCAATACTAAATTGGTGATCCATTGATGCCTCAGAATATGTCCTACCAACCGATCCCGTCATCAAGTCAAGTTGTGCCACAAACTTCTCTTCTCCCCAATTCTGTTCAATACCCCCTCATTAGTTATGTGATCTACCCATCTAACCTTCAGCTTTCTTCTGTAGCACCACATTTCGAAAGCTTCAATTCTCTTCTTGTCCGAACTATTTATCGTCCATGTTTCACTTCCATATATGGCTACACTTCGTACAAATACTCTCAGAAACGACTTCCTGACATTTAGATCTATACTCGATGTTAACAAATTTCTCTTCTTCAGAAACAGTTTCCTTGCCATTGCCAGTCTACATTTTATATCCTCTCTACTTAGACCATCATCAGTTATTTTGCTCCCCAAATAGCAAAACTCCTTTACTTCTTTAAGTGTCTGATTCCCTAATCTTATTCCCTCAGCATCACCCGAGTTAACAAGACTATATTCCATTATCCTCGTTTTCCTTTTGTTGATGTTCATCTTATATCCTGCTTTCAAGACACTGTCCGTTCCGTTCAGCTGGTCTTCCAAGTACTTTGCTGTCTCTGACAGAATTACAATGTCATCGGCGAACCTCAAAGTTTTTATAACTTCTCCATGGGTTTTAATACCTACTTCGAATTTTTCTTTTGTTCATTTTATTACTTGGTCAATATACAGATTGAATAACATCGGGGAGAGGCTACAACCCTGTTCACTCCCTTCCCAACCACTGCTTCCCTTTCATGTCCCTCGACTCTTATAACTGCCATCTGGTTTCTGTACAAATTGTAAATAGCCTTCCGCTACCTGTATTTTACCCCTGACACCTTCAGAATTTGAAAGAGAGTATTCCAGTCAACATTGTCAAAAGCTTTCTCTAAGTCTACAAATGCTAGAAAAGTAGGTTTGCCTTTTCTTAATCTAGCTTCTAAGATAAGTCGTAGGGTCAGTATTGCCTCACGTGTTCCAGTAGTTCTACGGAATCCAAACTGATCCTCCCCGAGATCGGCTTCTACCAGTATTCCATTCGTCTGTAAAGAATTCGCGTTAGTATTTTGCAGCTGGGACTTATTAAACTGATAGTTTGGTAATTTTCACATCTGTCAACACCTGCTTTCTTTGGGATTGGAATTATTATATTCTTCTTGAAGTCTGAGGGTATTTCGCCTGTCTCATACATTTTGCTCACCTGATGGTAGAGTTTTGTCAGAACTGGCTCTCCCAAGGCTGTCAGTAGTTCTAGTTGTTTCGACTTAGATCTTTCAGTGCTTTGTCAAACTCTTCACGCAGTATCATATCTCCCATTTCATCTTGATCTACATCCTCTTCCATTTCCATAATATTGTCCTCAAGTACCTCGCCCTTGTATAGACCCTCTATATACTCCTTCCACCTTTCTGCTTTTCCTTCTTTGCTTAGAACTGGATTTTCATCTGAGCTCTTGATATTCATACATGTGGTTTTCTTTTCTCCAAAGGTCTCTTTAATTTTCCTGTACGCAGTATCTATCTTACCCCTAGTGGGATAAGCCTCTATATCCTTACATTTGTCCTCTAGCCGTGCCTGCTTCTGTATATTTTGAGAAAAATGCCTTCCTCTTTAGCACTCTTCTCCCATTCGAATCTTCAAGGTGGAGATGGGGGCGGGGGCAATATTTAGGACGACTTTATCAGAGAAAGAACATATCTGGCATTCCGTGGGTCAGATCGTGAAACACCGTAAGGTTTACTAAAGTGGTGGCATGCCTTTACTCGATTACGTCCGTGATATAAATTTTTGAAACATAGAACTTTAAACCGATAGAGAACGTTAATGTTCGCCCTCGGGTCCAAAATAAAAATAAAACTTAGTCCAGTACAGCTAATAATTTATCTCCGACACAGTAACAGAAGTGCAGTTAACACTTCAAGGTTGGGAAATTCTCGCCCGCACAGCGCCCTATGTTACAGAACTGGGTACGTGTCGACATGGCACGGTGCAGTATTATTTTGGGATTAGTTCTGTGCGGTAGGGCCTTGCTGCGAATTAATCTGCAGTCAGGATCCGGTGGCAGCACGGGGCGAGGCTGCTGTGACAGCTAACAGTTGCCGATGTATAAATAGCGGTGTATTTCGGAAGCACCACTCACCAAGAGATAGTTGCAAAATGATGGGACCAGGGCCCGTATCATGAGTTGCGGGTTGCGGTCCTGTGGGCGGTTTTGCACGTGTGCCGGCTAGGCCCGTAAACAGCCAGAGGTCCGAGTTGACTCTGTGGTGACGTGCTGGCGAAATGGGTGAGGTCCGCAGCGTATAACCTCTACAGTTGCTCTAAGAGTGGCAACAAAATGAAAGAAAATGAGCCTAGGAATAAGAGTTCAAAGACCTTCGGAGTAAAATTTTGTCAACCGATCTGAGTAAAAACCCTAATATGATGTGGTATTATTTAAAAACAATAAGCGCTTAGAAATAATCTAATAATTCACTCAAAGTCTGTATTCGCACCGAAACGGAAGATAACAGAAGGAAGGCCGAAATACTGAGATATCTGATCGCCTAATAGAAAAGAAGCAACTGCAATCAAAGAAATGGTTCAAATAGCTCTGAGCACTATGGGCTTAACATCTGTGGCCATCGGTCCCCTAGGACTTAGAACTACCTAAACCTAACTAACCTAAGGACATCACACACATCCATGCCCGAGGCAGGATTCGAACCTGCGACCGTAGCGGTCACGCGGTTCCAGACTGAAGCGCCTAGAACCGCACGTCCACCCCGGCCTGCCAACTACAATCGCTTAGCAGCGGAGAGGCATTAGGATCAGATGAAATACCTGCAAGATTGTGCGAGAGAGCTTGCTCCCATTGCAGCAGCAGTTTATCGTAGACCGATGGAGCAACGAAGGGTACCTTGCGACTGGAAAGAAGCTCAGGCTATTCCCGATTGCAAGAGAGTCCGCAGAACAGATTCACACAAATATAGACCTATATCGTTGATAACCATCTGTTATAGAATAATGGAACACGTTTTATGCTAAAGAATTAGGACATTTTTGGAGAACGAATGTATCATTTCCAACAGTCGATATGGATTCCGTAAAGAGAGGTCTTGCGGTACTCAGCTCACTCTGTTTCTTCATCAGATCCATAGCGCTTTAGACAACAACGTTCAGGTTTATATCATGTTTCTTGACTCTTATCGAGTATCGGACACAATATGCGACTTGATTCCAAACTTCCTTGCTGACAGGACTCAATAAGTCGCTCTTAATGGAACGGAATCGACAGATGCAAAGATAATTTCAGGTGCACCCCAAGGAAGTGTCATAGGACCGCTACTGTTTACAATATATATAAGTAATCTAGTACAAAGCGTCAAATGCTCTTTCAGAATGTTCGTAGATGATGCGGTTCTCTACAACAAAGTGGCAACGCCAGAAGACGCTATCGATTTGCAGACTGAGCAGAAGATCTTCTGGCAGTTTAACCTGGACGTAAATAAATGTCACATACTGTGCGCAAGTAGGAAAAGGAAGTCACTACTGTGCACCTACACTACTGGTGGGAATCTGCTGGAAACAGTCTCTGCCTTAAATTACGTAAGAGTAACTATTGAGAGCGCCATTGAGTGGTATGACCACATAAAAAAAAATTGTAGGAAAAGTAGATGCCAGACCGTGATTCTTAGGAAGAATCTTAAGGAAATGTAGCTCATCCATGAAGGAATATGGGATCTTTACCAGATAGGACGGACAGAGAAGTTCCAACTTAGAGCGACGCGTTTGGTCACGGGGTAGTTTAGTTGACACGAGAATGTTACCGAGATTATCAATGAACTCCATTCACCGATGTGACAATAGAAGTGTTGCTACTGAAATTTCAAGAGAGAACTTTCCGTGAAGAATCGGACAACCTATTGTCGCGTAGAAGAAGTTGTAATTAGATGAATGACGAACACTATCTTCACTTAACGAAGGTTTATTCAACACTTGCGCATACAAGAACGCGGAGCGAACTGCCTCCGGCCAAAACGCATACAATATATATACAGCTGCAGAACTTTCCAGTACAATGATTCTTGACATTTTTGGACATTTGTAGAATGTACTCGAACCAAATATAGAAATTAAAATTGTACAGTAGAGAGGAATTTTGAACTCACGATTCCTCACGCGACACTTTAGTGTCTTTGACTTTCACTGTCCCTGAAGCAAGAGCAAATTGATATTCACCTACCTCAGATCGGCGTCTGCTCAGTGTCCCTTCACTCTGCAACGTAGATACTTACAAGGTGATGAAAAAGCAGCGTTGATGAAACCAGCACCTAGTATCTAGAATTACTGAGGCCGCCTAAACCTCGTTATGATTGTTCCTGTAAATACTCATAATAATTTTCAGCTGGAAAACGGAGTTCTGATCTTCATTGAAAGTTCGGAAATCTGGTAAAAGTAGGTTTTATTTTCTTTGCATAAACATGTGTCATCACCCCACATTTAGTATGCAAAAGTGCTATTATAACTTCCCAGTTTATGTCACACATAAAGCAGCCAGAATTCTCCTAAGTCCATTCCGAGAATAATCACGCGAATATACAGCCACTTTCTACAGATAACGTGAATTTCTTACGTAAGTCATTCAGTGGATTTCTTTCACAAAGATTGCTCGCCGAATATATTCTGTAGTAGAACACAGAACATCGCCACGCCGAATTTTCTAAGTCCAACAAGTCACAAGCGTATATCTCCCGATCCAAATATCCCACGACTCTCAAACTCTTACAAAATGTTCGTAGCAACAAAAGCTACCATTAAAAATCCACCTGAACTCGAATTACCGAACATTTCTCCACCTTACACATTTTACGGACGGACACATTTAAAATGACCTTCGTGTCTCAAAAGCTAGTCCACGACTATCTCAATGCCGTTGCTCACAGCGCATATACTACTTGATAGAGCGCGGGAAAATCTTGACTCTGATTGGTTGATCAAATAAACAGCCAATCAGATCAGTCTTTCAAGATCATAGTCGTGCCTAAACTTTTCTGAGCCAATCACTACATCACATTCATTGGCGTCACTTCGACAAGCAAATTATTACTATAGGGTTTATTAACTGAAACTAAATGAAAATTAATCTTGAGATTACTTTAGGAAAACATTACTCTACAAATAACTATTCTGGCTGCCTTCTTACAAAAACAAGTATGATTGGACATACGTCATCAGCAATGTGGTACAAACATCATTCCCATGTTATGATTGCGTAATGCATTACATAATATTAATCTTAAAACTAACGTATGTCCCACATAGACACACTCACTCACTCTCATTTACTCCCACAACGACATAAGACACAAATAATAATTTTGTCTGAATTTTATATTACGAAAATGAAAATTAAAGTTTTAATATGAAAATCTCAATTAATTAATTCTGCACACCGAGAGTTCTGTTTGTTGTTGTTGAGGTCTTCAGTCCAGAGACTGGTCTGATGCAGCTCTCAATGCTAGTCTATCCTGTGCAAGCTTCTTCATCTCCCAGTACCTACTGCAACCTACATCCTTATGAATCTGTTTAGTGTATTCATCTCTTGGTATCCCTCTACGATTTTTACCCTCCGTGCTGTCCTCCAATACTAAATTGGTCATCCCTTTACGCCTCAGAATACGTCCTACCAACCAATCCCTTCTTCTAGTCACGTTGTGCAACAAATTTCTCTTCTCCCCAATTCAAGTCCACATCCTAATTAGTTATAAGATCTACCCATCTCATCTTCAGCATTTTTCTGTGGCACCACATTTCGAAAGCGTCTATTCTCTTCTTGTCTAAACTATTTATCGTCCACGTTTCACTTCCATACATGGCTACACTCCATACAAATATTTTCAGAAAAGACTTCCTGACACTGAAATCTATACTCGATGTTAAGAAATTTCTCTACTTCAGAAACGCTTTCCTTGCCATTGCCAGTCTGCATTTTATATCCTCTCAGTTATTTTGCTCCCCAAATAGCAAAAAACCTTTACTATTTTTAAGTGTCTCATTCCCTAATCTTATTCACTTAGCATCACCCGAATTAACTCGACAATATTCCATTATCCTCGTTTTGGTTTTGTTGATGTTCACTTATATCCTCCTTTCAAGAAACTGTCCATTCCGTTCAACTGCTCTTCCAAGTACTTTGCTGTCTCTGACAGAATTACAATGTCATCGGCGAACCTCAAAGTTTTTATTTCTTCTCCATGGATTTTAATACTTACTCCGAATTTTTCTTTTGTTTCCTTTATTGCTAGCTCAATATACAGATTGAATAACATCGGGGAGAGGCTACAACCCTATCTCACTCCCTTCCCAACCACTGCTTCCCTTTCATGTCCCTCGACTGTTTTAACTGCCATCTGGTTTCTGTACAAATTGTAAATAGCCTTTCGTTCCCGGTATATTACCCCTGCCACCTTCATAATTTGGAAGAGAGTATTTTAGTCAACATTGCCGAAAGCTTTCTCTAAGTCTACAAATGATAGAAACGTAGGTTTGCCTTTCCTTAATCTATTTTTTAAGATAAGTCGTAGGGTCAGTATTGCCTCACGTGTTCCAGTATTTCTACGGAATCCAAACTGATCTTCCCCGAGGTCGGCTTCTAACAGTTTTTCCATTCGTATGTAAAGAATTCGTGTTAGTATTTTGCAGCCGTGGCTTATTAAACTTATAGTTCTGTAATTTTCACATCTGTCTACACCTGCTTTCTTTGGGATTGGGATTATTATATTCTTCTTGAAGTCTGAGGGTATTTCGCCCTTCTCATACATCTTGCTCACCAGATGGTAGAGTTTTGTCAGAACTGGCTCTCCCAATGCTATCAGTAGTTCTAATGGAATGTTGTCTATTCCTGGGGCCTCGTATCGACTTAGGTCTTTCAGTGCTCTGTCAAACTCTTCACGCAGTATCATATCTCCCATTTCATCTTCATCTACATCCTCTTCCATTTCCATAATATTGGCATTAAGTACATCGATCTTGTCTATATACTCCTTCCACTTTTCTGATTTCCCTCTTTGATTAGAACGGGGATCCATCCGAGCTCTTGATATTCATACAAGTGGTTCTCTTTTCTCCAAAGGTCTCCTTAATTTTCCTGTAGGCAGTATCTATCTTACCCCTAGTGATATACGCCTCTACATCTCTGCTTAGCCAATTTGCACTTCCTGTCGATCTCATTTTTGAGACGTTTGTATTCCTTTTTTCCTGCTTCATTTACTGCATTTTTATATTTTCTCCTTTCATCAGTTAAATTCAGTATCAATTATGATATCTGAAAGAAGCCGGACCAAAACTTATGGCTCCCATTCAATTACGTAGGAATTACAACAAATAGAGAAAGCGCAGTAGCACAGAGCGGGATTTCACCTACGTACATTGTTTTTTATACATAAATACTATCTCTCGTTAAAAATTTCACCAACATTCAACAAAGCCTGTTTGACTCGCACTTAAAAACTTCAAACAGGCCATTGTCTCAAAGCTTTGCCGACGGAATCGGAGTTTGAAAATCCATCGTTCCATGTAGTAATTTAAATGTGATTAATGAGGGCTGTACAGCGGAGAGTGGTAGGAGGTTTCAGACAAATTTGGCTGGGAATTCCAAGGTTGCAAAACTATTACAGGTCCTGGCGTTATCACATTGCAAGCTGAAATTTCTCTTCTTCTCTGGTCTAATTCTGAAAATTCGGGGTTCAACTAGTTGGCATCATCTTGTAGTGCTCTGAATTGACAGCTGTGTTATGCTATAAGATACCCAAAAGTATAACCCGGGTAACACACTACATTTTGCGGTAGCCGGGTGTGTCTGGAATTTTTCTGTTGGACAATTTGCGTATCACGATTCCATTGATTGTCTTTTGCATTCCTGGACGTAGTGGTACCAGGACATTTCAACTCCGGTGATTGTAGTGTTTAAAAAACTGTCGCACTCAGCTTTATATTAGCCCAGCACGGCGTAAAAAATATCATTATATGATTTTTAGGGTTCCGTATCTCAGTTTGCATAAACGGACCCTTAATACGATCGTTTTGTTGTTCAGTCGTCCGTCTGTCTGTGTGTACGACCGTTAATAACGCGTTTAGTCAGGCATACTTATCAAGTTCATGTCACATATTATGGTGTATGGGCCTTTGAGCATTTACCAGTGATTAACTCAATCACGCCACGCAAGGGTAAATTACATTGACTTACGTAATATCGTTAACTTAAGTGTCAAAGTATTTTTCCTGTTACATAATATCATAAGACTGAGTGACTCGTACTTGGCGCCAACTTCATTTCGACCAGGACTTCTTGCACACAATCGTTAGTTAGCCGTGGCCTGCTGTTTCTCGTTTAGACGGACCAATCCGCAGTTAACGAGGGTAGGTCTGTCGCGCACATTCTGGTAGCTTTTTTGTTCTCGGGCGCTAGCGCGTCCGTAAGGGCCTAGCTAGCCGTGTTTTGCTTCAATGACGCTTGATATTTACTCTGGATCATAAAACAGCTCATGTGATAACCTTTTATCTGTGTAGTTTGGTACGGTATCCTGTTAAACATTTGTCGTTCATGTACAAACTTAGTGAGTTCCAGACATACCTCTGCATCTGTCCATCCAATCGTTGAAGTCAGTGACAGCGTCTCGTCGTGCTTTCGAAGTGTTTGGCCCGCTGGTGGTGACAGAAGTCATCAGTCAGAGCTCATCGATTATCGCGATGTCATATCCCTGGCAGCGATCTGCCACATTCGCAGTGCCTTAGTGACGGAGGACTTCGACCACGCCTTTGATAAAGTGAGTCATGACTTCCTAGAGACAGTGCTGCGACGGATGTACTTTCCCTTGCCTTTTGACTCCTCCGAGGTGCCACCTTGCGAGTGCTAGTCAATGGTCGTGCGGCGCACCCTGTAACTAGCATGCGGTCGGTCCGCAGGGGATGTCCGCTGTCGGTGCTTCATTAGGCCATCGACTTGAGCCATTGTTTCACGGTTAGCGGAGCCAGCTGACTGGGACCACAGTGGGAAGTATGCTCTCAACTGTCGTGAATATGTGAATGACTCAGTGTTCTTGGTTCGATCAGTGGATGAAATGCGAGAAGCGATGGAAAGGATCACCCGACATGGGACTGCTGCGGGCAGCCGTGTGAACCTGATGAAGTTGCAGAAGTCACCCAGCGGTAAATATGGCCCCATTGCTACTACTGGGCAAGCTCAGATGCCTACAAACCACATTCAGGCACGACATATAACGAACAGCCTCACGTAACTATAAAAGCCTCCTTCACGTGATCCGCACGAACGTTCGTGGCAACCTCTTGCGAGAATTAGATATGTTTCAATGTGTTGATTTTGTAGACACTCACCTTTCGTTGGGGCTACCCCATCTGGCTCAGATTTTATGCACGCGGTAGGCGATAGCCCACAGACTGCAAGCTGCTTGTCGTCAAAGTCCGCTACAACACATTAATTCTTGCTCCTGGAGTTGGCGGCCTTGGCACATGCAAGACCGGCTTCCCTTTATATGAATACGATGATTAAATTGTGGACCAGCAACCGAGCAACCGAAACTGATGAACGGGAACCCTGGTTGATGATCTGGCCCCTCCATCAAGAGTGCCACCAATTGCAGCAGTATATATTTTTACCTCCCTCTCAAATCGAATACAGTTACGCGTGATTTTTGTCGTCTAATGGGATGTCATGCCCGGAATGCGGGTGAGAACCGATATCCTACATTTACATGACCTGTGGTATGACGTTCTGAGCACCATGTCCTCCTCACACGAATGATCGTGCGGCAATGGGACATACATGACATATCTTCGTCTATATACCATTAAAATAACTGATCCACCGCTTTGCCCCTAGTGTCACACCCCTTTACCATCTGAAAGCACAAGTCTGGGAAGAATGACAGCGTTTAATAGCAAAAATGTTCGGGAGTTTTTCCAAAAGCTAGGAGTTGTTTATTCTCGGCCCCCTCTTCCCCCTTCGGGCAACGACCTTGCCGCAGTGGATACACCGGTTCTCGTGAGATCACGGAACTTAAGCGCTGTCGGGCGTGGCTAGCACTTGGATGGGTGACCATCCAGTCGCCATGCGGTGTTGCCATTTATCGGGGTGCACTCAGCCTCGTGATGACAATTGAGGAGCTACTCGACCGAATAGTAGCGGCTCTGGTCAAAGAAACCCATCATAACGACTGGGAGAGCGCTGTGCTGACCACACGCCCCTCCTATCCGCATCCTCAACTGAAGATGACACGGCGGTCGGATGGTCCCGATGGGCCACCTGTGGCCTGAAGACGGAGTGCTCCTCCTCCTCCTCCTCTTCCCCCTTCCAGAATTTGGAACATGTATGGAACGGGTGTAACTACAGTGTTGAAGCGAAACAGGATAGTTGCGCACAAAGGTGTGAAACAAGTTGAAATTGTCAGATCAGCTGAACGGCGAGCACAAATTGGTTACAGTAGCAGCTGCTATTGTGCGCAAGGGTCATGCATTTCACCCTTGATTATTTTTCCAAGAAAATATTTTAAAGATCATTTTATCCTTGGCGGGCTCATTGGGTGCATCGGTGCTGCCACAGGTTCTGGATGGATCTTGGAGCAATATTTTGTAACATTTCTCGACCGTTTTATTAGGCAAACCATACCAACAAAAAAGATCCCGTGCTACCACTGCTGGACAACCATTCGTCCCATTTCAGTACAGAAGCTCTTAATAAATGTAAGAACAGTGGTGTAGTGCTTCTATCATTTGCTTCCCACTGTTCTCAGAAATTACAGTGCCCTGATGTAAGCGTTTATGGTCCTTTCAAGAAGATATGCTCCAGAGGAATCGATACCTGGTTGAAATTTATGATTTGCCTTCCATTCCATTATAAACAAAGGACTTCTCGCCATTTTTACACTAGCAAACATCACTTCAGGATTCTCAGCAGTAGGCATATTCCCATTTGACTCAGACAAATTCCAAGAAAGCGATTTTTCTGCATCTTTTGTGACCAATAGGCTAGCTCCAGAAGAAAAACTTTCAGGTCCTCTGGATAACTCCTAGAATGTGGCGAATGCAGTTAGTTCTGTTCCAGGTACTTCAGCAGAGAAACGTATTTCCACTGAACACAATCGCGGTTTCTCTAAAGCTGGACCAAGGAAAGAAAGGAACATTGGAAGAAAGAAGAGGATGTATGCTATCTTAACAGACACACTCGAAAAACGGGCTGTAGAGAAGGAAAGGGAGGAGAGAAATCACAAGATGGAAATAGAATAAAAAGGAGAGAAGGAAGCAACAAAAGAAAATTGCAGTTTCATCCATCTTCCGAAGAAAAAGAAGAAGAAGAAGAAAATTACTGGCTGATCTGTGGTGATGTTTATAGAAAGGGAGAGGAATGGATACAGCGTACTAAACGTAGATTGTGGTCTCATTGGTCAGTCTCATTGGTCTCATTGTGGGAATAATGATCCTTTCTTCATGTGTGCAGACTGTGAACACAATTACGAAACTTCTGTCATGTCAGATATTTCGAACTGAGTAGACTCTTTTCAGTAAAATTTTGGAATGTTACAACGTGCCCCGTTGGTGGGGTAAATTGAAACATGTGTCAGTTTTTTCTCTATGCTTTATCGTAGCCATTCTAATGGTCTCATCGGACGTTTCATTGGTGATTTCTATGTGTAAAAGTACATAGAATCCCACTTTTCAAATTCAAACAGTTTATAATAAAAGAAGGATAAAAATTAATAACTGTTCTTATTGTAACGTGCCCCTGTCTCCCTACCTTATATGTTATGATGAGTGAGTTTGCAAGTATCGAAGTATGTGACATAAATGACCGTATCTTTTGACTGCTTTGACTCAGAAGCTTACATTTGTTACACTGTCAACAGAGCGTTTATCTCAGTGTATGACACAGATTTTAGCACGACACGTCTACCCGTTCCTGAGATAAAGATGTCTTAACAGACTGACATATAGACCGACTATCGGATAACAAATGACAAATTTTTTTCATGTAATATTATTACAAATTAACAGTTTTCGGATTTTTTCCTTTAATTTTACTATGAAAGCATGCTCCTTGTCAAATTTTATGGTTCCAGGCCTGCGGGGAACACCCTGCAGGTTTTGGCGAACGAGTTTGCGAGTATCAAAATATGGCCGAAATATGATAGTATCTTTTGTTTTCACTGACTCTGAAGTGTACACACCCTTCAGTTCCAAGAGAGTATAGGACTCAGTGTGTGACATAGACGTCAACTTGATAACTCTAGTAGTTTATGAGAAAGTCCGTTTTTAGTAGTCTGACAGACAGACAGACAGACGGACAACAAAGTGATTCTACAACGGCCCCGTTTCTACCTATTGATGTAGGGAACCCTAAAAATGAGGCTTTCTGGAACCAAGAGCAATGAACCCATTTTACCTCCAGGTACATTTATCATCAGATTAAATTCGTGTACTTACAGTACGGGAGAACTACCAACTTGGAAAGCATACTACGTACATCAAGCAGCTCAGAGGCAAATTACACGAATGTTCTATATCAGTGGCAATAGCAGCTTCTAATCGAAACTGTTTGATTTAATGGAATTACTAATGTTGGTAATAGTCAAAGAGACTATAAAATTAGTCCCAGTTCCTTAACGAAGTCACGCAAAAAGCGCAAACTAGCAGAGCGACGGTCCTTTTTCGCTCTCATTATTAGTTCTGTTTGTCGCTAGAGTAACGTACCGGATTAGTAAAGTTCTTAGTGTAATTAGTACAAATCCTATATTTTCAGTTAGTGAATTAATCTCTCATCTCACAAGAGATTACTTTGAACGGAGTGCTATACTGTGCACGGTCCTATTTCTGTTCTTGACCTCTGAACTTAACTGTTACACGGGGCCGCCTGTTTAGCGTGGATTCAGAACGATGATGAATCTCGGTATTTCACAGCTTACTCCTGTACATTATGCACAGCATTCGCATTGTCGGTAGGGCTTTTCCTAGGTCAACAAATCGTATGAAAGTGTATTTTTACGGTTAAGTGTCGCTCTTCGCAATAGAAACACTATGAAATACTTTTTTTTGACAATCACTATTCTCAACGTCAAAATCAAAATTTCATACTTCAAAAGACACTCCTTCCTCACATATCAACTACGTTTCGAAGCAATGAGAGCCACGAGCTCCGTGTATCAAACCGCCTAACATATACGCTTTAGATATACTAACAACTATCCGAGCGAAAGGAATTCGACAGGAGTCCTCTTTTTCTTCTCTTGAAACTTGTCAGTCGATTCGAGATTCCTTACTGGGGAAAAGAAGTTTATAGCTGTGCATGCAGCCGACATGAAGACGAGCAGACGTTGCTACTCGCTTCTTATCTCAAGTTTTTTTAATGTATTCGTAGTAAGTTTATTATTTATTTGCTGCCTGACAGTCAATTCTACGCACGATAGTTACTTAATTAGTAAGCTAGCTAGTTACGTGTACGCCTGATCAATCTCGCGGTAACCGTTACGATGTGGAACATGTCAAGTGTATAAGAAATGCACACAAGAGTCAAGGTTTTTTTTTAGCATAAAATTTTTATTACTTAAGCCATTTCCTTAAATAGTACAACATTTATGTATTGTACCTATAAGTTTATTCATTTCTCCTCAAGAATTCATCTATGGTGTACATATACATCTACGTGATTATTCTGCTATTCACAATAAAGTGCCTGGTAGACAGTTAAACGAATCACCTTGAAGCTGTCTTTCTACCGTTCCACTTTCGAAAGGGCGCGCTGGAGAAACGAGCCCTTGAACTATTCTGTGCGAGCCCTGATTCCTCTTGTTTTATCGTGATGATCATTTCTCCCTATGTAGGTGGGTGAAAACAGAATGCTTTCGCATTCGGAGGAAAGAACTGCTGGTTGAAATTTCATCAGAAGATCCCGTCGCAGCGAAAAACGCCTTTATTTTACTAATTGTCACTCGAATTCATGTATCATGTCTGTGGCACTTTCTCCCCTACTTTGCGATAATGCAAAAGGAGCTGTCCTTCTTTGAACTTTTTCGACACCATCCGTCAGTCCCACCTGATGCGGATCGCACACCGCACAGCAATACTCCAGAATAGGGCAGATAAGCGTGGTGTAATCAGTCTCTTTAGTAGACCTATTGCACCTTCTAAGTGTTCTGCAATTAATTGTAGTCTTTGGTTTTCTCTACCCACAACATTATCTATGTGATCATTCCAATTTAGATTATTTGTAATTGTAATCCCTAAGTATTTAATTAAATTTACAGCCTTAAGATTTGTGTGACTTATCGCGAATCAAAATTTAGCGGATTTTCTTTAGTACTAATGTCAACAACTTCACACTTTTCTTTATTCAGGGTCAATTGCCACTTTTTGATCTATACAGATATGTTATCTAAATAATTTTGCAATTCTTTTTGGTCATCTGATGACTTTACAAGACGGTAAGTGACAGCATCATGTGCAAACAGTCTAAGACGACTACTCAGATCGTCTCGTACGTCGTTAATATAAATCCGGAACAACACAGGGACTATAACACTTCCTTGGGTAACGCCGAATATTATTTCTGTTTCACTCGATGACTTTCCGTCTATTACTACGAACTGTGACCTTTCTGACAGGCAATCACGAATCCAGTCTCACAAATGAGACGATATTCCATAGGCACGCAGTTTGGTTAGCGGACGCTTGTGAGGAACGGTGTCGAAAGCCTTCTGGAAATCCAAAAATATGGAATCCATTTGATATCCCCTGTAGACAGCACTCATTACTTCATGAGTATAAACAGCTAGTTGCGTTTCACAAGAACGATAGTTACAGAATCCGTGCTGACAACGTGTCAATAAGTCGTTTCCTTCGCGGTACTTCATAGTGTGTCCAACACAGTATGTGTTCCAAAACCTTACTCCAAATCGAAGTTAGTGATATGGGCCTGTAGTTCAGCGGACTACTCCTACTTCTCTTTTTGGGTAATGATGTGAACTGAACAATTTTCAAATCTTTACGTACAGATCTTTCTGTGAGGGAGCGGTTGTATTTGCTAAATATGGAGCTATTGTATCAGCATACTCTGAGAGGAACCTGACTGGTATACAATTTGGACCGGAAATCTTGCTTTTATTAAGTGATTTAAGCTGCTTTGGGACGCCGAAGATATCTACTTCTATGTTTATCATCTCAGCAGTTGTTCTTGATTGGAATTCAGGAATATTTACTTCGTCTTCTTTGGTGAAGGAGTTTCGGAAAACTGTGTTTCATAACTCTTGTTTAGTGGCACTGTCATCAGTGACTTCACCGTTGTTAACGCGCAGTGAAGGTATTGAGTGCGCCTTGCCACTGGTGTGCTTTATGTATGACCAGAATCTCTTTCGTTTTTCTGCCAGTTTTCGAGACAGAATTTCGTTGTGAGAATTATTAAAAGCATCACGCATTGAAGAACGCGCTGTATTTCGAACTTGTGCAGGACTTTGCCAGTCTCGGGGACTTTGCGTTCTTTTTAATTTGGCATGCTTTTTTCGTTGGTTCTGCAACAGCGATCTGACCCGTTTTGTGTACCATGGGAGATCAGTACCATCACTTATTAATTTATGTGCTATACTTCTCTCAACTGCCGTCAATACTATCTCTTTGAAATCATACTACATCTTTTCCCCGCTTACAAGATCAGATCGGAAGGAGTGAAGACTGTTTTCTTAAAAAGGCGTTAAGAGCATCTTTGGTTCAAATGGCTCTGAGCACTATGGGACTCAACTGCTGAGGTCATTAGTCCCCTAGAACTTAGAGCTAGTTAAACCTAACTAACCTAAGGACATCACAAACATCCATGCCCGAGGCAGGATTCGAACCTGCGACCGTAGCGGTCTTGCGGTTCCAGACTGCAGCGCCTTTAACCGCACGGCCACTTCGGCCGGCAAGAGCATCTTTATCAGCTTTTTAAAGCAGATATACTTTGTGTTTCTTTTTGATGGTTGTAGGTGTTACGGTATTCAATGTAGAAGGAGTTGTCAAGGAGATATGATTTCAAATCATTTTTGAAACTATTACTGCTGTCTGTCAGACATTTATTTCATCTGGTAATTTATCGAAAAGTTTTGAAGCGGCATATTTTACCTCTTATGTGCCAAACATAGGTTAAGTAGAGGATAGTGTAAGTCTTTCTTTCTTCTGGTATTGTAACCGAGAATGTTACTCTGGTTTTTAAACTGGTCCACGCTGTTTAGAATAAATTTCATTACTGATTAAATGTACTGAGAAGCTATTGTAAGAATTCCAAGCCATTTAAACAGATGCGTATAAGATGTGCGACTATGAGCCCCACACATTATCCTAACCACTTACTTTTGAGCAATGAACATTTTTGCCTAAGTGTTGAGTTACCCCAAAATATTATTCTGTATGACATGAGAGAGTGAAAGTACGCAAAGTGCGTTAGATTACTAATTTCTATATCCTCAGAATTGGCAATTATGCTGATTGCAAAAGTTGCTGAAGCTAGCTGCTTCAGGAGACCCAAAATATGAATTTTCCAGTTAAGATTCTTATCTATATGTACACTCAAAAACTTAGTATGCTCTACCCTGGCTACTGACTTCTGTTGATGTGTTATATTTATTGAAGGAACTGTACTTCTTGCCGGAGAAAATTGGATGTAGTGTGTTTTTTTCCAAGTTCAGAGCAAGCTCATTCACAGAAAACCAATAAATAACATTTCCAAAGACATCATTTGTATCACTTTCTATTGAAGTTTCTTTTACTGGATTAACAATGTTGCTTGTATCATCAGCAAACAGAGTCAGTTAAGCTTCTTGTTTCAGATAAGAAAGGAGGTCATTCACATATATCAAGTAGAGAAGGAAACCCATGACCGAACCCTGTGGCACACCTAATCTAATTTCACCCCAGTTAGATGAAGTGGCAAACTTCCTGAAATCACGTAATCCATATAAAGAAACTTTTTGCTTCCTGTTCTGTACATATGACTTAAACCACTCATATGCTGTTCCATTTATGGCATAGAATTGTAATTTCTGTAACATAATGTCATGGTTCACACAATTAAATGCTTTGGATAAGTCGTGGAAAATTCCTACTGGTGACAGCTTGCTATTCAAAGAGTCTATTATGTGGGGAGTGAAATTCTATGTTGCTGTCTCAGTGGAACAGCATTTTTGAAAACCAAACTGTGATTTATAAGTATCCCAGTACCGTTGAGACGGCTAACCACTCTTGAGTACATTACTTTCTTGACGACTTTGGAAAATGCTGTATGCGAGGGTACTGGCCGGTAATTGTTGATATCAGTTGTGTCCCCCTTTTTGTAGAGAGGCTTGATATTGGCATATTTTAATCTATCTAGGAAAACACCTTGAGTTAGTGCTGTATTACACATGTGACTCAGAACATCAATATCTTGTTAGAGATGTCATCTACTCCAACAGGGCATTTATTTTTCAAAGATTTAATGATTTTCTTTATTTCACAAGAGGTTCAAGAGGTTTTTAGGTGAAAATTAATGTGACTAAGATTTCTCAATACTAAATGTGCCATGAGATCAATCGCAACTGCAATATTATTATTTCATATACAGAAACGTGCTATTTTATTTTCAGCAGTTAAATGGGGGCTACTGAATCCGAAGTAGCCAACAAATATTTGGATTACGTGAAACAAAATAGTACATTCTGAATCAATAATTAACTACAAATCAGTCGTGTGAAACAATTGTACCGTAGGCCTACTCCTTGGCTGCTAATAAAATCGGATTTTCAATAACGTTGTTGTCGTATTAAATAGATTTAATTTTGCGGGATTGTCACAGACAGAGTTTTGTAGGATGTAAAAGGCATTCCCTCTCTACTGATTACCTCGAAAGTGCAGCATAGCTCGGAATACTACCTGGGTGAAAAATAAGTGTGAAGAACAGATTGAATTAAAGAAGACCATCTTTTGCCAGATTAATGAACCAATAATAATTATAGCTACAAAGGCAACACGTAAAGCACTTTGACTACGCATTATAGTAATGTCCACCAAAATAGCGCTCTGAATCTCCCCAATTTTTAAAGATAGATAGGTGGCTGAAGAAAGAATGTGTCCAATAAAGAAATTATGGCATCCGTAAGTGGCTATTTTACAGTTTGTTCACAACTGTACTTTAGGGAAGGGATCTGCTAAGTGGAAGACATTGAGCAGACTGCGTTAATGCAAAAAGGAATTTTGTAAAAGAAACTCAATTTTGACATACGAAATAGACTGTCTGCTGAGCCAGGATGAAAATATTACATATTTCTCTCGTAAATACCAACTCCGCAAGTGTTCATCGAATTCCCACGTAATGTACCGTTACTAGTCATTCGATAAAATCTGGTTACATTGCACCAACAAAGAGGCACAGTGTTGAGACTTCGTAAGATTACCTGACGTTCTAATTCCTGGTGGTCTCCACGGGTTTGCTGTCGGAGCCCAAATTCAACACGATATTTCGGCGATTCGTCTGTCTTCAGAACAAACGCTGCAGCTGCTGAGTCCCACTGGAGACTGATGCCAAGTCTGGAAACCGTACACGATGCATGAGCCGCCCACCACAGACACTTTCCCAGGACCGAGCTTATGCCATCGCTCGTATTAGACACCGGTGCCAATGATGTGTCGGAATTAAATACTGAACTACAGCAACATCGCTGGCCGCAACCAAGAACGGTGTGCTATGACGAGAGATGAGAAAGGGTTCCACGTCCTCCTAAGAGGACAAATGTAGTCTCCATTATTCACATTTTCTGCAGACCTTATTTCAATTGACTCATACACACTGTACCAAAAATCGAACGTACCGGTAACTGTTAGTGTTGCGTCTACTTGTTTAAGGAGCTCCGGAAAAGTCCAAATTGATGAAATGTTCTTATTTACTTTTTTTCATTTTAAAAATCTACCAACTTCCCCATTTAAATTGAAATATAATTTATTCCGTTCAGAAGATTGCAACTATTTTTAAAGTATTTTTGAAATTTTGAAATACGTTCGGCATGGATGTGACCCACTGTGGCGCTGTTAAACTGCTGTTAAATGCTGTACTCATGAATCTATATGCTCATTATGCACATCTTAGTAATGTCAGAGAAAATAAGTGTTACAAAATAAGTGTTTGGCTAGCCCGTAACAGTCCGATACATATCGCTAGCTCGATTGTCTTGTGTTTCATGTTTATTAACTCTTTCGTAATTTAAAAATATTCGTAGAGAATTCTGTTCACTTAAGTCTGTTTTACTGAAAGATAACGATGGGCAAATGTAAAGTGACTAGAAATCCTCTAAAGGCTTTTAAGAAAAGCAGAAATGCTGGAAAGCGAAAGGTAAGTATTATTACCATAAAGAATAATGACGATAACCAAGTGTGTGAACCTAACCTTGTTGGTACACCTGCCCATTGCAATGAAAGTGAGAAAGAAAGTACTTCGCAAAGGAAGCTTGATTGAGTTAGTGAAAAGTATGAAAGTTTTATGAGCGAATCGGATGCGAATGAAATGTCTATTACGTCAGTCCTCAACAAAATGTTTGCAAACTGGGTAAGATGTGTTCAGTGTAGTGAAGTCGGTCTGGAACTCTCTATAAAAATCACGAAGTACTTGCCAGTGAAAGGGAACTGAAGTTTGGTAAGTGTTTATACATGACCACATTTGGAACAGTCTTGCAGTAATTCCAAATTAAGAAAATGGTAGCAAAATCTATGAATACAACATTAGATTTGTTTATGCTTTGCTTATAATTGGTATGCGGGCTACCACAGCTTCAGTTTTCTGTGACATGATGAATTTTCTAAATCCCCAACCAAGTTTACTAACTATAATAGATTTTTATGGTCTAAAGTAAAAGATTTCTATATAGAATCTCTGAAGAAAGCTGTCGAAGTGGGAGTAATAGAAGACAGTGGTAACAGATACTTGACTCCAACATTCATTGGTATCTCGCATGAACGGGGACACACATCTCTTCACGGTGTAGTATCTGCCACCAGTATGTATACGGGGAAAGTTTTAGATGTAGCAGTAATATCTAAAGATTTTAGATATCCACAAAATATAAAGATACGTATGAAAATAATTCCACAACTAACTATAGTAGCAGTAGTCGAGGAATGGAAGTGGCTGGTGTTGCTAGTATATTCTAACTGTCTATTGGGTGTGATAAAGTGCGATATGTGAATTACCTTGGAGACGGTGGTTCTAAGGGATTCAAACATATCAAGAAATGAAGCCCTATGGTGATGATGTTGTAGTGCAGAAATTTGAGTGCACTGGACACCTACAAACACGAATGTGATCAACACTTCGGCGACTGAAAGCTTCGTCCAAAAAACAAAACTCAGTGATGGTGAAGGACTGGATGAGAAGGAAAGGTTAACTAACAGTGTAATTGACAAAATACAGAACTATTATGGAATGGCTAATAGGTAAAGCACATACAGTGTTGACGAAATGAAGAACCTGTTTGAGCTCTTTTTTTTTCTCAACTTTTTCAACTGATGAGAGTCCCCATCATTACTTTTGTACCAAAGGAGAAAACAGTTGGTGTTAGTAGAACAAGGATTTACTGGCAGGTGAAGTGTACACTCATAAACATAGTCTACGTGATGCCGTGATGGAGGTGATAAAAGCTATTGTCAGAGACTTAGCAGCACCCCAATTGCTGAAAAAGGGTATTCATGGAGAAACTCCAAACCCCAATGAAAGTGTAAATAGTG